>NC_044578.1:27075921-27378661 GCF_901933205.1 Camarhynchus parvulus | reverse complement strand
TGGTGCCAAATGTGCTGGGCCATCCCGCTCTGCTCAGGGAGCAGGGCGAGGCTCCCGAGGTGGCGCACGGCAGCTTCTGGCAGGTGAGAGAGGATGCTCAGCCAGCCCAGAGCGCAGCTCAGGTGTGCCCGTGCCAAGCCTTCGTTGTCACACTGTTAGGAAGAGGATTTTGCCGCCTGAAAAAACCTGAAACCCTGTCCCGCCAGGAAATGTGCAGATGGGACAAGCCAGCAACTGGAAAAAAAATTATGTTTAAAAATAAAAGTAATAAAACCTAAGAAATTTATTAAGCCTGATAGTTCCTTAGGAAAAAATAAAAACGAAGTTTTTCTATGAGATGCTGGGGTTTGACCCCCTCAAAGCTCCATTTTTACCAGCAAACCCCCTTCCCCCTCATATGGCAGCTCTGTGCAGAGACCGGCGTGCACTCATACAGGAGAGAGCCCAACCCTGCAGTTCGCCGAACGCCAAAATCTGCTTTCCCCCAGGGAGGTGGATCCCAACCCCTCCCATCCCGTCCGGTCCCATCCCCTAAATCACGCTGCGGCTCCTAAGTGCATTAGGCACCGCCAGACCCCGGCCGGCCCCGGCCACCTGCGCTCCGCAGCCCCCTGGGGCAGGGGCCACCGTGTCCCCGCGTCCCCAGGCAGCCACAGCGCGGCTCCCGACACGCAGAAAGGCGGGTTGGACGGGAGAAGTTTAGCCGGACGCGCGGACAGACGGACAGACGGACACTGCCCCATCGCCACCCTGGTCCTGCTGCTTTGCATTTCCAGCCTATTTCCCTGATTATCCCACCGCTGCCGGGAGTCGCCACGGTCTCCCAGCTCTCTTGGCACGCTCTGATTTATCTCTCAGCCGGGATAAGAGCTCCCTCCACCCCCTTCTCCTCGGGGAATTCAATTTTCATTCATTTTTCTGCTTTGCCAGATTGATCCAGCCCCCTCTGCCCTGCTCTGGATCACTCCTGGCAGCGGTGAGCGGGCAAAGGGAGCCGCACAGCACCGAGCCCTCACCTTGGGGAAGCATCGTGTTGCCGGGGGGGAGGGACGGAGTTGGGGGGCTGCCACCACCAAAAAAACCACCCCAGCAGCATCTTCCCAGTGCTGGCTCACACATCTCCCCGGCAGAGCCTTCATCCCTTCCTCTCCCGGTAGCACGGCTTTGTTCCCCTCCATCCTTCCTGCTGTCCATCTGTTCCTTATGTTGGTGGGGGTCTTTTGGTCTCTTTAGGGATTTTTAGATCACTTTGGGCTTTTGGGTCTCTTTTGAGTTTGTTTTTCCCATCTCACGGGAAGCAGAGGGTGGTTGAGATGGGCATGAGGTGCTTGCCCAGCAAATCCTCTCTGTGCCACCCAAAATGCTGCTGGGTCCTGGTGGTGCCCAGAGAGGGGGGTTATATGTGGTGGGTGTGAAATGTTCCCCCTCCAGGCTTTCTCCTCCTCCCAGAGCTGAATCAGAGCTAAGACTCGATGGTGACCAGCCTGCAGAAGGGTGACTTTCATCAGGTTGCATTTCTGGGGCACTTTTGGGGGCTCTGGCGCCGCACAGATGCCCTGCTCCTTCCTTGGCATTGCCTGGAGCCCTGTGGCCCTGCAGCCAGAGAAAGACCCGAGCAGCATGAGGCGATGATGCAAAACCCACAGAGGAGCAGGGACGCTGCTCCCACCCCTTCCCTGCTGGGATTCATCGCTAATAAAATGCAGGTAAATCCCAGAGCCTGTGACAAGGCACAGAGCCAGCCTCCCCTTGTGTGCCCCAGCCCTGGGCACACTGGAATTAGGGTTGGCTCGGACACTGTGGCGCCGAGGGGGACATCAGCGCATTGTCCCCTGGTCAACAAGGGGGTTTCTAGGCAGAACTGGGGGAAATGTAAAGGAATATAAGGAAATATAAGGAAAACTGGAAACTCTGAGGTCCTGATTCATGTCTGGGGGTGCGAGTGCAGCTCTGTCCCAGGCAGAAAACTCCAAACGGGTTTGGAGGTGCCAGGGCGCTGAGCTTTGTGCCACTCATGCAGCGAGTTTGCCAGGTGTCAGCGCAGCTCCCAGAGTCCCCTCGTGTGACAAAACCAGCTCGTCCAGACCAAGGTGGGGACATCCCCGCAAGTCCAAAGCCGCCACGGCCACCTCTTGGCATGAAGCCACTTCCCCTCTGGGCAGCATCGGCCGCAGCACCCTGAATCCCACCGCCCCCAGGTCTGAATTATCCCAATAATTCACCCCTCCCACTTACATCCCATTGCAGGACAGGCACACCGAGAGCCGGGTACTCACCAGCAGCCAGGGAAAGCCTCTCCCCTCGCAGGCAGGGGCGTTGCTAATTGTAATTGAAAATTAATCGGCGCTCAGCGAACCCCCGGTGGTTTTATGGCCGCAGCGCGGGTGGAGAGGGGATGCCGGCGGAGAAAGGCTCTTCCCTGTGCCGAGGAGGGAAAGGGAAGACGGGCGAGGCTGGAGGGAGCGAGCGCTGAAGGGGTGGGAAGGTGCCTGGCTGTGCGGGGGGCTGGCCACCGGCCTGGCGGAAAATTAAATTGCACTTGAGGGTAAATTGTGTTAGGGAATAGCGGCCGCCCCGCGCCAGCCCGAGGCCATTTGGGTAATTAGCCCCAGGGAGCCGTGGCAGTGCCGGGAAGGGGTGACCCCGTCAGGGAGGGCACCTCGGGGGCTTGGGCTGGGTCCCCAGGACAGCCTGTGCCACCTGTGAGTGTGGCCACAGCAGCTCCCGCCGGGCAGGGCTGAGGGGGGACCTGTCCCCAAGTCATGCCGAGAGGGGGACACAGTGTGGGGACACTCCGAGCCCTGCAGCAGCCCCGCTGTGCCCTGCCCCGGGGCTCCCCGGTGTTGGAGGGGGACACCCCGGTGCCGCAGGTCGGGAGAGCCGGGGCCGGGAGGATCGGGACTCCACCAAACAGGATTACGGAAAGTCTATTTACTGGACTCTCTTTTTCCTGCGTGCACAGCAGCTTTAGGCTGCGGGCCTGGCGGGGATGCTAATCTGGGCATCCCGCTAACCCCCTTCCGGCAGCGCCCACCTCCCCGGCCCTAATCCCCCCTCCCTGCACCTGCTGCACCCCCTGCCCACCCCACAGGGGTATTTGGGGCTGAGGTGACCACGGGCAGCCCCACACTGCAATCCCACACAGGGGAGCAGCTGGCGGGGGGGGTTGTTATTGATGCTGGGGATGAACTCCCCAGGGAAATCAAGGAGAAGGAGGCAGCAGGGCTGCAGCGCTCAGACCCTGCCCATCCATCACCGGCGGTGGGCAGGGCCGGCTCCCGGCTCGGGGGAACCAGCCCCGCTCCGGGCCGGGAACAGCCCCGCTCCGGGCTGGGCCCAGCACCGCCCAGGGGACGCGGCCGAGGCTGGCAGGACACGGGTGCCAGGCCCACAACGCCTGGAGGCGTGACCAGCACAAACACTAAAGGAAAGATGGAGAGAGACAATTTATTTGACGGGCAGGTGAGGGAGGAAGGGCTGGAGGAGCCAGAGCTCCCAGTGGCGGAGCTGAGCATCCTCCTCCCCATCCCGCCAGCCCTCGCCTCCCACCTGGGCAAAGTGAAGATATCAAGAAAAAGGCTCCAAATCGGATTGACACCCCCCCTCCCCCTTAATAAAGTTTATTATCGGCCGGGCTCTAATCCTTTTAAATCCCCCACGCGGGGGGATGGGCCAGGATTAGGGGAGGGCAGCGTAATCCCAATGAATTTGTTACAGGGGGATTTAGACAGCGCTGGGAGAGCAGATGGCCCCGGCCCTGGCTCTGGAAAACAACCATTTTCCTTAATGATTCCTAACAAGGATAAAAGGGCAGAGAGAATCGGGGACAGGCACAGGGGGCCCACACCCACGGAAGTCCTGGGGGATGCTGCCGTGTGTCTCCTGCTCAGAGCATGGGCATGGTCAGCACTGAGCTGCAGCTCCACAGCTTGTGCCAACTTTTTTTCCAGCAGCTTCCTGGCCCCCACATACTTCCTCTGCCTCCCCCTGCTTGAAGAGAAACCAGGAGCCATCCCAGCCCTGGGGATGTACAGGGGGCAGCTGCCCGGAGGTGCATCATCCCCAAGCAAAAGACAGGAGAAAACATACAGTGGTAATTAAAAATAATGAAAGGATTTTTAAACCAAGCGCTCTTCCCGGGGTGGGATGGAGGCAGGAGCAGGGACATCAGGAATGGGGCGGGGTAGTCCAGCACGCCCACGTGGCAGGGACCAGCCGACACAGCAGGGCAGGGCAGGCATCGGCAAAAATAATTTATTCCACTAAGACAAGCAGAGAACGAACAACAGCGTGGGGAGGGGGCGAGCAAAGATGGGGAGGCCCCGGGCCACATCTCAAAGAGAGGGGACACAAAATGCATCTGAACCCATGACTGCTGCCCCCACCCAGCAGTGTCCCCTTTTTGGGGGGCTAAACCTGCACCCTCCAGGCCCCACTAGTGGTTGGACCCCAATGGGCTGCTCTCCAGCACAGGACTGGGCTCCCCAGTGTGAAACCAGCCCAGTGCCAGGGAGCGTCTGAGGGCAGCTGGGTGCCAAAACACAAACCACCGTTCATGTCCCAGCTCCCACACGCCCAAAAACATGGCACTATGACTTGGAAGGGGGATGCTCTGACACCTCCCTCCTCCCAAAGCTTTCCACCCCTTACCCCGGGTGAGGCAACTGCCTTGAGCAGGACAGCTCCTGAGGGGGACGTGCCAGACCCCTGCCCGCTGTGGGACAAAACGCTGTCCCAGGGGTGTCCTGCCTCAGCAGCTCACCCACCCGAGGAAGAGCCCCGGGCCCCCCAGCCCCCCTCAGGCCATGGGGAAGCCAGGGCGGCCTTTCCGGGCGCGGGTGCGGAGGCGGAAGAAGGTGTACATGCCCAGGAGGCACATGGAGGAGAGGAAGTACAGGGCCACGCACAGGCTGATGTCCAGGCGGGAGAAGCCCAATCCAAGCACCCGCAGCCAGGGGCTCCTCCGCAGGCCCTCCCCAGCCTCCTCCTCCTCCTGATCCCGGAGCAGGACGCCGGGGGCGTGCCGGCGCTCCCTGCCCGCCGGCAGGGCCATGGTGTCCCGCTTGCTGATGCGGCGGCGCCGGCCCGCGGCCGCTCGCAGCGCCTGGCTCTTGAAGTGCTGCTCGCTGAAGGAATCCAGGTCCACGATGTCCTCGCTCCCCTCCCGCAGCTTGGGGTTCAGCCGCACGATGCTGGGGCGCCGCAGCTCGGGGGAGCCCGGGTGCCCCGGCACTCTCGGCTCTCCCTCCGTCTCCTTTTCCTCCTCTTCTCCTCTCCCCCTCTCCTCTCGCGAGCCCTCCGTGCCCAGCCTGGCGCCGGTCCCTTCCCTGGCCACGGGCATGGGGTCGGGCTCGGCATAGTCCATGTAGATGTTGGTCGGGGAGAAGTGTGCCTTGAGGAACGTGACCACGGCCGGCTCCTCCCAGGCATGGACCCCCCGCTCCTCCTTGTGGCACTGGGGACACAAGTCCGGCGGAGGCCACTGCAGCTTGGGGAACTTGGGGTCCTCCGTGTCACCTCCTGCAGGGACCGGAGCCAGCAGCGAGGGGGTTAGAGGGGACACGTGATGCACCCTCCCCCTGTAGCAACACCCCGGAGGATCCAGCAGCTGGGGATGGGGACATTTGGAGGAGCCTCCTCGGGAGGAGGGGTCCTCCGAGGGCAAACAGCAGCTTAGGGAAGCTCCATGTAAGGAGCAGGTAAGATCCAATTGTATCTCTGGGGCAGTCTGATGCTGCATGACCAGCTGCTGTCCCCTGGGACAGGGGACAATAACAACGGGATGTCCCCACTGCTACACCCTGCAGCCATTTGCCAGACCTATCCAGGAGGAGGGACGTTCCTCCAGCTCAGCTCCCCTGGTGGCAGCCCCCCTTACCTGCCAGGCGAGCATTGACCTCGTTGTGGTGGGACCAGAGCCAGAGGATGGCCTCCTCCCTGCTGGCCACCTTGTCCATGGACTGGGCTGCCATGGCCTCAAAGTGCTCGGCGCACTCCTGGCAGCCGGAGAAGTGCCGGACGTAGCAGCGCATGGTGCTCAGCACCTCCAGGGGTAACTCTGGGGGAGCAGAGCACAGGGTGAGCCTGGACCCCTCTGTGCCACCACCACAGCCCCACGGCTGAGGTAGCAGCCCCACACCCCAACCCTCTCTCTTGTCCCCTCACAGAACTGCCCCTGGATGAGAGGAAGCAGGGGAAACAAGCCGTTGTCCACATGCAGCATCCCTGCCCATGCCAGAGCTCAGCTGGACACTCCCTCCCTGAGCCCCTGATGCCCCCAGGGACAGCAGTACCTTTGTCAGGGCCGTTCTGGGCAGCCTGGACAGTCAGCAGGTGGAAGATGGTCCAGAGCCCACAGGGGTAGCCACGGAAGTGGCGTTCACTGCCCTGGCAGCCCACCCAGGTCACGTTGGTGGGGAGCACCGACGGGTGGGAGGCCTGGTGGACAGATGGACATGATGTGATGGGGCTGGCAGGCAGTGCCAGCTGGGGAGCAAGGGGCAGGGGTAAGGAGAGCAGGGGCTGGGGGTCCCCACGGGCATCTTACATCTCTGTTATTCTTCATGGCCTCCTTCAAAACTGTGCGGGGCAGCTCGGGCTCCGTCCAGTTCCTCAGCCAGGCATCCAGAGTCTGCAGGTAGGTCTGCACGCAGGGGCGCCCTGGGAAGTACTGCAGAGGGGGGAGAGGGCTGAGAAAACACACATTTCATCCTGGGAGCAACAGGGCAGCACCAGCATCCTCTCTGCTGGAGAGCAGCGTGGTCCTGGCAAGGTTTTGGTGCCTATCTCTGAGGGGCTGGGGGCTGCAGCTTGTCCCCCCACCCCAGATGACAAGGCCCCTGTGTGCATGTTCAGGCTCCAAGCCCCAGCCCCTACTGAGGGAGGCAAAAAGCCACTCTGTCCATAAGTCTGGCAAAGCCGATTAGCAGCTGCACTTTAAAACCACTCCTGGGAGAGGAGCAGCCTGGCAGCCTGTGCCACCAACAGACAGACAGACAGACTGATCTGTGTGGAGGAGGGGACACCAGCACACCGGAGAAGTGATGGAGAAGTGAAAAGAAGGAGGAGTCTGCTGAGTTTGAGCTGTTCTTCCTCCCAGGCTCATGGGGAATCACATGAAAAGACCCAAATTTGCAGGGGAATTATGTGACCTGACAGTTGTGCTGCAAACAGTGTTCCCTGGCTCCTTGGACACAAGGCTTTGCTGTGTGATTCCCTGCCTCCAGGAACAATGTTTCCCCCCATTAGGACTTTTCCCCCTTTCTTTTAATACCTCTTGGGAGTGCAAGAGTTAAGGCTGGGACCTGCTGGCTGAGCTCCCCCAGGCTGAGCCCTGGGCTGCAATCCTGGGGATGCTGCTCCGTCCTGTGGAGGAGGAGGGCAATGGCAGCGCTGGCTCAGCGTCCCCCGGGAAGCACCAGCACCCACCAGCCACTGCTGCAGCTCAGCGAGGGGAAGCTTTGCAGGAAGAATTAAAAATGGATCAAATAAAACCATTGCTGCTCCCCAGCACCCCAGCACACTTGTACCCACGGGCAGGGAGCTGGTGTCCCGGGGATTTATTTCTCTATTTCTGTAGTTCACATTAAAAGAGAAAGAGTGAGGGCAAGCAGAGGAGCCACATGAAGGTCTGAGGACTTAAGGCACGTGTCTGGAGCTCTTTCCTGGGGGAGAGCAGATGGGGGTGGGAGCAGGGGGTGTCTTGCACATCAGTGAGGGCCATGCAAGGTCCAAACTGAGCGTCAGACCCTGGGTGACAAAGGAGGGAGTAAAGAAGGAGGGCATGGCCCCAGTCTGCCAAGCAGCCTGGGCTGTGACAGGGATTGGGATGGAGACAGGGCTCCTGCAGGCCCAGTGGAGGAACCAGCCAAAGGCAGCAGGACTCCATCACAGCAGGAAATTAAACTGCCCTGCTTGTGCTGGCTCAAAGCTCTCAGTCACTTCAGCTGTGCCAGGCCCAACATAGAAGAAAAAAGGAGACCTTAAATTAGACTTGTCTGGAGCCTGACTCAGAATGGGAGTTCCTTTCCTGGACTATTATCAAAGGAGCCTGCAGAGATTGGCTCCTTGAGCTGAGCATCCAGATCACAGCGACAAACCCCTGTGACCATCTCTGACAGCCCAGCAGGTGACAGCCTCTCTTCTGAAAAGACCTCCTGCCTCAACACCTCCTACAAGTGATGATCCCACTGCCATCAAAGCTGGCAACACCCACCTTGTCTGAAACACTCCAGCATCCCCTCTTAGCTCCCACTGGGATTCTGGGCTGAGTTTGGAGATCCACATGGATGAGGACTGCCATGGGATACACCGAGCACCAGCACACAGGGCCCACACCAGACTGCCACGCTTCACTACCCGTGAGTGCTGGGGCACGGTGGCCTGCACTGTTTGCATTTCATAGACAGACAAATGGGAGGCACAGGCAGTTCCCCTCCCAACACCCAGAGCTCCTCACCTTCACCAGCGTGGCCACGTAGCACTTGAAGGCAGCCAGCTGTGCTCCCGACAGCGAGGAGGGACGGGCAGCCTCCACCCGCAGCGAGTAGTGCAGCGCGGACTCCAGGTCGGCCATGTACAGCTTGGAGCTGGGGAGGGCAGCACAACACGAGGCTCCATCAGCCACAGGCCTAATCCTCCTAAACCCCAGGGCTTTTCCCAGCTCCCAGCCCCTCGCCCGGCCCCGGTTTGCCCAGCAGGGGGAGGTCTCACCGGTCGGCTCGCAGGGGATGTGACACGCGGTCGCTGTCGTTGAGGCTGCTGGCCGTGGCGTTCAGCTTGTAGGAGCCGCGGGTGATGCCCGTGAGCGTGCGCAGGTAGTAGGTGTAGAAGGAGCGCGCCTCTATGTGCCTGCCAGGAAGGAGAAGCACTAAGTCCCTCGTCCCTCCCAAACCAGACCCCAAGGAAGGAAGCCAAGGAGATGAAGGCTTAGCCAAGTGGGTAGTTCAGGCCTGGGGAGGGAGCTTGGGGTGCTCCATAGTCTCCATCTGCCCCAGCAGCGGGCAGACTTACATCCTAGAGCAGAGCTGAGCCCCAGGTAGCCATATCATGCCACCTCCAGGCAGATGTGGGAAGGGAATGGCTCAGTCACAAGGATTTTCCCTTGTTCCAGCTCCAGCCAGGGCTGGCAGTGCAGTTCAGTGCCCACCAGCAACCTCCCACCAGCCTCCCCTACTCAGCCACTCTCGTTCCTAATGCACCTTCCCACAAGTACAAAGGTGCACAGAGAGATGGGGCGCGAGGCTGGCACCCCAGCAGCACCCCCAGAGCCACCCTGCCGTGCCCCACACTCACACAGGCAGGCGGGAGAAGGAGCCATTGCGGAAGAGCAGGTATCCAGAGGGGAAGGAGGTGACACCAAACTTCTGCACGAGCTCCTCCTCGCTGCTCAGCACCCTCCTCACCGCGATGTTCTCGTACTGCAGCATGTCCAGGGCCACCTGCAAGCCCCAGGGTCAGATGAGGGGGGCAGAGGGATTCCCCAGCCCCACCAGGGAGGCAGCAGAGCTGTCCAGTGCCCTGTGTAACATTTGGCACTGGCTAAGCTGTGTGCAAGCTGGGCAGGGAGGCTTCCTGGAGAGAGCTGCCCTGCCATAGGCACCCAGGAGTTATCAGGCAGCAGGCACACAGGCTCCAAGAGAAGTGGGGGATAAATGGAGCTGTACCCACCTCTCTGCCCACAAAGGAGTTGCTCTTCTCAAAGATGAGTGCCAAGTACTGGTCCTTGCTCCTCTGGAAGAAGGTGCGAACCTCCTCGGCGCTGCAAGACACAGGAGGACGGCAGCAGGTGCCCCAGCATCAGCAGGATGCTCTGCCCTCCTCCTCACAAGGAGCTCCAGCCCTGCTCGTTGAGATTTGGCAGGGAATGCTGCTGCAGGATCAGCCCCACTGAGCAGGCAACTCCTCCTGCTGAAGTTTCCAGCCTAGTTTTCTGCTCTGGTTCACAGGCTTTGAGAAAACCCACTGGGTTTGGCCAAGGAGGTAGAAAACAAAGCACAGGCAGGGCAGGGCAGGGCAGGAGGGAGCTGTAGGCTCACCCAGGTTAAAAAAACAGCAGTGAACTTGAACTAGGGTTGTTTTTTTTTTGTCTAAGGCACAGAGCAGGTGCCTGGCTCGATCACTGCTCTGGAAAATCCAAAGGCTCCTTCTCAGGACAATGCAGCAACTGCCTGCATCCAGCAAGGACAACTCAGATACTAACAAAATTGTACAGAATTAAGAAAACCCTTTTTCAGGACAGGAAAGAGCTTCTAACACAGCCTCACTCAGCATGGTATGACACTGCCATGTTCCAAAGACCTTGGGGCCCAGGAATTGCTTGCTCTAAGTAAGTCTGATGAGCAGGTTTGTTAGGAGATGCGACAACATGGCCCATCTTGTCTGGGCCATGGAAACAGCTCTACACTGGCCAGGTCATCTCCCTGGGACCTGGGTGATGCAGTAGAGGCTACTTGTTCATTCTGGGTTCAGGATTTCCGCAGAAACCTGTTCCCCATGGGACAGAGGCCACCCTGGCCCCCTGCTGCCCCTACCTTGCTGGCTCCAGCGGAGGACAGGCAGGTGGCCAGGCATCCTGGCTCTGCTCAAGGTTGGTAATGATGGCGTGGCGCAGGTCCTCGACAGTGGCACTGGGATCTGCAGGGGGACAGGACACCAAGGGATCAGCCCTGGGGAAGCCAATCCCAAGGGTTGAGCCCAGGGAAGCTGCTTGGAGCTGCCCCCCAGAGCTCCCTGATATTGCAGTGTATGGGAGGTGTGGGCAGCAGGGCCATTCACACCCAGAGCAGAAAACCACATGGCTCTGAATACTCACTGGTAATCCTTATCCCATCCTCTGGCTTCTTGCTAAAAGCTCTGAAGAACTGAAAGGAAAAAAAAAAACACAAGAGAAAACTGGAGAGAGTGTTTGGAGTGGGACAGGAGGCAGTGCAACCCAGCAGGCTGAGGCTCCCTGTAGACCAGCTCTGCCTCAGTTTCCCCACAGCATGCTAACTGACATCAGCCAGTACAGTGGGAACTCCCAGCCATGCCCCCATCTTTTGGGGCATCCCCCAGAGGGGAGGGATGCAGGCATGGGCTGGGAGCCATGTCCAGCCAAGGGCTGAGCACTGGCAGGCAGTGGAGCAGGTGTCTCCAGGGGTCCCAGGGAGGCAGCTGGAACCTTCCCAGTCCTGCAAACCAGTCTCCCTGCTCCAGAGCTCTGATAAAGTAGGAAAAAGAGGGTTTTCCCACTCCTGGCCTCCCACGGTGGCTCCAGCACCCAGGGCAGAGCCAGAGCAGCAACACCAGGTTGCATCAGCCAGGTGTTTGCTTTGCAGGCTGGGCTGGGAGCTGGCACTGTTTGCAAAAGGTGCTCGGCAGGGACACAGGATGTGAAGTCTTGGCATGGCCACATCAGCACAATGTCCCTGCCTCAGGAGACGTTTCCATCAGTGTCCCAAGGCAGAGGGCACTCAGTGAGACCCCAGGGCAGGGCTGGGCCAAGCCAACCTGCCTGAAAAACCCCAAATCTGACTCCACCTGGAGCTGAGCCTGTAAACTGGGACTGAAGGCATGTCTGATAAAACCCTCATCCCTGCCCATTCCATCTCAAGGCAATCCTGGTTTTAAGTGCTGGTTGTGGCACCTGGAGTGCTTTGGTTTCATTGCTTGTGTTGGAGCAAGGCTCCGTTTGCAGCGGGGAGCTCTGCAGAAGCTGTGTTGACACAGCTAAAGGGCTGGGCATGGGTCCAGGAGGAGGGGTGGCTCCTTGCCAGCCAGCACAGGAGGCTCCCAGGAGTTCCAACCTCCCGCAGCATCCCTGTGCCATCCTCCAAAACCTGTGCCTGCAACCTCTCTTGCCCTCAAGCAGCCTTTCTTAAGTGTTTGCAACTCAGGATTCAGAGTCTCCCTCATCCTAGCAGAGATCCAGCCCCTATGTTTCACCACAAAACACCGTTTTGGCTTTCCCCTCTCCTTGTTGCTCCATCACTCAGCAGTTGCACTGGCTGCAGCCAGGACACAGCATTGTTTTGGGGAAGGGTGAAACAGCTTCAGCCTGCAAAGCCCCAAGGGGAGTATTTTGGTGCAATACCCCTGTCAAGCCAATTAAGCAAGACAGAGACAGGCCAGAAGGCAAAGCACAGTGAAGCCCAGCCAGTACCCAGCACACACAGCCTCACCTTCATGGTGGGGAAGCCGGTTATCCCAAAATCGGAGCACACTTGTTGGTTGTCCTCGTCGGCGCAGTCGATGGCTGCCAGGATCACTGCAGGCCTCCACTCTGTGGGGACACAGGATGAGGTCAGCACAGCTCAGCACCCCCAGGGCCCCAAAAACCACCCTCCTCCCCATGAGTGCTAGCAGAGACAGGAGGGATCTCCAGGGGCAGAGATCCTCCTGCCCCAAAACCACTGCTTGCCCCTCACAAGGGGATCTCCAGTGGGAGAGATCCTCCTGCCCCAAAACCACTGCTTGCCCCTCACAGGACAGTGACTGATGGTTTCCAAGCCCAAACACCAGGGCTGTGCTCCATGCTGGTGTGTGGTGCCCTACTTTCCAGGCAGCAGGAACGCAGGGAAAGCCGTGTTAGGCTTTGCACGCCCTGCTCTGCCAGAGCCGGAGCACAGGCAGCTCTACCCAACACTGCCTGCCCGGCTGGTTCTGCCTGTCCAGCCTCTGCCCCAGCTCCCGGGAAGAGGACACCAGGAGAAGGGGAGGGATGGCTAGCCACAGCTCGGGGAGAGCAAGGAACACAGGCTCCAGTTTGTCTCACCCCAGACCAAGGGCATAGCTGATAACCAAGAGGGAACAACCCAAAACCAGCAGCCAGGCCAGGGCACTGCAGCAGAGCCTGCCCAGGTTCTGAGCACCCACTCCCTATTTGTGACTCCCCAGTGAAGACCAGCATGCCCCTGGGGTAAAACACATGAACAAAAAGGGGCATGGAAGTATTTTAAGCAGCAGCCTCTGAAAACCAGCAGGAAAATGGAGAACAAAGCTCTGAAATGGCTTATTTTTAGTATAAAGGACACCTTGCCTGTCCTGAGAGTGGGACAGGGAGGACATGGTGCTGGCACGCAGATGGAGCCCATGCTGCCCTAGGCAGGAGCATGCTGGAGGCAGGGAAACACTGTCCCGTGTCGCAGGTGACGGGACAGGTGAGCTGCTTCCCACTGCCCTGGCACTCGTGGCACAGGAGAGCTGGTGACGAGCCCTGCTGCAGGGAGCCAGGCATGTTCCTATACTCATCTGCACGTGGTGCCCACAGGTCACCCTAGCATCCTCCCTGCCCAGCCCACTCCTACGAACATCCACCCGTGGGAATGGCAGCGAGGCTGCTGAGCAGCACGGGGGTGGCTTCCCGCCCCGCCTCCACGGGCACACCGTCCGCTCTCAGCCTCTGGAGCAGGGAGCCCTGGGGGAGCCCTCTTTTGGAGAGGGGCCAGGAGAGCCGGCATTGCCCCGCGGGGCCCGGGCACGCACCCCATTCCTCACATCCTGCCCGTTGGGGAGCTCTGACGGCATGCCCAGGGAGGGACGGCATCCCCTCGGAGGGACGGGATGCCCGGCCGGCCCCCTGACTCATGCGGCAGCCAGCGCGCTGTATCAATTAGTGCAATAACAGGGAGAACCCCGGGATGCCGGGGAAGGCAGGATGAGTCCCGGCAGGACGAGGGGCCCAGCAGCGGGGTGTGCGGGTCCTCAGGCGCGGCTGGCACCGGCCAGGCCGGGCATCAAGGTCAAAGCCGGGAACAAACCAGCTGGGATCAGCGCCCAGCAACCTGCCATCCCTATCCCTGCTGGCACCGGGAACAGCGGGGCTCAGGGAAAGTCTGGGGGGCAGCGGGACCCCCCCATGCCTGGGCAGGCTCAGCCTGAGCTTCTCCCTGCCAGAGGGGGTGAAGGGATGCTGCTAAGCCAGGCCTGGGTATCGGGGGAGGGAAACCTGGACACCGGGAGGGAGCAGGGCCTTCCCACCCGGCTGACGTTCCAGGGAGGCTGGAGCTGGGCCGCAGGGGGATCTCGGGCAGCTGACAGAGGGTAGGGCAGAGCGGATAAAGGGATGGCGGTGGGAAGGACACGGGATGTAGGGATGCTCACGGGAACGAGGATGCAGAGCCCGGGCTTCAGGGAGGATGTAAGGGTGCGGGCGGAGAGGAGAAGGACGACGGGGCAAGGACACAGGAGGGATTGCAGGATGCTCCCGGTCTTGGGGGAAGCGGGACCCCCTACGCAGGGGCACAGGGAGGAGGGTTTAGGGGGGCTGAGATAAACAGAGATGAGGTGAACAGAGGTGCAGGGGAATTTGAGAGTGCAGGGCCAGAGACACCCTGTGCTGACGGAAGAGGACACAGACAGGGATAAGGGGTGGGGGGTAACAAGGTCAAGGGCACGGGGGGATCGCGGAGCCGATGGGTCGGGCAGGCGGGGATGAGGGGAAGGGGGGCCAGCGCAGCCGGCGACTCACCGCGGATGTCGTGGGCCAGGGCCCGCCATGTGGGCGCGAAGTGGATGCAGTGCCCGCACCAGGAGGCGAAGAACTCGACGGCCCAAGCGCTGCTGGAGCCCAGCAGCCGCTCCTCCGCCCGCGGCCCCAGCAGATCCAGGGGATCAGAGGCCGAGTAGAGGGGGCCGGGCCGCGCCGCGGGCACCCGGAGCAGCAGGAAAAGCAGCAGGAGCGGCGGGAGAGCCGCCGGGCCCCCGCGGCCCCCGGCCCGCGCCCGCCGCCGCCACATCGCCCGCCAGGCCGGCCGGCACCGCCCGGAGCCGCCTTTAGCGCCCGGAGCCGCCCGTAGCACCGCCCCGGGGCGGGGCCGGGACCGGGGCCGGGACCGGGGC
This sequence comes from Camarhynchus parvulus, assembly GCF_901933205.1. Lineage (NCBI taxonomy): Eukaryota > Metazoa > Chordata > Aves > Passeriformes > Thraupidae > Camarhynchus > Camarhynchus parvulus. The sequence goes on along the minus strand of NC_044578.1, from coordinate 27,363,841 downwards.
CGGGGCGGGGCCGGCGCGGGGAAGCCCCACAGCGGCCGCGGGCGCGAACGCGAGCCCACAGCCCCGGCCGCGGCCCGCGGTAGGCCTGCAGCCCCGCTCGGCGCCCTCACCTCATGGGGAGGAGCCCAGTACTGCCCTCCTCACCCTTTGCTGCGGTGTTACCCTTCCGTGAGGGGACAAATGGCATGAAATGGTACAATTGTAATAAAGTGAGGACTGCCCAGGGAGGTGGCGCAGTTATGGTTCCTGCAGGTGTTTAAGGAAAGAGTGGACGTGGCTCTGAGTGACACGGTCTGGTTGGCAGGGTGGTGTTGGGCCCAGGCTGGACTCGGTGATTTAGGTCTTTTCCAACCTAAATGAATCTGTGATGGTGCAATGGTGAAGGCAGCTGATTCAGCCCCAAAATGCATTTTGTCACCGACATGAGCACCCCAAGGGCAGCGCCCTGGTCAGATGCCCTGACATCAGCCAGCGTCACTGGGCACCACCTGGACACGCTGTGGAATGGGCACCCTGCAGACATCCCTGCCCTCTCCCCAAACCTGCCAGCAATACTCAGCAAGGATATCCAGTGACACACACAAAATCCAGCTCTACATCTAAAAAAAGCAGCCTTCTACCCCCAGTGGCCCCTTCAATGGAATGTCTTCAAACTGAGAGTTAGATTAGACATTACTAAAAAAAAAAGTCTTCCCTGTGAGGGTGGTGAGGCTCTGGCACAGGTTGCCCAGAGAAGCTGTGGGTGCCCCATCCCTGGAAATGTTCAGGGCCAGGCTGGATGGGACTTGGAGCAACCTGTGGTAGTGGAAGGGTCGGCAGGATGACAGAGCTAGATGTTCTTTAAGATCCTTTCCAACCCAGGCCATTCCAGGATTCCGTGATTCCATCCTCCCGGCCAGGCCAAGCCGTGCCCTCGCTCACGCACGCACACACGTCACCGGCTCCCAGCCCCAGACGGAAGGTGCCCGTTGCTCAGTGCCCCGGGGCAGAGCCAGGCACTGCCAGGGTGGACACAGCCCCAAAATCCAGCCCTCTGCTCCCTCCCCAGCCCCTGAGGCCAGGGAACCTCTGGCAATTGGGGTGCCCATGGCTGCTGAGGGCTTGTTGCTGGCTCTGTCCCCAGGAAGGCCATTATCCATGCTGGGCCCCACCTAGGCATTTTAGGCGGACTTGCCATGCTAGAAAAACAAGCCTGCCAGAGCCCGGGCTCGCCAAGGCAGTGCAGGGCAGGGGCTCCACACAGGGTGCAGCTCCAGAAAACAACAGGGCTCCCTGACACTGCCTGGCCTGGGGGGACACAGCATGGTAGACACAACCCAGCGGATTGCTCCCACCCATCTTCTGTGGATCCAGGCTGATGGAAATGGGGCTGAAAATGGTCTGCTCCAGCCCTGTCAGCTGTAATTAAGTCCTTAAGGGATTATCACGCCTCATTGTCTAACCAGGAGGCAAAGAGACACAGCCTAGCCTGTGCAGGGCTGTTCTGAAAGGTGGTACCTCACTATTGACAGAGAGAGACTTCGCCAGGACTTGTCCTCATCCAGCTGGTGATTAAAATGCAAAAATCCCCATGTTCAGGGAGATCATCACCGTTATCTTCCCCCTAGGTTAAAGCCTTATTTTAAGGGCTCATCAGCTTGATTAGGTTATCAAGGCAAAGGAGAGGTGCTCAGCACCAGCATAATTGCCAGCATCCTCCCCAACCAGCTCACCCCTTCCTTCCAGGCAGCCCAAATTCCTTGAATCCTTTTTTTAGATGCAAAAGCAGCATCTAACAGCAAGGTGAAGGGGCAAGAGCCCACAGCCCAGCCTGGGGCTCCGGCTCCTTTGGAGGTGAGCCATGCCATTGCTCATCCCCTGAGCCCTGGGGTGGGGATGCTCCTGCTTCCTGCTGCCCTGGGAACAGCTGGGCTGCTACCCACGACCCTACTGCCCAGCTGGCACGTCCCATCCCCAAGGCTCCCCAGGTAACAGCCTCCTTCAGCAGCAGGGTGTGGAGTTTTCCAGGCATAGACTTGCCCAAAAATCCTTTTTTTCCTTTGAATGCTGCTGCAAAGCAAGAGATGAGGCTTTTCTTGCACCTCAGACTGGGAAGAGACATATTTTAATTGCAGAACACCCTGACACAGGGCATGGCCTGTGAAGCCAAAGATGAAGCAGAGGCTTTGAAATAACTCTTTTTTAAAGTTGGATTTGAAAGCAACTAAGATGAAATAATAGCAGTCAAGAACCAGCAGAAGTCTGGGGAGGTTTTAGAAACGCCCTCCCAGTGCTCTCTGCCTTTTTGTCCTCTCTGGCTACCAATGGAACCTGCAGGCAGCAAAACCAGGACACAGGTGCTGGGTGATGCTGGATGCCCACCTGCTGAGCGCCCAGCCAGCCCTAAAAGGTCAGCTTTAGGCTCCCACTACATATTTAGGAACCTGTTGGTTTTCACAGCAAAGCCTTCATTGACTACCTCAGCATCCTTAACTTTGGGGAGAGTTGTGTTTCATTCTGTAGCAAGGCCATGCATGGGATGACCACAGAGATTCCTGTGCTGCACCATCTCTGTGCAGCAGCTGAGCATTAGTTCATTAAGCTCTGAAATCTCCTTTCCCAGACTAACACCCAGCAGGAATCTCCTTGAAGTCAGTGAGGCGTGGGTAACATCAACAGGCTGAGAACCTCAAAAGGCGGCCACAATCTCACCAAAATAATTTAAGCACTGCAGAACTTGTTTTGTGCACCTAAAATGGATCATTTTCAGACACAAAGCTACTCAGCTCACCTCTGTGCTGGGTTAGAGAGGAGACAAGGAAAGAGTGGTTGGATTTTATGTGTTCAGCCCTTGAAGTGATGGAAAAGACTACATTTCAGAAAATGGAGAACGATTTTGATTGCCTGTTTTTAAAAGCATGAATCTGTCTATAAAATGTTCTGAATGGCCAGGCGAGCAGACCCAGGACCTTCTCATTCCCCTTTGGTTGTGAAGGTTCAGGGCCACAGGTTGATCCTGAAATGGACTTTCTTCCTTGAAAATTAGAGAACACGTTCCTACCTAATTGTGTGATTCCAGGAACTGACTCCAAGGAAAACATGCAACCAATGCAAGACTCATGATACAATCACGGCAACCCCGTCACTGGCATTTCGGAGCCTGCTCTGAGAGGTTTGCATCCAACACCCCTGCAAGCACCTTGGAAATACCAGCTGCAGAGGAAGCTCAGCAGTTCTCCTTTCTCCAGACTTCACAGGATGATGAACTCAAGGAAGTCCTCTTTGATCTGCAGCACAGCACTGCTTAAAGCGTGGTCCTTCTGTGAATAAAAGAAAAAGCCTCACTTCCCTCAGAGAGCAAAGGAAAATTGTGTCACCTGCCACCTCCCTGACATTCCAATCCAGGTGGCACAAGTCACACCTCAGCTGAGATACGGCTTCTGACAAGACCTTTGGCAGCACCTGTGCCACAAACCTGCCAGCTTTGCTGAGACACCTGGAGGGGATGTGAATCCTGACTGCTTCCCACACTCTGCATTGGCTCTGCCAGGCTGACACCTGTGGAGACCAGGATGGCCCCTCAAAGCCCCACTGGCAGCTGGGAATTGCTGACTCCATGAGACAGGCTTGGTCGGAAATCGTTGATTTCTACCTTTCAAGCCCAACCAGCCTGTAATAACAAGAGGCACAAAAGCAAATCTGGGGTGCATTCTCAGGATGTGATGAATGTGTTCACGTAGTTTGCATCTGCAGAGAGAACACAGCAGTACCAGCCTCCTGCTATTCACCCTCTGCTGATTCATCGCTGCTCCAAAGGACAGCAGCCACGCTGGCCTTGCTCTTTTCAGAAGAACCCAGGGAGACCAGGAGGAACTGGCACTGTCATTGGTATGTCTGGGTAGGAAACGTTTTACCTGCAAATTTCAGATCTGCTAACAGTCATAAATGATTACCATGACCCAGGCTGCACAGAGCACATGTTTTCCAGTCCAGCTCATGTTCCTAGCTTTAAGGAGCAGATTGGAGGAGGCCACACCGCCCAGATTTGCCACATCACTATTTGGCAGGTGGTTTAATTGCAGTGCATGAAACTGGGAATACCACAGGGATGACAACGGAGCACTCCTCTCTTGCTCTGACAGTAGTCCTGCAACGTAAGCAAGGTCTCACCTTCCAAGGACTGCTGTGCCCAATCACAGGTTCCCTGAGCAGTGCTGGCTCCATCAGTCCTTGGAGCAATGCAGCAGACACAGACACTGGACCAGGCTCCTTGCTGAGCTCCCCAAGCCAAGCCAAGCCAAGCCAAGCCATGTGAGCAGTGGGATCCCCTGCAGCCTCCTTTATTTTGCTGGAATAAAATCAAATCATAGCTGTGACACCCCCTAGAAGTCATGTTACTTCCACTTCCAGCAAATTCTCAGACAAAATCTGAGTTAGAGTCAGACTAGACTTCATGCAAGAGGAGGCCACTGGAAACCCAAATCAGGGAGGGAACACAGCCCAAGGGACACAGCAGGTCTTGTACAGGTGGAGCCAAGGGCTGGAAAACTGGGGCCAAGAGAAACACTCAGAGCAGGAACTAACCACCTGCTCCAGGCCACCAACACCCTTGGCAGGTAAAGAAGGTATCTGTACTCCTCTATGCCCCTGAACCTGCCCAACCATCACCCTCCTGAACAGAGCTACTCTATTCTCCTCCTTTTCCCCAAATTTCTGCAAGACCTTATTCATGAGAAGGCAGGAGGGTACAGAGCTGGGGCTAGGGGTTTTGTTTGCTCCAGTTTCCAGGTCTCACAGGGTGCCTTTCCCTCCCCCACAGGACCGGCATCCCGGAGTGCCCTACACTTTCAAACTCCATTACATCTCATCTGCATTCCTGCCAGGCAATGGCCCATGCTCCGGGCTGGGTGCCAGCAGCTGGGCAGCCCCCCTCCTCTCCTTCCTGCACTCTGAAGAGCTGCTGGTGTTCAGCAGCTCCCCACCAACTCTTTTTCTTCTCAGGGCTGTGTTAATGAGAGCCTAGACATTGCAGAAGCCCTTGTGCTAGGCAGGGCACAGCACGTCTGGAGCAGAGTCAACATTTCAAGCGCTCCAGTGCTCTGCCAGGCATTTTAGCACGTGGGATGGCTGCAGCTGGCACCACATCCCCAGGGAGGCACCTGGGAGTGGGCTGTACCTGGGAAGGGAGGCACCAAACAGTCCTATTCAATCCACAGTCAAGAAGGCGGCTGCTGGCCATTGCCCAACCCAGGAGTTTCACCAGGTCCACAGGTGAAACAGCTGTTAAAGGTAACCATGCTCCAAGGCTTCTGGGAAGAGTTGCACAAACACCATGGGTAGAAAGTCAGTGACAAAGGGAAGCAACGTAGACTTGCAAATGAGGAAATGAGAGCCTTCATCACGCTGATTGCTGGGCATCCTGGGCAAGGACAGCAGGAGCAATGCAGCAGTTTGCTGCGTCACCCGCCGGAGCACCTTGGCAGCACTCCCACAGCTTGAGCCGTTCTTAAAGGAAGCCTCTTATTCAGCCAGAGATGCACAGATCAGTTTGGGTTTTTTTCAATATAAAATGCACTCTGAGCCCCTTCCAGGGATGGATGCAAGTAGACAATTGTCCAAAAATACAGGACTCATGGAGTAAAATTGTTGCAGTGCAAGGAAAGGCACAGCACGGATGCTTTCCTGCTGCTCACTAATGAGGACACAGAGGCTGCAGCACCACTTGGCCTCAGACCTTTGGACATCCCAGGATCCACCACTGCGTTTAGCTGGTTCAACCACTGAGCTCAGAAGGCTGTGACGTCCTCCTGTCTGTCTGAGGGCTGTGACGGTATCTGAGGGCTGTGACGTCCTCCTGTCTGTCTGAGGGCTGTGACGGTATCTGAGGGCTGTGACGTCCTCCTGTCTGTCTGAGGGCTGTGACGGTGTCTGAGAGCTGTGATGTCCCTCTGTCTGAGGGCTGTGACGGTGTCCCCAGCATGCTCCACTGAGTACCAGCCCTGCAGCACACTGACACTGTGGGACTGCAGCAAAGCTGCTTCCATAATAGAAGCCTGAATGCAGCAAATCCTCCTCCAGGATGAGGTACCTCTGCTAAAGAAAAGCAAAGAACAAATAACTGTGATGGTTTAGCTCATACAGGTCCCCCCCCATTTAATGCACACCGCCCTCCCAGGCAGGTGAGGAGTTGACAGTCACACAGTGTCCTCCAAGCTGCAAAGACCAATGCTGGGTTTTGTGCAGGGTCTGCAGTAAATGGAAACAAAACCTTTTCTGCTGGGCTGTACATTAATAAAAGGCACCAAAACAAAGCAGAGGTACCATAGCAGGGGTGGCCACAGGCACTGAGGAGGCTCAATAAACACCTGTGCTCCCTGGCTCACACCTTCACGCTGCCACTCCATCACCACGTGCCCACACCTGTGGTTTGGCACTGCAAGTGCTTGGCTGTCCTCTTACAGAGCTCCAGGACTTTTCAGGTGTTAAAGTGATTTGTTTTTTTCTTGTCCTGGAAAGAAAACAGCAAAGATTTAGAAAAGTTCCACCAACACATAAAGTTTCCAGGGAGCAATATTTGCCCCTTGGTGAGGACGGGATTGGTGCTGCTAACAGCAGCTCTACAGAGATGTACCAATTTAGGAATACAAAACAAGACTGAGGTTCTGAAGAACTGAATTCCAAAACTGTTGTTTAACATAAAAATGTTTTAAACCACGAGTTTTTAAAACATATTTTAAATAAATATGTGCAAGGAGTAGTTTTCTCCCACTGTGAACTCCTGCAGTGATTGCTCAATGCTATTTTCTGGTGTTATCAACAGTCAGCTTTAACAATAAAGAAATTCTAAAAAAGTTATGATTATAATTAGGGCAACTCTAATGGGATTTTGTAGACTGTGATTGGCATCCCAAGTACAGCATCAGACAGAAAGTGGAACGTACAAGGGACAAATCTCCAGGACACCGTCAGAATTAGCAACTGCTTGGGTAATTGGAAAGCTCAATTTTATAAAATCCAGGAAACAAGATTAATTTATAAATCAGTTTATTTACAGATTTTGTTCTCTTAAAGTACATTTCAGTTACCAAAGATATTTACACTGGTGTACACAGGGACCATCCTGGTTATTTTACAGTTCTTAATTACAAAAAAACCTTCCCACCCCCCTCCACATCCTTGGATCTGTCTACTGTGCAAAGCTGCTGTGGATGTGAACATGAGCTGAAACTGGCCCAAACCCCAAGTTACCAGGTTATTTACACATACACAGTAAATGGGTTTCTTTTCAGCATTTCCACAACACAGTACATGGGGAGACCGAGCCTCCCAAAAGGCGGCTTTGCAAATGTGTATCAAAAGGCTCTGCAAAATCAAGGAATAAAACCCCCTAGTAAATGCAGGTTAATTACAGTATTCCTTTTTCATCTGTATATAATTTTGCATTTAACACTTAAATTACAAATAAGTTCAATAGTTTGCTTTTCTCCATTTTAGTTGGTTTGTAAACACTTCAGATGCACTAAATACCTTGTAAGATTCAACTGTTTGTCTGCTGAAAAGTACTTTGTTTTCCTAATATTCTTAAGGTAGCAAAGAGATATGAAAGTTGGAACTGCACGCAGTTCCTCGCAGAATAGTCACTTAAAAGGTCTCTGTCACTGTGCTACTTCTGCAGGTACACACTTATTCAAGTATTGCAGAAAGCTAAGGCCACTTTTTCAAGAAAGGAAAAGGAACAAGATGGGATTTTTCAATCCCTCATTCCACCTTGTGAGCAACAAGCCTTCTCTGAAAGGCAGAAGCACTGATACTCCAGGGCTCGGCTCACAGAGCATCCTGCTGTTACAGAGGTACCCACACTCACTGTTCCCACAAGCCTGGGCTTTCCCACCTGGCTCTGAGATCCTTCCAAAGATGGAGCAGCATGTCCCCAGTGATGACAGCTGCTGCTGCCCCAAACAGCTCAGGAGTCTCAGCAAAACGTCCCAGCCTTGAATCTTCTTATGTGGTTACACCGAGATAACCAGGATGCAGAAATATCATCTTGTTCTTACAAAGGGAAGGTTGGGGAGAGAAGCAGAAATTCAGCCTGTTTGTGGGACCCCAGGCTTCCCCATATCTCCTCACTAGCAGCCTGACCCAGCCTGACCCTTGCTTCATCGCAGTAATCATCAGTCCACAAGTACTCAACCCACTTGAGGTTTTGAACATACACTCAACTCAAAGCAACTCAACACACGTGAGGTATTGAGAAGGTAATTCACGTTACGTTCAAGTCATTTTGGGGTTGCTCCTAGCAAGGATTGCTACCAAAAATAAATCAGTGATGCCTGCAAAGGAACAAAGCCATTACTTAGACACAGCTTCCTTCTGTCCAAACATCTGTTAGAAACAGTTAGTGCTTCTGTGGAGGGTACTACAGCCAAAAGACAACAGGCACATGATCTCCAACAGACCCTCATGCCCTGTCAGGCCTGACTGCACAACCTCCCCACTCCTGCTGGACAGACCAGAAACACCCCACAAGCCCCTCAGAAGAGCAAAAAGCCCTGGGGATGCAGGACAACCTTCTCAACAATGGCCACAGAATCTACAGAATAGAACCTGACCTGATGCTCCAGGTACAACCAACTCTGCAGGTTTCTGTTCCTCTTTCCTTAATTGCTACCTATAAAAATAGCAATCCTTGCTATTGAAAGAGATACACCCAGGAAAGGGAATCTGAGGTGGTGACCCAATCAGTGACACCATGCTGGTTAAATCTAGCAGCTTTAGTTTGCTTCTGTCTTAAGCATCCAAGGGTTTCCTGGTTCAGCATCATGACATTTTACACGAACAAATGAATCACTTGAGGAAAAAAAAGCTGAGCAATGCTCCACCAAGACTATTTGACTTCCAGCCAGCCAAAAGGCCCACTACTGAGGGACAGACATGCATATTCCCAATGGAGGTGTCCCTACCCACCATTACCTCCTCCTTGTTCTTCCACTCACAGAGCTCCCATGGATATGGCTCACCACTAACTCATAAGTGAGGTGCTGGCAACACTACATCTGAGAATCTGTATGGACCTCTGGCAGATCCAACATTTCCCAGTGCTGTCCCTGAAGAATTACCAGCTGTGTGTCATTGTGCAAAATGCAAATATTCCAATGATAGCTTTCAAAAAATCCCAAACAATAAACAATCCAACCAAAAAAAAAAGGTGGAAAAGAGAAACCAAACTGGAGCACAGCAGAGGTATGCACAGCAGGAAGCCCAAGAACCAAGCAGATGAATGAAACAGTTGAGATGCCCCCTGCCATGCCTGTTGTGGGCTGCAGCATCTTTGGGGCACCTCTGAGGGCTTCAAAGTGTCTGTCTACACTCCAGTGTCTGGAGAATCTGATTTCCCTCTGGGTCTTGTCCCAGGTTAGCAAACAGGGACATCCACTATTAAGGCATCAACGTTTGACCCCAGATTGTCCATGTTCCTCCAAGAAAAACACAAGAACAAGAAGAACAGGTCAGGAATCAGCACTCAGCAGATTAATCCAGCCAAATCAATCAAAACCAACCACATAATATGGGGCAGAAGTTCTGGGAAAGGAAGGGAATAGAAAGAGCTGGGAATTTTCACACAATTTTTCAGCTCAGCCCCCTCAACATGGTCTCCGAACCAGGTGCTTCGGTTTTCAGCTCCACTCCTAGACCTGTCCTTGCATCCCACCCTTTGTCACTGAGGTTTGGTTGTTCCTACCTTCACCCCCTCGTATCTGCCTCATGAAGCTGGAGGTTTTGTGTGAAGAATATGGGGCTCTGGAAGTTTCCAAAGCAGATGCTCTCTCAAGTTTGTCTGTCTCAAAACAGAAGACAGAGCAGCCAACTGCACAGGACACTCTCCTGTAATCCACTTAATAAATTATCTGAAAATAAATAAAAACCCCACAAGCACAAAACATGCAGACAGTCAAGCACCAGACACTGCTTTCTTTGGTGAATACACTCTGTTCTCTAAATTGTTCAAGTAACAGCTTCTCCAATTTCATTAGGTGACAGTAAGGGAGAAAGCTGAGGGATTGAAGGCCAAATTTTTGCGAGGAAATATTTTCCACTCCTGCATGTCTCGTGCCTGAGAAAATCCTGAGTATCCATTATCTGGGAGCAGCTGGTGCTCCAGGAAGAGAAGTGCTACACGGTAGGAGGAAAGTTGTCCACGGGCTCATCTTTCACGCTTGACATTAGGCAGAGGCTTTATCTTGCTCTGCCTCAGAGCAAAGCAGTAAAAATTCTTTACTTGTAGGCAGGAAGAAACATCATCTAACTTCCCTGGACTGGGCTGGCACCATGCTCGGTACCACATCACAGAAAAAAGATGAAAACCAGCTTCACAGAGAAGTGAATTAAATAGGCTCTGAAGCAGAAGGAACTGATGCACATTGTTAGGACTGCAGGAGAAGACGTGTTAAGATTATAACACTGTTCAGTGTGGTAAGTCTCTGCTTATGACCAAAACCTGACCAAACTGTTGCTTCTCCAAATTACTCACATTTCTAAAGACAAGTTGAGTACTGATGGCTGACCACCATTCCAGCAAAACAGCCAATATCCCAACTTAACCCAACCCTTTCAGGGAACAAACCAAACATATCAAAGCCCCAGGCCGGGGCCCTGGGCAGCTGCTGACAGTTATGTGACATAACTGCATTGGCACATGAAGAGTCTTGAGCACTCCTCAAAGCAGCCTCAAGTGAGGGATCAGCTTGTTCCAAACAATAAATCTGGTGTGAGGTCTTGGCAGCCAGTTCAGGTTCTTTTCATCCCATCTGAGCTGCCTGGGAACCCCACGCGTGGAAGTCCAGCTGCAGCACGTGCAGGGAGGAGAGCAGGTCAGGAGTCAGAGAGGCCTGTGACTCCATGGTTGGCAGCTCTGAGCTCACTTCAGCACTGTCAGACAAGCAGCAGCCTCCTCTGTTTCTCGTTTATCTGGTTCAGTACATCAACAGTGTCTCTGATTAAGGCCTCGAAGATCCCATCTGCCAACTGCATCTTGACACACAGCTCATCCTCGTCGTAGTTCACCCACTGCGCTTCTTCCTCGTGGAGTTCCTGCACCTTGGAGGGGAGAAAAGCAATAGAAACATTACAATTCTGTTGCTTTAAAATAATATTGCCTGCAAAGTTCCAGAAAGAGTCCAAAGCAGAGTCTGTCTGTCAACAACATATCTGTCTTTGTAAGAGATTACAGGAAACGCTTGGAATAGCAAAACGAACACAGATCTGTTTGAAGCAAGCTATTTCACTGTATGAATGTTTTCTACTTTTCACTCTAGCATTCATTTTAAAGGCTTTCATATTCCTGCACAAGTTTTTCACTTGAAAGGACTCAGCTAATGGGAAAGTCTTAGCCAACACCAGAAGCTCTATTAATTAATTAGTCCCTAATTATGTTTTTGCAAGAAGCTGATTCCTTGTAGCTTAAACTGGTAAGAAGTAATGGAAAGACCTTGAATGGGGCAAGGGGGAAAAGAAAGAGATTTCACTGCAGTTCAGTTTATAAAGTAATAAGAAAACTTTAGGGAAACAGCTAAAGTTGCTTCTGCATAGGAAGAATGCTTACATGTGTTATAAGACAGCATTACAACTCATTTGCACAGAATACTCCACGCTTCATTGGATTTGACAGCATTATTACAAATGGAATTTAGCACCAGTACATTCAAAGAGTACTTATTTCCTTCTATTACTAAATTGTTGACAAAGAAAATCCCCTTTTACCGCTCACTGACAAATAGGTGGTTTAGTATCAGAATGAAATATATAATTTCATTCAGCAAATCAAGTCTTATTGAGAGTCTCTCCAAACTGAACATCTTCAATTAAACTTATTAAAAATTTGTCTTTCTGACCATTTCAGTATTACAGACAAACCTAAACACACTCAAACATTTTAGAAAAGAAGGAATGAATGCAAACATCACTTGTATTTAAAATGACAACAAAAACCTGTTAAAAGCTCTGTCTCTGCTCAGCTTCAGCAGAAACCTCCTTTGCCCATAAATCTTACACTCTGAACTGAAAATACATTTACAGTGTACAAGTGGGGCAGACACCTACACATTGCCAAATTAAGGTTAAACATACTGAAAAACCCACTAACCCAGGATCAGTATGTAATAGTGGTGTTTTCTGAGACAGAACATGAACTATAGCCCCAAGACACTCTCTTCCTTTTGCCTGAAGCTAAACCTCCCAGAAACGGGTCTGTTTTGAAGCTGACAGCTGCTGTGGCACAATGCTGATTCAATAACCCCAGCAGAGTGTGAAGCCCAAGAAAAGCCTGCTATGGGAACCCCAGGGAACTGGCACTGCTGCAGGGTTTGCAGCCATTCATAAGGCCCTGGTTAGACACGGGGCTTCAGGCTGACAGCTCCTTTCTCTCTCTCTTAAGAGAGCTTGGGGAGAGGGGCAGGGATCTCATCCTGCAAACAGCTTTGGAAGAGTCCCACTGCCTGCTTACAAATCTGTGCTACCACAGCAAGTGCCTCTTTCCCACACAGCTGTCAAGGAAGAGGCATTAATGGCTTCATTAGGCTTGTTACTAATAAGGAAGAAGCAACACTATTTGCAATCAAACTTTGAAGGAGTGCTGTAGGTGAAAGATAATTTAAATGGAAGGCTAACAAGTGATGGATAATTGGGTGTGGGTTTGTGTGGGGGTGAATGTCTGAAAGAGACTCCTGAAGTCCTGAAGACACAGAAATGTGCTGCTGCAACCTGTATGTGCTGGTTGTAAATTCTGATACAGTAAACAGCAGCATGTCCCAAGTCCTGCCATCAATAACCAGAGGCATAAGACAGAAGCAGCAATTTGCAGACTGATCATGTGGTGTGGGTCTGCTTCATAGACTATTTAGATAAGGAAGAGACAGGGGTCATGAAAAGAAGAGGTGATGCTGAAAAAGGATTCCCTAAAAGCAGAAGTGATTTGGAAAAAGCAACAGAGGGTTCAAAGAGAGGGGGTGAAAATGGCTGCTGCAGGAAAGATCCTGGAAATGGGGGAAGATCCTGAAGATGAAGGAGGTGGGTGGAGACAAATGCCAGGGGATGCCCAGGGACCTTGACTGACGACATCCAAGGCTGGTAACCTGGAGCAGCTGCATGACAGTGACTGATGGGATTTTCTGCCCAGCCCTCCCAGGCCAGCAGCCACTCCACTGCTGAAAAGTGAAGTCAAGAATTAGTTAAGGTAACACTGAGGGTGGGGGAAGCTAGTGAGAAAAATAATCAGGCAGGTTAAAAGCTCTGATCTCACTGGCCTTGAACAAACCCCAATGTCCAGATCCACACTAAGGTGCTGTTTATTCTGTCTCCCTGACAACTGTGTGATGAGACACTTTCTTTACTGTGCTCAAGCAGTGAAAAGAGATACATGGGGTAAAGAAGTAAAAGTAAACCAGAGAGGAGAAGGTACTTGATCCAGGCAGAGAAAGGCTGGATGTTTAACAGAACCAGAAAGAAAAACAGTATCAATGATTAATTTTCTCTTGCCTGTATCATTCCTCCCTCTCTCAGAGGCAGAGTGCACAATTTCCTTTGGCATTAGGAGGACTTCCTCGAGCATACTTTTGGAAAACTGTGAGAATGTGCAATCTGCAGCTGCAGGCAAGTCCTGTTTATAGTGCATTCAGAGCACGTGTGGAAACTGCTGTGCTGCTTTGCAGCCCTGGCTGCAACATCTGAGCCAAGGCAGTTGTGACTCCTTTGTCTAGGAAAGGTTTGATCCATTTGTTGTGTTGCCACAAACTGCTCCTAAGTAATTGAGACAGTTTCTTTAATAATTGACAACTATCATGGCTTGCATGGAAATGGGTTTTGCCTTTTCTTCAGTACTTTGCACTTTTTCATGACAAAAGTAAAACTTCACATATTTGATACCAGGAAGCAAGATCTCTATGTCAGAAAGAAACTGCTTTTGGGTGAAGTCAGGAAAACTACAGTTTTAATGTACAGTTTTAATTCCATCTACATGAAAACATAAAGAGCGATGAAATGCAGAAGGCTGTGTGGTATTTTTTTCTCTGTGTCCTTTTTTTTTTGTATGCACACTTTTTATTTGAAATAAAACATTTAAAGGGGGGCATGCACACAAAAGAAAAACTAGGAGATAACATGGTCACATGATCCTGCTGGCCCTCTACTAAATGTCACAGCACCTAAAAAACCCCACATGAAGTAATATAATCAGAAGGAAATTTAGAGATTGACTTAGCATGTTTTGATTTCTCAAGATTTCTGTTCAAAACCAAGAATATCTCGAAAATAAACTACATTTAAGGAGTAAGTAGACTATTAGGGAGACTGAAAAGAATAAGCACCCAGATATAAAGCAGTGTCTTGGATGAAGGCCAGCAGGAGGAAGGCAGGCAGGTGCATTCTCACAGCCCTTTGCTCTCAGTGTGCCTGGAAACCTTCAGACACAGCACACAAGCAGCCTTTCACTCTCTTCTTACTGTGCACTCCCCCTGGGTTTAGATCTGGGGTGCTACAGCAGCGGCACCTCGAGCTTTCTAATTAAGCCAGCTTGGTAGGAACAATCCTGCTTTGTTGCAGAGCTTCTGCACAGAGAGAAACATTTTGGCTGTTAAATCAACAGGTCAGAAGATCAAGCACTTTGCAGCACTCTGCTGGCAGGCTCCTCAGGTGTGAAAACCAAACACATAGGTTTGGCAGTATCATGTGAGCTCTGCTTTCTCAAGCTCCACATAAAAGAGAAAGGGGCTGGCAGGGAAAGCAATGGCAGAGTTTGTTCTAGCCCCATGCAAACAGATCAGCACAGGGAGTTTTGGCTGAAGACCCAAGTGGAAAAAAAAGGAGTGGAAACAACCTATTGTCAGTACCTGAACTTAAATAAGGAGATATGAGGGTTCTTGCTGTAGTTTAAAAACAGGTTTTGAAAGATTCTGGCAGCCCTGATGTACCGAAATGTACATTTGACATTCTCCACAAAGCACAGACAGCACACATGTGATAAAGGAACAACATGAAGGGACAAAAAGGAAGAAAGCAAATACTTAGACATTCCTTGAACTTGATTTTAAACAAAGTAGCTTTTCATAAATGTGAACTCCTGTACTTGTTTATTGAAAGCCAAGATTTGCTGCAAATCCTAGTAACTGGAGCAAATATCCAGCATATCAGAGGGATCCCTGAAGAATCACAATATAAATTCTTTTCTGAGGACAGAGATGCCAGATTGAAGACAAAAAGAATGCTGCAGAAAGGAGAAAAGGAAGATGTTCTTTTGTCACTGGCACTAAAACATGATTCACCACATTGGCGTCAATGCTGGAAAAACACAGACCGAAGTGAAAATGCAACTAACAGTGCAGCAATTGGAGGAAGCTGCAAAGCTCAAGGCAGAGCAAGGAGGCAAAGGATGAATCCATCTTGTTCTCCCTTTTGTTCCCAGGAGGTGTGATGGCCAACCTAGAGGTCCCAGTGTCACAGAGATCATCAGTGCTGCTTCTCCTGCTGTGCCCCTTCCCACAGGGATGAACCTTCCACTGGGAATTAAGTTTAATATGATAACCCAGAACAGAGTATCCAGGCATAATCAGGAGAGAATAAGTTCAGTCAAACAGCCTGGCATTTGTTTCTGTGCCTGCAGAAGAAATAAAAGTCACACCCAGCTCCTGGGTCAGACAGAACTGGACAGTCAGGTGTGTTCAATCTTCTCAATATCACTAGAATACACAGTTGTCTCAACAAAAAACCGTGAAGGGATGTTTTCATTTTAAGGTTAATCTGACTTAAAATGGAAACAAAGAAACTGGGAAGAAACTGTGCTCCAAGTTTAAATACAAGTAACAGAAGCCTAAGAATCTCTGCTTTAAAGAGATCATGTTTTATTTTAACAGTCATTATCTTTACAAGCATGAAAAGAAGGTGGAGAATCAATGAGCTCATGTGTGTATTCACATGACATCCCTTACACATTGCAGTGGTGTATACTGGCTACACCTTCACAAAAACTGGAACTAAGTATTTTGAATTGTGATTTTCAAAGATGACTCTACAGCACCTAAACCTACAAAACCAATCTTACTTCCTCTTTCAGGAAGTTTCTCTCTTGTACTACTTGAAGACAATTTCAACAAAATGTGAAGAATCCTAAACCTGGCCTCTCAGTTTAGGGCTACCTCATGAGCTACTGGGGATAAGCAGCAGGTCTTGCACCTGTACATCCTCTTCTGGCCTTGGATCTGTGCTACCACAGAACTCATGACCTTAATCTGGAGTTGACTAGGAGACAGAGAAAGCTGTCCAATACTTCATATTTCACAGAGATTTTAATAAAATAGAGTTCAGTTTTTCTTGCCTTATCTCCTTAGGTTTTCAGTTAAAAGTTCCTCTGATAGTGGCTCACATCACAGTATAAATTTGTAAGAAATGCCCCAGGGACTGCCTTATTCCTAAAGCATGGCATGCTGCAACCTTCACAGAGTTATTCCCAGTGTTCAGCTGAAGTTTTATTACCATATTCTTTTGAGAACAAAATAAAATTAAACACATTATTTATTAGGCCAAACTTGTCAAAGCTCCATTAATCTTTGATGCCTGGCTCTGCATGTAAATCAGACTGGATTGTCTGAACTTCAAACATCACCTGAAGCACTATGGATGCCTTCAACTAGAAGGAATCTTTCTTTCTAGCTATGTTGCAAAAACATTAGGAAGTTGGTACACATGCATAATAGCTGTAATATTAGATCTCTTGGGGATCTAAACATAGAACTTTTTTGTGCATGCTTTAACATTCTCTATGTCCCAGAATCAAGAGTATCAGGATGTATTGGGATCTATAAATATACATTCTATTTACATACAATTAAACCTCTGTGTTGAAAACCCACCAGTGATGGGCAATTAAAACACCACACGACCCACAACTCCAAATTACTCATATATGCTTGTTGTGTGGAATCAATTCCAGGTGTAATTAAGTGAAGCAGTGTTAATGACGACTCATATTCCCAAGCAGAACCTTCACTATCATTATAGCCAATAAAGATGTAAACTAGGCAATACAAGACAACAAAGTAACTTTCAAAAATTGTACAGAACCAGACATGCTCTATCTCAGGCAGTTTTAACACTGAACTGTCTCTGCCCCAGTGGCAGTTGCATTCACTAGTTTAATTACATTCTCTCTATTACTTTCTCAAATTAAATAATATTTCTTCAAAATAAAAACATTTTATATTAAAGTAAGAGGAAAAACATATTCCCATCTCAAAGAAAAAGTTTATTCTCAGTCAAATATTTCATTGTTTCCTTCTGGAAATTCATGCTTTAAACTTTTTGGGAGTGAGTGAATTTATACTGCAGTCAAACGAGTAGGCAGAATTAACTCAAGTCACCTTCTGTCACTGGCACTGGACTTCTGACAGCTCATGTACACTTTGTATTTTTTAAACAGCATGACTGAATACTGAAAATACATTCATGTGCCACACTTCAGTCTGGTGGACAGTACCTGACAAGACTGTTTGTTTTCATCCACTTACCAGTATGTGATCCACCCGGTCTCGTTTCTTCCGCCCAAATTTCATCATCTTCTGCCAGTCTGTTTTGTGGTTAGGCTCTTTCCTCAGGCTGAACAACTTCAGTACTTCAGCAGCAATGAAGTTCTACAGAACAGTAAAGGTGAGATTTATCACACTTGAGCTAAGAAATTAAAGGTATGCACAAAGCAGCTCCCATAAAAAAGTCACACTATAGAATTCACATCAGCTTGGCAGGACAATTATTAAACCCAGAACTGGGGGGGAAAACAAGACACCCACTGCTGCTTCAACCTTGAGAACAGACATTTTTAATACTACACAAACAGAGGATTCTGACAATTTATTTTATGGGAAAATATTAAAGAAAAACAGGGTGGGAATTTGGTGTCCTTGTCCTGTGTCCCTGCTGTCCCCAGCCACATGCTTTTGAAAGTCTTCTCAACTAACAGAGTGATTTAGATACTATTTCTTTCTTTTCTTTGCTTTGCTAGACAGTTAACATGCTGTATCTTCAGCAGGTTAATCAAAATTTAGTCAACTCTCTCAATTTCAGAAGAAACAGTGCAGGTGGAAGTTTTCATTTGTGTCCTGATGAGCCATATGGAAGGTTCTTTGTGGAAGGCTTTAAGGGAGACAGGTTTTTTCCCCAGTGTCCAGCCCTGCAAGTTTAACCTTAGGTCCAGTCAGGCTCTGTGATTTTGTCCTTCCTTGAGCACTACCACCAATACATAGAAGCCTCCTCTGGCTTGCCAAATACAACAATGCCCTCACCAGTCAAATTTTGGGTTCCTCTGAGCAACTCCTGCTGTCCTCAGAAAGGTTGGTATAGGTGTGTGCGTCTGAGGGAAAAATCTAGCTCATCCCATTTGGCCCAACCCTACCATTGGATCCATTCCAATTTAACCATACAGAAATCTGCTACAGCAGCAGGCTGTCAGTATACCAATTTTATAAGATCAAGGTCATCCTGGCAGTTCTGCACAGAGGACTGAGGTTTAAAAACAACCAGTAGCAGTCATAAGGACAGGGAGGCCAATCTGTTGAGTAAAAAAGGACCATTCTCACAAATTTTCTTTCTTTCTTTTCTTAACTCATCTCTTGCTGGATACACCTCTTATGATCTTCTAACACTCAGGTAAATGCCAGTTTGGTGTTTTTTATCTTACTTTCCCTGCTCAACAAAGACTTTGTCCTACCTTGATTTCATCCAGATCATTTGGATCTTTGACTCGGCGAAAATAGGCAGATGCAATCCTACACGGTTTCATCCAAATGGGCTGATTCAGATTAGGATCCTCAGCGAAGATTTCCCCAAAGATCTCTCTTGTTAAATCAAATACCACCTGAACAAACGAAAAAGTAACAGTTATGGCTTTTTTTGTCCATGATAAAAATTTGGAGGGCGAGACCAAAATGCCTGAAGATCATACCTTTCTATAAACCTGCTTGTTTATGGTGTCTGTGTCCTGCTCTTGGAGGGTACCACTAAGATCTGCTTTAAGGCTGCAGCTTTGAAGATCGTGACCCAGCTCTTTCAGTTTCCAGAGCTCCTCAGCTGCTGCATGCACCATCCCTTCCACCTCCACTGCAGTGTGAGGGACTGCCAGGGGCTCCTCGCTCGGCTTGGTCGGCACTTTCTGCGGCTCTGCCTGGGGCAGCACTGCTGGTTCCTCAGCTTCCTTCTGCTGCAGCTTACGGGAACTCAGACCATAGTCCTCATCAAACCAGTCCTGATCATCTCCCAGCACACTCAGGAACTCCCTGTTGAGCTCCAGCTCTGCCAGTCTCTTGGCAAGCTCCTCCTGGCCACTGGCACCAAACACGGGACTCTCCTGCGAATCAAGAGCCACAGAGTAAATGTCTAAGTGGTGTCACACTGTTGTGTCCCTCAGCTTACATTTTTAAATGCTTTACTGATGTAGTTGGCAAGAAATGGCTACCAAAACAAGCCATGCACTGGGATACACAAAAATGTATGAGACACATACAGAACATACAGGTAATCTCCACATCATCCAACAGAACCTGGGAGAACAACTGGTGCCACACCACATTCCTGATTCAATCATCCCCAGCCAAAGGCACAAGCAACTCTTAACATCAGGGCAAGATGTCTGCTACTCACCGGTCTGGGACACATGTCTGGAGAGGAAAGCTCTTCTCTGTCATCTTCCAAATCAGAACTTAGGAAGAAGTTATTCAGTCTGTCTGGAATCTGCTTTTCCACCTGCTGGGGTGGAGTAGTGGCTTCCTCCTTCACATCACAGAGCTCCTGGTTGCTGAGCTGGATTTTCTCATTTTTGATCTTCTTTATTTGCTGTAACTGATTGACTGTGTCTTTCACAAAATCTCTTAGCAGACTGTCTGTCAGCAAACTGACCTTTTCCAGTTGGTCTTTTGACTTTTCTTCTTCTCTAAGAGGCAGGCTGAGCTGTGCTTCTAACTGGTTCTTTTCTTTTGTCAGCAAATCCAGCAGGGGGGTTGCAGGCTTCTCCACGACACCAGGAGAGAGATCATCTAACTTTTCAGCACATTCCTCTCCCAGTGTCTTCTGCCTCTCCAGTTTTTCAGAAAGGAAATCCGATACATCATCCACCTGAACACTGGAAATCTCGTCCACAACACTAGAAGTGAGAGGAGTGTGGCCAGCCTCCTCTTTTACAGCATCCTTCAAGTAATTCACCACTGACTGTTCTTGGGCAAATGAACCAGTAGCTACAGAAATCTCTTTTATGCTGTTTGCTTTAGATGACAACTCCTCTTCAACCCTTTCCTCAGCTGAGGCTTCTGAAACAGCTGTGTCCATGGGAGCTTTATCCTGGGAATAGTTCTCCATTGCATTTCTGCTCTGGCTTTCAGCTTCTTTGCCAGGTTTAGAACTTTCTCTATCTTTCTGCTCAGCTTTGTGTTGTTTCTCTAGTCTATCATCAAAGAATGAATCTTCATCATCCTTATTTGTGTCTAAGTGGCTATCAATACTTTCTGTAATGTGAGAGATTTTCTGAGGGGGAGCAAAAATACCATGCTTTTCTTTGCAATCAAAATATTTAATATCATCATAAGTTCCATTATTGTTCCCTTCAGGTTTATCCAACTCCACACCAGCCCAAAACCCTTTGGCAAATTTAGTGAGCCCTTTGAACCGCAGTGTTCCAGGCTGGACTTTACTCACAAGTACTCTGTCTCCAATGTTGAAATTGGACAAACTATCTGCTTCCTCTGTGATTGAAGCCGAGGCCCACAGTGGTGAACAAGCAGGAGCCTGTTCTTGCTCCACATCTCTGCGTTCAGCATTTTTCATAAGTTCTGTTGGGGACTTAAGTTCCAGCAGCCTCTCTGAGTGCATGCTGCCAGAGAGAGACCTGTCACTGAGGCACTCGCTGATTTCCCCATCGCTGCCCAGGCTGGTGGATCTGCTCTGGCTGGCCTGGGTGTGCTGGGACTGCTCCCTAAGGGATTTCCCATTAGCAGAGAGCAGGGATCCCTCAAAGTCATCTCTGTAGCGCGCCCCAGGCAGGGTTTCTTCAGCTGAAGTTTGTTTTCTGGAAGAGGATCCTTCAAAGTCATCAGGGTATGATGGCTCTTTTTGACTGAAAAGCTGCTCAGAAAGCAGATCACCTTTTTCCTCTGCAGATTTGCTGAGTTTGTGAGAAGTCTCCTCTATGCTTGGGCCACTTACAGCATCTTTATTTGACTGTCTCTGTTCTAAGATTTCTTCTGTATCACGAAGACCTTCCACAGCTACATCTAACAGTTCCTTCTGAGAGAGTTTGTTTTCAGAGCAGTGATCCAGTGAACTCTCCTGTCCTTCATCTAACGTCAGCAAGACGTCAGAACTGTCCACAGGCTTAACATCAGAACCTCCATTCTCATATTCCTCTGACTTTATGTATTCCAGATCTTCTGTAATCTCAGATTCATGGCTAATGATAGGACCAACACTGGATGCATTTACCACTTTGTTCACTGACTCAAGACTCCTGCAAATGTCTTTCATATCTTTGAGACGAGCTGAAGAGCTATCTGAGGAATCACCAGATCCTGCTCTGGAACTCTCTGGTAACACTGAAGCCAAGGAAGCTGTTTCAGAAGGTTCTCCTGCATGGATAGCTGTCACAGCCACCTTCTTGGTGTGCACAGACACAGATCTCTCAATCCTTGATGACACAGCATCTTGAAGGAAAATAAAAAGTGAATTTCAGCAGATTGTATAACCCACATTGTTTTATTGCAAACTGCAATCACAGGGAACTAAATTAATATCAAAGTGTTAAAAGAAGATATAAACTGGTGCCTCGGAAACATATACTTCTGGATGTTCTATGAACATGAGCAACTTCCATTCAGTTCCAGGGTTATAAAGCTTGTTTTCTACTTCTGTTCCTTTAACCAGCTTCCCAAGGTAAGGACTCAGTTATTTGTTTGCAAGCCACAAATACAATGAGGATTAGAACAGGAGATAATGAGATAATCATCAACTGCAAAATAGTGAAAAGTGTCTGAACTCAAGTGGTAAAGGAACAAGAAACAAAGGTTTCACTTTAAAGGTTGCCACTTAATTATGGTTTCATATACACCTCAAAAAGAGTAAACTAAATACTGAATATACAAGGTATTCTGCAAAAGCAGAATCCTGCTAAATAAAACTGCAAAAAATACAGCTCCATCACTATCATTTTATGAAGTCTCCATCCTCTCTAAAAACACTTTGTGAATCAAGAAGGAAAAGGTTAAAGAACTTCAAAACAGTCAGTATTCAAGATCTTAATCTGTAGTATGGATTCTTCCAGTTACCTACCTGCATGTTCTGAAACGGATTCCAAAGATGCTTTGCATCTCTCCGACTCAGTCAGTGATTTCCAGTTTTTTGCTGTCTCAGGCCTAAATTGGAAAAATCAAATTGCATGAATTACAGTTACAGTAGAGGGTGATGTTTGGTTGGTTTTTTTAATAGATAAAAATAGAAATGCAGGCATGTATAATTGTAACACCACACCAAAGTGGCATTATAATTATAACGTAAGTAGTTTGCGTTGTCAACATACTATGGCCTTAGAAAATGGGAATGGGGACAGAGGAGAGCCTGGAGAGTCCTGGAAACTAATTTTTCAAAAAGAGTAATCAAACTTTATCTCTTTCCAGAAAAAAAAAAGGAAGGGAAAAAAGTTGGGTAGTTTCTGTTATTTTTTCATTTGAATGCACTAAAATTGCACCATCTGCTGGAGAAAATGAATGCTTAAAAATACAGTAGGAAGTGCAGAAGATCAGCTGAATTCTCTACCCTTTAAAACCTAAGATCTAAACCAGATTTAAGTTGCAAAGATGAACGGTTTGCCTCACACAGTGCAGTGGACATAATGAGTGACCAAAATGGGAAAAAAAAGCCTTCAGGCTAATAATCCACACACAGTATCTGGCAGAATTCTTGCACAACAGAAAATCATTATTTAAAAAAAATTGAAAATAGAGCCTGAAAGGCTGGGCAGGAGAGAACAGTGAGGTGCATAAGATTACAGCCATGGTAAATCTTATCTATTTTGGGTCTGGTGGGTGACAGCAGCAAATAGATCAATTGGATACTGCCAATGTCCAGTGCTTTAAGGCACAGCAGTTAGCAGCTTTTCTTGCATCTATGATTTTGGCTAAAACAGCAATCAGTTCCAAAATAATCGCAAAAAAAAAAAAAAAAGAAGGAGAAATCCCAGCTACCTATGGAGTGGTGGTGCCTTGATCTTAGGTTTTTCAGCAGCAGCTGAGGACGGAGTTTTGATCTGAGGTTTGGCTGTTGGTGATGCCTCCAGATCTTGGCTCAGCTCTGCTTCAGTCTTCTTGATAAACTCATCATAGGACTGCACATGGAAAATAATTCCAGCTGTTAATACACTACACCACAACAATTCAACAATCAAAGCCTAGTAAGTGAATAAAGAACACACTCAGTTTCTCTATAAACCAATCTATTTAACTTTCCCAAAATCTACAGCTGCAAATCCTAGAAATTTCATACTTCCAAAACCAAATTACAGGAGCACTCATCTTTAATCCCAGCTAGGACAGTAATGTGTATAAGCACACACAACCCCCAGAATGCTGCTAGCAACCCATTACAGATACACATTTTAAAAGGGAATGGCATTTTTGCCTCAAGGCTTTGGCTCATGATTGGAAATAGTTAAATAGCCAGGTTGGATGAGGCTTTGAGCAGCTTGGTCTAGTGGAAGGTGTCCCTGCTCATGGCAGGGGGACTGGAATGAAAGGATTTTCAAGGTCCTTTCCAGCCCAAACTGTTCTGTGATTCTGTGTAATAGTCACACTTCTATCACAACAAGGTGTCTTTCACAGCTGTTGATACAATATTTTGCCAACAACATCCATACTATCAAGATTTATCTAAGGCTAATAATCTGTTACTTTGCCCTTCTTTCTTCTATTCCTGACCTCCAGTTGTTTGATCAAACTGGCTTCCTGGGCCTTCAGTCTCTCCTTTTGTCTCTTTTTCTGCTCCTTTTTCAGCTGGTAAACCACAGATTTCCTTTTCCGTAGCTCATCCTTCAGGGCCCTGATGCGTCCTTCGATGTCACTTTGATCAGAGGTGGTTTCTGAAAAAGTTATTTTCAGTCTTTACAAACTTGCACCTCACAAAACAATTCTAAGCAAAGCAATAAACAGTCATTCAGTAATTACAAAATACAGTCCAAGAAAAATGTCAAAGAATGTAATGTCAACATATTATTTAACATAGCAAGACTCTTAAAGTGGGATTTCAGGTTCTAAACACTACTATGTGTGAAAGATATAAAAAGGTGTTGCATCTTGCTTAATTTAAAAGATATAGTTAGGCTGTGATACAATAACTTGTTACCAAGTTTATTCACACCAACCACACATTTATGCTCTTCAACATTAGCTGCTTGTCATGTTGGGTATTGCAGAAATTAATTTTCTGATGTGAAATATGACTCAGAGCTGCACACCAAAACTCTGAAAACATCAAAAATCTGAAACACAGATTTACAATTATAATACACAGTTTGAAATTGCAGAGTTACACTTCATTGATGAGAATGTCACTTGGGACAGTATACTTCAAACAAAGTTTCTGGGCCATGCAGATTTTCTATCACCTAGACTAAATACATCTATGAATACAGAACTGACTGGCCAACATCTGGAAGGGAGGTCAATTTGAACAATGCAGAGATTGTCACTGTCCCCAGATACTGAGATCTAGTCTCTGCATAGTAACCCAATTCTACCAATAACTGCGCTGATTTTCTTATTTCTGCTCTAACAGCTTTCCTTATTTCCTCTTAGTCTCTCAGACTCTACAGACAGACTGCCTCAAGTCTCTCATTAGTTGTTTTTTTCCACCCACCTGACCATGTCCACTTGTTTCTTGCTTTAAATGTATACCAACATAGTGCAAAACAGGATCCTTGTCCCAGATTGCTGCTACCAAAATTAACTATCAAAAACTCTTCAAAGTGTTACCTGACATAGCCTTACTGGAGCTCCTCCCTGAGCTGATGTGCCCCTTCCTCTTCTACAGCTGCAGCTCCCAAGAGGAGGATTTTGGCTGGTTTGTTTTTCTAATGCTCAGTATCACCCGTCCTGTTTTTGGATGCTTATAAATGCTGATTACTTTACTTGGTAGCTTAGAAAGTCAGTTACCAATATGCTTTGGTCAGCTAGCAGGAACAGCTGACATTTACCTAACACATCTCCTTTCTGAACATAACAAACCACCATAATGAAGGATTCCATTCTTCACAACAGCCAGTAAATGCAATCAAACTACTGTATTCTTTTTGCATTAACAACTGTTGTTAACCATTTAAAGAATTTTTAAAAACCCAAAACCCAAACAAAAAGAATGGAATCTCACTTGCTAATCAGGAGCACTTTGTGATGCCACTGGAATTAACAGCTCCTCCCTAACAGTAAGTGACCACTATGTAATTACAGCATTTCTTGATCAACTCATAAGGGAAAGATCTGCACATGCTTTCATCTTTGACAACCTTGTCTACGCATGCATCAGACTGACAGGGCAGTGACTTCATTGTTAGTCAGCAGGCCAGAACATTTGTCTCTTTACAATGGAATGATTTATTGTGAAACCAGCACCATCCTGATCAGCTTCCCACCTCTTATACCTTTCTTTAGAATTTGAAGTCAAAGACTGTCAATATTTTGTTTTATACAAGCTTATTTTTGTGATCACTGTTGACTGCTCTACATTTCATAATGGCTTCCTTATATGACTGCTGAGTCAGAGCTTTAAAATAACTTTTATCAAGGTGCTGAAAGCTTCACTGTGTTGGAAACTGCTCTCGAAACAGAATCCCAACACAGATTACTCAGTGCAAATATGTAGGTGTTTCCCAAACAACAGACAGTACACACAAGAGAACCTGCTAATTCTTTTTGCACTGAAGACTTACCATTAAAAATTCCAAGAAGGAAAATGCTATCTCATTTGCTAATAAATATTTTGTGGTGCTCTATCAGCTGCACTGTGGAAAACAAGATGTTCTAGAGACTACAAGTGTGGAAAGAGTCAAAACAGACTTCCCAGGTGAGCAGAGTGGATGATGGTGACCCACTGGAGGGAGCTCAGGAATCCCTACACACCACCATGACTGAGACAGAAGGGAAAGGGCTGCTCTGAATCCCTTCACTTCCAGTATTCCTCCCCTCAGCATTTACTGGCAGGCAGTTTGGGTACTGGATAAAGGGTATAGTGAGTCCATGCAGGAGATTTTATAGCTCAAAATGCCTCCTTAGGCCCTATTTTACTGCACATAGACCAAACCCTCCTCCACAAATAAACCTCTCTGTCCTGAAGCATCCAGTGATTCTGGACATGGCAGAGCAGCCCCAAAGGTCTCTCCCATATTGCCATGTAACAGAGCTGTTCTGCTTCTGGGTGGAGCTGGGTGCAGAAGGAGGGATTTTTAAATCCTAGGACCACCTTAATTATTGACTCTTATCTTTTTCACATGTGTTTGCAGAACCTGCACTGCTTTCTACAAGAGGATATCAAGTATAAACCTTCTTACATTAAGATCTTCTTCAGCTGAAGAGATTAAATTACTTAATGGGAAAATACACCCACCAACCCCAAGCTTTGACAATTTCCAGGAATTTATCTGCCTCTCCACACCTATGTCTGTATTTCAAGTTTGTTAAAAGTAAAAGCTTTGAAAGAGCAATATAAACCCAAGTGAGTATTACACTTACCTGACTGTGTCATAGATAAAGATTCATCAGACCAGTTGTGAGATGTCTGGTGGGACTTCACAGGAGAATGTAGCTGTCCTCCAGTTCTGTGGCTGCCTTTGCTGGAGTCTTGCTTTGATACAGATATGCTGCTTTTGGGAGGAGACTGAGAGAAGAAAAGGATAAATAAGTAATTGCAGTTTGAAAGTAAAAGATCACTGTCATCAGGAGCCACTTAAAAGGAAAGAACAGCATGACAAGAGGACATCTCAAACAGTGGTACCTATACAACAATCTTAATTCAATCTTCGCTAGAAAATAAAACAGTAATACCAAGAGCAGCAACAGCTGACTGCTTACTTTGAGTCTAGATTTCAATAAACCTGCTTAGACTACTCTGCTACCACCTAAGTGAACTGACATGGCTCTGACTCACATGTGTTCAATACATTTGTGTCATCTGCAGCAATAGGAACTCCCAGTAAATAAACTAATAAAATTAACCACTTCATGGAGAGGGTGCAAGACAACATTCTGAATCAGTGAAACAACAGAGCACTATTTTTCTGAGGCCAGGCAAAAACTCAAAGAGCAAATGTTCTTCTAAAATGCTGCTTAATGCTTCAACATCATCCTACAAACTTTTAACACACCTTGGACATAACCTCTGGCACACATTAGACATTTTATTATTATCTCCTCAGCAAATTTGTCAAGAAAGTATTTGTAATAAGTCTAGATAAGCAGTTCTTTTACCCCAC
Source organism: Camarhynchus parvulus (assembly GCF_901933205.1). Lineage (NCBI taxonomy): Eukaryota > Metazoa > Chordata > Aves > Passeriformes > Thraupidae > Camarhynchus > Camarhynchus parvulus. The sequence continues at coordinate 27,336,330 of NC_044578.1, read as the reverse complement.
AGACACTGAATTTTCTGTCTTATTGAGCACAGGGCAAAGTTATCAGGATGAAACTCATTAAAATTATCATCCAACTAGAAATAACAATTGGACTAGAACAATAGGGCAGAATTAAGCAGCAAGCAGACACAATCTGAAACCCAAAGGACTGTGCATGAGGTTACAGGTCTGCTTCTTCATCGTATAGCTCCACTTTGGGATACATTACTTGCAAATAAGGCAAAGTGGAAAAAACAGAGCATAGCTTCCATGGCCTCAAAGAATTTATACAATGGCAACAAGCTAGCCTACAGCTAATTCACACTGCTAAACTGGGTCAGTATTCCACCACTTAGCACTGCATACCTACGTGACATACGCAAAATGTTTTGCAAGACTACCAACAATTTTAAAAATATCTAAACTCTGTGTGGAAACAATATTTCCTCAAGACTTCAAAGCACACGTCTGATCACAATGACTACTGACAGTAATGTGAAATGGTATCATAAACACAGAAAACCGATTTAGTGAATAGTGTAATCTCTACTTTGACAGGTGGGATGGCTGTACTTGCCACTTCTCTGATAGTGTGTAAGAGTACCTAAGGCAGAACAGCTCACTCACCAGTTTGCCAGGTGATGTAGGGGACTTGAAATCTTCAGAATAAACTATTTCTTCATTAATTGTACTCTGGTCTGGACTTTCTGGCTGTCCATGGCCCATGGGCTCTGATGGGACAGACTCAGCAGCCAGACTGCCAAGATCTTCTGGGATAGAGCTTTCACTATTCAGATGAGAGCAAGAAGGCACTGGAGACTCTTCCTCACTAGCTGTTTCTGAGATTCAATGGGAGAAAAAACAAAGCACATCAGAACCATCTTATGTAGAAGCTGAAGGCATGTAAGGCTGAAGGCATATAAGGTTGAAAGGCAAATTTTCTATGCTGTCTGCAGATAAAGTATTAACTGCTAGCAGTACATGTCAAACAAGCACTGTTTCACTCACCTACAACTGGTGGCGAAATAGTTAGCAAGAACAAGCCTGTTTACCAGAGAAGTATGATTTAAAGCATGACTTGTGTTCAAGAAACAACTGGATGTGGCACTTAGTGCCCTGGTCTAGTTGACAAGGTGGTATCAGTAAGAGGTTGGACTTTATGATCTCACAAGGCCTTTTACAATCCAAATGATTCTGTGCATCTGTGAGAATTGCCCAACATTCTTAGTGATTGCTGAATATCGAAAATAAAGAGGTTTTCAGGATATTCTAACATTTTCCAGACAATACACCCTGAAAAGATTATTAGGGAAACCTGTCCTTCCAGTTGACCATACAGAAGCAAGAGTCACTATTAGTCTGAAGAAGTCATGGAGGAGCATATAATCTGCAGGCCAGATCTTGAATTTAAAATTGATTACTTCCTTTACAGTAGTTGCAGAAAACATTTTAATGTTATGATTTCATCATGAGTCTCTCGAATGGCAACAAACAAAATAATAATTTGGGTTTTCAATATTCCTGTTTACTAAATTCTGCAGGAGTCATGGCATTACTGAGGCAGCCATGGAGAACTATTCAGTGTTTGAGTAAAGGCTGGGGAGAAGGACTTTTCTTTCTGAAGCAGGGCTGTGCTCCAATGTTTACTGGTAGATACAAACAGCTCTCACTTATTGATAAGAATTCAGCATTTGTGCTGAATTTTTGTTCATTGGAACTTACTGACCCATACACATATACACATATCATTTTTTAAATGTCTTACAATGCCTAAAATCCACATAACTGCTTTCAATAACAAGTGTAATAGGGCATTACTCTGAATTCCCTTTCATACTCTAAGGATGTGCTGCCTACTTTCAGTAAAGTGGGGAAAAAAAGAAAAATAGATATGTTTTTAGCACAATCCCTGAAATCACTTTCTCTCACTGCAATTCTGTTCCCTGTGCTTCAGCATGATCCACTTAAGGCAGAACTGTAAAGCTGTACCTTCCAACATCTGGGAATTTTTCCTCACAATAGCATCATTTATACTAATTACATCCTAGCATACTTTACCACAGCTACACATTTCAAACAGGTGGCATTAACAATGGAGAGGGAAAAAAAATTCTTTCCATTTTTTGAAAACTCAGACAATGGTAAAGCAGCCAAGAGCCATCCTCACCAATAGTACTAAAGCTAACAAGGAGAGACACTTTGCTCACTACTGGGGAAAACAGTTTTAACAGAGTAAGCTCAGAATACTACTAGCAAAAGATCATGTGTGGGAAATTCAGGACTCCTGGACAACTAACTACTATGATTAAGTAGAAGCTGTTTAACATTATGCACTTATTTATACATTCTAACTCTACTGCACAGGCTGATAATGTATTTCTGATTGGTGCTTTTGCTTGTTCATGTGTTTTGCATGCACTTCTCAAAATAGGTGATTGGTTATAGTCCAGGTGCTTTGCTGCCCCTCGTTATCGAGTTCTTGTGGTTTTGGAATTTGGTTTCTCAGCTTCTTCTTTCTTATTTTAGCACAGTTTATGTCTTAGTAACCTTGATGAATTCCAGAGGGCCTTGAGAAAATCCTGGTAAGAACAGTAACAAGTGAAATGACTGGTGCACCTTGTAGCCTAAGTTGTTTAGACACATTGCTACAATCATGCCATACTCCAATATTTCTGCTTTGAAAGACAGAAATACAGTTTAAAAATCGTATATACAAGTGACTGATGGGCTTAGGCTGCACTGTTCACTTGGGAGGATACAGAGCAAAGAAGAAATACATACTTAACTATGGTGAGAAACAGGCAACAGAGTGGAGAAATTGAGATTCCAAGAGTGTCCAGAAAGCAACCAAAATAACAGAAGAGGAAACAACTGCAAACCTAAGCAATCCTTCACTCTTATCATATGTGTCACTCCCCCCCAGTCCCCATTACCTTTGGGCTCAGCTCTCTGATCCCCCAGCTCTTTCTTGGCTATCTTGGTTTTGAGCAGCTCTTTGTCCCAGGCAGCCAGAGCCTGCTTTTCCATCCTGCGGATTTCCGCCTCCTCGGCATCCAGGCGCCGTTTCCACTCCAGCAGCTCCTCCGCGTGCTGCCGGCGCTGCATCAGCTTCTGCTCCCGCTTCGTCAGGAACCTGCCAGGCAGAGCACAGGACAATGCCAAACCTGCCAGCCACACTGAGCTCCCAACACCCAGCTGCTCCATTGCCACCATTCCCAGAACTGCAGTTCAGTTCATTTTCTAGGATCATATCCACAATAACTGCTATCTCCCAGACTTCTGATGTGCTGCTGCAAAAACCCCACAAGTAGACAAAGGTTCTTTTCTCTGCAGGAAGTAATCTCTACATCATACTGTAAAGAGGCTGTTTATATTTTAAAAAAATCTTCAAAATCATTAAAATCATATGCACTAAACTAAAAAGAAAAAAAGTTCCCTATTTCAGGACATGAAATGTACCTGTGGTATTAAACTGGAACCTTCTAGAAAGCCACGACCGTTTGAAAAATGAACTTTTCTTTTCTGCCAATCCCAGTGACAGAAAAATTGTAACCTCAGTTGCCCCATGGTTTTTTCCAAATATGCTATTATAAGAGAAGATGATTCTATATTAATAGTCCTCCTGGAGCTTTAATCCTTCTTCCTTTAAGCATCACCTCTATGGACTGGTACCCTTGGAAGGTTAATTGTGAGCTCACAGCATCAAGAGAATAACCATGCCAGACTGTTTCTTCCTAGCTACTAACATATCTAGCTGGTAGTTTAAGAAGAAATAAAAATTAAAGCTCACGCTGAAAATTTGTAGATATTTTCTTTCTGACAAAGAGCTCTTAAGTGATCCATGAAACCTTAGAATTGATAAAACTCTCACAGGATTTGGTAGGTATGAATAGGTTTTTGTGGACACACTTGCTCTCTTTGCCAGCTCCTGTCTCATTTCTGAGCACTGAAGTAACCATAGCACTTAACCTTTCAGCCAGTAAATTGGAAGCAAGTTCAACATCAATTGCACACACTTCCTCTGGCATGCCAAGTCTCCAGAAGAGTGTCTATCAATCTATTAATCTCCTACACTGAAAGCTTTAAGATGTTACAGAATCACTCTGTAGAAAGTCCATAGTTTGCCATTGGTACAGAAGTTGTGGTGCTATAAAAGGCAGACTTCAAAGACTTGTGATACTTTGTTTTTGCAAATGTCCTTATAATTTTCAAGCCATCCCAAGTACTTAGCATCAAAGTTTTTAAGCTGCAAAGCAGATAATAATCTCATTTGTGCTTTTTAATCTCTCATGTTTCATAAAACCCTTTTATTTACAGAGTCTGGAATGGCCAAGTGACTAATGTGCATGTCTTGCCTGCTAAGGGACATTTCTCATTTGTTCACTCAGTGTTTGTTCTGTTCCCTGGAAAAGTGAGCTGGCAGTTGATCAGAAAGGTTGAGACTCAGATAAGTCCTCCTCTAAGACAGATTCAGACAAAGGGAGCAAGTTATGACATGAAGAGAAAAGTTTCAGAAGCCAGTTAAAGACGCTCACAATCTTCTTTCTTTTGGTCAAAACAAGAGGACGTGAAAAACAGAAGCACCTCAGAATCTCTGAAACATCTGCCACCTTCAAGCTGACAGATTCCATGATTTTGTGCATAATTTTACCACTTTCTATAGACAAACATCAAACATCATCTATGCTTATGCAAAACTGACAGGCTGATGTCATAAACAGAGCAAACTACCAACAGCAATTGCATTACAAACATGACAGGGACAGTCATGATAATGTTGTGTCTTTCACCAGCACTATCAGATCTATCCACTCTTACTCTCACACACACATCAGTTCCAGTTAGTCCAGATCATGCATGTGGAACTTGTTTTAGAGGTCATTATTACAATGACCTCAATGCAAAAAGCAACTTTTCCTTCTTTCTTCACCTACTGTTTGATTTCATCAGGAAGTTTTGCAGTTTACTGGGTCCTGAGAGAGGCACCTCAAGTTGAAATAAAATGCAGAGAAAGGCTGAAATAAATGGATTCAAAGGAGCAGGACTCCTTAAAAGCAGATGTCAAATGAATTAACCCAAAAGACCACAAACAGGAGGAGAATTAATGAAATTGCCATGAAAATAATTACCACAGAAGAACTACTTAATAAGAAAGATAAGTCAACAGAAGTGATGGGAGAGAAGGAAGATTCCAACAAAAAACCCACAAGAAGAGGAGGATCAAAGCAGCATGGCCAAAGATGCAGACCCTTTCATAACCCTGGGGTTTTAAAGGCCAGAGCCACAGAATAGCAGATGCATTGCCTTAATATTTACTGCAGTCTAGAGGGTTCCAGTTGCAACACCAAGCGTACACATTTATCCTCAAAAGCAGAAAAAAAATTTGCAAAAGCACATCTGGCATCTATGCAGCTGGCAATATGGGGGAGCAATGAGGAAGCAGCAGCACTCAGATTACAGCAGCATGACTTCAAAGTCTGTTTCTCTGATGCTAACATCACACATTTCATACATGCATTTCAAATATTAGTATTAACCTGCTGCTCTAAACTGTATTTGCACATTTTAAGGTATATTGACTATAAGCCCAAACTATGAGGTTTCAGCAGCTATTCTGAAGTAGTAACCAGACAGTGGGAGCAGAGTGAACTGTCTGTTTGCCACTCAGAACATAGTAGGAATAAGAGATTAGAATCCTGGAATGGTTTGGGGTTGGAAGGGACATTAAAGACCATCTAGTTTCACTCCTCTACCATAGGCAGGGACTCCTTTTGCTAGACCAGGTTGCTCAAAGCTCCAGCTGACCTGAACACTTCCAGGGATGGGTCAGATCGCTGTGCCAGTGCTTCACCAACTTCATAGCAAAGACCTTCTTCCTTATATTTAATCTAGATCTACTTTCTCTCAGCCTAAAACCATTATCCCTTGCCCTATCACTACAGGCCCTGGTAAGTCTCTCTCCATTTTTCCTATAACCTCACTGTATATGCTGAAAAGGCACAATAAGGTCTCCCTGGAGCCTTCTCTTCTCCAGATTGAACAAGCCCAACTTTCTCAGCCTGTCTTCACAGGAAAGGTGTTCCCTCTCTTTCATTTTTTTTTGTGGATTCCTCTGGACCTAATCCTACAGGTTCATGTCCTTCTTGCACTGGGGACCCCAGAGCTGGACACTGCACTGCAGGTGGGGTCTCACCAGAGTGAAGGACAGGGGTAGAACCACCTTCCTTGACCTGCTGTTTTTCCATGCAGCCCAAAACAGAGTTGCTTTCCTGGGCTGCAAGCACACACTGCAGAGTCATTCCCCATTTTTTGGTCCATCAGCATCTCCAAGTCCTTCTCTGAAGAACTGCTCTCAAACCATTCCCTCCCCAGGCTGAACTGATAGTGAGGATTGTTCTGCCCCAGCTGCAGGGCCTTGCACCTTGTGGACCTCTATGAGGGTCACATGGGCCCACTCCTCAAGCTTGTCCAGGTCCCTCTGGAAGGCACTCTTCAGCAAATCCCTGCACTGCTCAGCCTGGTGCTGAGGGGGGAGTGATCCCCCTGCCTATGTCATTGATAAAGATCTGCAAACAGTGAGGCAAGTGTCAACCATGTCCTCTGCTGAAGAACCTCTGGACTTTCTAGGACTGAACAGAGCATGCTCTATCAAAGAGTCTATCACTGGAGAAATATACAGTTACCTGACCAATTGGTTGTAGATATACAGCTGGAATTTGGGGTGGAGGTTGGGAAAACAGACACTGAGAGAGGCCCAGTGGTGAGACGTAAAGACAGAGAAGAAGTAGTGAACAGGAGAGCAGTGTCTACAAAATAAGGAGGAAGAGTTTAAAACTAAGATAGCAATTAAGGCAGAAAGAATGAGAAAAGGATAGCATCTGGCAAAGAACTTTAAAATTAATTGCATTTAACATTGTATAGTTAATACCCAATATCTGCAGTACAAAAACTATACACTGTTATGCAGAAGGTTATAGAACATACACTTGTAACACTTGGTTTTCTGTTAATGAAAGACAAGCTATTTTCACACTGCTGTATTTTTCTTTAAATTTTGGAGAGGTTTATTACTTTGATGCAGATTTCCACAGGCACCAGTTAACTTATCTCAGTCTGACCTTTCTCATGCTATTCTCTCAAAAGAGTGTGTTATTGGTATTAAAGAGCATGCTGGTTTTGCAATATCAACAATTTCCTGGTCTGAAACTTTAAACACATTTTCTTCACCTGGCGAAACCTCAGTAAAATTATTTCTACAGTAAGGTAAGCACCAGTGAAAGAGCAAAGAAAAAAGAGATTAAATAGTTTACTTTTAAAACACAGACAGTTCCAGATATACCTGTCATTCACATTATAGTTGCTAATTGGGATTTTTTGCAACAAAGTACAGACTTGATCTCAGAATGCTCATGTATTTAATTTGAAGTATTAACTGCAGAAATAATACCTATTGTTGTTTTTTTTAATCTACATAATTGACAGCTCTGCTTAAAATGGTATTTCTTAAAACTATTACCATTTTAAGCTAATTCCTAATGAATTATCTAATTTATAGAAAAATACCATGCTCCATTTAGCTCTATCAACTACAATGCAAGCTAAGAAGCACACTAAGGAAAAGCAAATGAAAATAAGCATTTAATTTGTTATTGCAAAAATTACCATTAATGCTGCATATGCAAGGAAAGCCAGGGGAAAGTGGTTAATTCTCTTTGACAGAGCATGCTCCTGTTCACATGCAGGCTACACAGACTCATCAGTCAAAATGAAAACAAAATGATCCATTCATTCCCCTTTTAGCACAAGACAAATATTAAAGCTGCCTCCTAAGTAAGGAAGCCAAAGGATTTCCACCTTGCTGTGGAGTACAGCAAATCCAGCATAGCAGGCTTTCCCAGTTCCTTCCTCAAGTTCCTTTATCATCCAGCTTCTTCCCTTGAGCCCTATTTCCCATCCTGATTCCCCTCAAATGGCAGCTTGCTACCATTAAGCCCCAACCCAAACATCTTTATGCTATTTTTATGTGCTTTACAATCAAGACATTAAAAAAGATGCCAAGTCAGCAGTTTTTCAATCAATAAGCACTGCTATCACTACCAAAACACCTGCCAAAGGTGGGCAAAAACTGCACAAGAGGGAAATCAAGTTTTAGAGAATCATTTATGCTCACACAAAATACTTCCTCCTTTGAACATATACAACAATCCAAGTCTTAAAACCATAAAACCAAAAGCACATGACCATACAGATCACACACAATTTCCACTTGTTCTGCCTAAAAGTAATTGTTCCATCTCAAATCTTGGTATCCAGCTTTTGAACAGTATTCTCCAGGTGAGAAATATTTCCAACTACATAAAATAATAATCAAATAATGACTAAAATATCTTTAAAGGCAGAACATACTTGATATCTGTTACTATCCCTTGTAATATATAAGTCTTTATGCAATTGTAAGTGTGGCTTAGGAATGAATGTACTTTGAAAAAATAAGATTTCAAGAACAATATTGACAAAGCCACTAGCTGTTAAAAAGTAGCAAAGGAAGTCCTGAATATACAAGTATATTTGTCATCTCTTTTAGTATTAACACTGTATCTCAAAATTCCTAAGCTGCAGATTGTTTTTTATCACCATTTGAAATGTGTTGAATTTGTTTGTGGGGAAAAAATAAGATAAAGATCCTCTTTTAACAAAAAAATAAGATCAGAAGAAAAACATTTCTTGCTTGAAACCCTAGAAGTCAGCATGGCCTACAACACACATGCTTTTCAAGTCTCAAAAGATACTTTGAGAATTTGCCACTATGATGATGGGGTGGTTTTCATAGAATTTGGAATGCCATGAGTTTAGTTTTAGAAATATGACACCACAGAATCTTTTAATTATCACTGATTTTGGCTGTTCAGTTTATCAGAGGAGTCAGAATAAAACAGCAATCAACTCAGGCTAGACACAAAGGCCATGAAACTACAACAGGTTTTGAGTTTTCCCTGCTCACACCAAAGCCTCCCTTTCTGCTGTTGGGTTTTATTTTCATCGTACTCAAATAAATGCAGGGGTGGGAAATGTGCTTCTCAAATGATTGCAAGCAAACAGGCTGCTAAATGTGACAAGGACAGCTGGCCTTTACATGGCACTGCTTGCTTTGGGATGTTTTATCCAGCTGTGTTTGGAGTCTCAAGAGAAAACACATTCCAAAGATCACCCACAGGGACTGAAGTGCAGTGACTGTCTTGGTTCTAAGCTCCAAAGAATTGTTTAAGCAAAGGCTATTTCTTGTGGCAACTGGCAGAAGCCAGACTTTCAATGAATTAGTCTCAAATAAGAATTTAGGACTTCAAACTAATGAGCACAAGCAGGTAAAGTATTTGGGATGTTTCATGCACACAAATAATTCCTACATTGAAAGGATGCAGAAATAATTTTTTATCTAAAACAACTTCATAGGCAAAATGAGGAGATTAATTTTAGGTTTTTAGACACAGGAACTGCACACAGATTTTGTTATTCCTCTGGAGCCTAACAAACATTTTCAACATTCTTCCAACCTGTAAACGAAATATATTCTTAGTCACATACATATCATCTCCATTAATAAAGAAAATATTTAAAGAGTTCATCCTAGCTGATTTTAATGCAATCAGAATTAAAATTCAGCAGCTGGATAATTAGATAGAAATCACATACCTGACAACTTCAGTGTCTTTCTGTGAACCAGATCTGAAACTCAGTTACTAGTTTTTGCATAAGATAATTGCTGTTATAAATTACATTTCAACTCAAAAATTTGCACTGTAAATTCCAGAGTCTCACTCCCTGTATTTTTTCAATCTTTAAGGTTAAAGGGAAGATACAAAATACAGGCACCATTTTGACCATTTGACTTCAGGTCTCTCATTGCAAGAGAAACTCTGACAGGATGTGCTGTGAAGCCACAACCTGTCCAAATTTCTTGTACCTACAAACATTGACATCTCTTAACCTGATGTGCTTTCACCAACTCTATCAAGTACAAAGAATATTAAACCAAATCTTCTTCAATAAAATCTTAACCACATGGTCTGCCATAATGTTTGAACATGCAAGAACTGTAGCTTTTAAATTATTATGGTCAAAGATTAATATAGTTTTATCCATGCTTCCAATCAGCTGTTTTTCAGGCAATTCAGATCAAGGTGTGATATTAACACCACCAAAATTTCTGATGGCCGTTTTTAGTGCAGATTTGGGCCAAACCAACTTGTTCCATTAAAATAGCAAACTTTTTAAAAAGAAATAAAAAGATATAGTTACTTTTCATCCATTCTGCTGCGCATTTTTTTAAGTTTCTGCATAATGCTGCTGGTCTCACTGCTGGAGATGGAGATTGGGGAAGGGCTGCGTGTTTCTGCATCAGTTGGGAGTGGGCTGGAACCATTGCTCTGCTTGATGTCATCCTCACTGGGAAGCTCCTGCAGTTAAAGGGTTAAAATATAAAAGAAGTATTACAAGACTATTCCAAAATCCTTTATAAATTGTGGTAGTGTTAATTTAACTTGTAATTCTAGGTTACATGAAATACTGCTTCTGTCCACTTGCAGATTTAACTTCATAACCTCATTTTTATTTGACACACAGCTTTTAGCACACCCTTTCTCTCCATAATTTAAGTTTTCCCCAAACTCTATCCAGAACAACGACAACAACAACAAAACAAAACAAACCCAAGAAAAACAAAAAAAAAACCCTACAAAAAACAAAAAAATCACCAAACCCCAAAACAAAAAAAAAAACCCACCAAAACAAAAAGCCCCCCAAAGCAACAAACCAGAATTCAGCTACCCAAACAGGAAATCAACCTTTTCTACAGTACTACTATTAAACTTGTGTCTTCTCAAAATTTTGTGAGGAGGCAAGTAGAGGCAAGAACCTTGGCATAATTACGTTAGCACACAGCAGGAAGTTTTGGGGTTAGTGCTTATATTTAGTACTTTGGGCCTGACAAATAATCAAACAAAAATCAAAGCCTGAGAGATCTAAGCATCAAAAATCTCACATTCCCAAAGTCATTAGTTCAGCTTGAGAATGAACAAACACCATCTACTGCATGTTTAAAGGATTTTATAACTTCTCCAAAGGCATTTCCTTAAATGATGTTCTAAAGAAATTAAGGATAAATTGCTGAGATGAAGGGCTGAGATCACTTCAGGCAGACAAAACTTCCAAGTGATAGGTCCAATCTAGTATCCTTCCATTCCCACAAGCACTGAAGCTGCATGGTGAAGAGGGAAGACTCCAGTTTCTGTGCTGAATGCTCACCAGCTTGTTTTCTCCTGCAGACTTCAGTTTTTCCTGCAACTTCATCGTAGTCTGACGGATTCGCTCGATTTCCGCCTGCTGTTTAAGGATGAGCTGCCTCTCCTTCCGAGCAGCCTTGTTTGCCTCCTGGAGACGTTTAATTTCTGCCTGTTAGGTGGAAAAGAGTCAGCATGAGAACACTGACAGACCTCTCTCAAGAACACACTCAAAGATGCCCCAGTGCCCTTGCTATGGGTTTGACATGACTGCAGTTACATGAGGAAGGAACCAGGCTGAACTTCAGTAGCAAAGAATGGGAGATCAATTAATCAGAGTCTCAATCATGAGTCTCTATTATTACAGATAGACAAGGACCCTTGAGAACAACGTGCTGAATATGACTGAAATGCAAATTAAAACTTACAGGTAAGAAATACTGCTGGTTCTCCATTCCTATATTTACAGTGTCTGAAACCTTTAATGGGTACACATGGCTTTCAACAGGACTTTCCTAGAGGGCATCCCTTACCTTTTCCTGCTGTAATCTCAGCAGCAGTCCACGCTGCCTCTTTCTAATAGGAGGCATCTTATCATCCTCTCCCTTGTCTCTCAAATGCCTGCAAATAGATTGAAAGAAAGAAGTATAAATAAAGTAATAAGATTGCTTTATAATAATAAATAATAACAAAGCAATATTTTTAAAATGCACAACAAGCCTTTTACTCTTTAAAGTGAAAAAAAAAGTTTACTTTTCCTATTCTGCAGAAGAGTATATACCTTAATCCTTGGCATCTCTATGGTGGAATATTTGCATCATTTGGTCAGACAGGCACATTAAAAAGGACAGTGCAGGTAACAGGAAATCACAAAAGAATGTGCAGAAGCTCTGCAGAGGTAGCATACTCACCATTTGAGAAACACAAAAGGAAGGGCATTTGGCTCACTACCTAATACCCCTTTGTCAAATCCACAATAACAAGAAATTGTAAGAAAATGTGTGGTGAACAATGGTACTGTCATGCAGAGAAAATTACTGATTAAATCTGGCCACTGCTGTTTACTAGTATCAGTGGGTACTTCAAGTGTACTTCAGGACAAAGCATATCTTAGATTGGAAACAAAGCAGTAAGTACAACATGTATCCAGATTCACAAAATGTGCCTGAGTCAACTAAAATGACTTCACATAGACATCAAGCAAAGAAAGGTCAAACTGTCTGACAGTTTTATATCTTCCTGAATTAAGATGTGTAGAGGAATGGTTGGCAACTACCTCCTCCAACTGACAACAAACATCTGCTCTTCTACTGTTTCACTGAAATTCTTAATCAAATCCCATTCAATGTAAATATCAAAGCACATTTATAAACTGGGTCCTGTTCTTCCCAAGTCCCAGTAACAACTGTACAGAATACTGATGTCAGAAGATTAGTTCAACCGTTAATAAGGGAGCAGTAAGGTGGAAACAAAACCTTGAAAAGTAGAAAGGACATGGTCAGTCAGCAGTTATGCGTATTCAGAGCTGCCTTACTTTTTCTGGTGTTCCAGCCATGCCAGCTCAGCCTTGGTCTTCTCTTTGAGAGCCTTCTCCCGGAGCCGGAGGAGTGAGGACTGATGAGCTGCCCTCATTTCTTCCTCTTTCATGTACTGTCTTACCATCTCCATGGTAAACTTAGAGAAACTGTCTTGCCCCCCTGAGAACGGCATGCTTAGCTCCTAGAAGGAAAGATACAGTTGGCACAAAACCACAGAAATGCCATGGCTTTTTTACAATTACAAAGTGCATGCCTGTGTGTGCACATACACAGATAAATAAAAATAGATGTAGGAAGGGAAGCTGTTTTTAATCTGAGCTTTGTGTAGACCAGCTATCTTTGCCCTGTGTGACAGCTTTGGGAGGTCCCCACGCTGGGAGAGAGATGAAGCATCCTCTTTTATTTCCTAGCTGTGTGTTAGCATAGTTGGAGGACTTAATCCACTTTTAAAACCTACCTCAAAAAGTCACTCCTCCTAAGCTACAAGGTAGAGGCCTGGATAGATTGTTTAATAAGTCATCACACTTGTACAACAGTGACATACAGCATGATTCACACATCTCTCTGTTTTGAGATGCTTAGAGAACCACAGGGAGGAAAAGAACCCTCAACTCAGCAAACACAGCTAAGAACAGCTCACTTGAAGCTTATCAGCTTAACCATGTCAGCTCAGTTAATTTAACTTAAAACATCTACCTTGATAGATGACAGAGCTGTTTTGTCTGGGGACACTTCCTCATCAGAATCATCACGAGTGCCCCGCTTCTTCTCCAGATTATTTCTGCGATGACTCTCAGAGGGCAGCAAAGACCGAAAAGATTTTTCTTCAATCTCATCCTCTGTCATGGACTCATCAAATTTCAGGGAATACTCTGTTGCAACAGAAGCGGAATCTGAGGGAGAAATCAGGGAAGCTGCTTTCCACTCAGTTTTGCACCACAAATGCAATCTTAGTCTGTCTCATCTCACTAATGTTAGGGGGGTCAGAAAGACAGATAGGAGATAACTAATGTAGAAAAATGTGTGTTTAGGAAAGAGTGATTTTGAGTTAGAAGACATCTATTATTCAGCTTTGAGAGACCTAACAGATTTTTGTACACAGGTATAAACATATCTGGAGTTGCTGAAACATTTGGTGTTGTACCTGTAGGTTCAGCACATGAGCATGTGGCTAAGCTAACACAGCAGAATCTCAAAGGTTCCCATCTCACTGTGCCATTCTGTTACCTCTTAAGGCACTACAATTCACCTGGGGCTCAGCTTTCTTCACGCACTTCCCCTCATTTATTTCAGAAATTAATTCTGAAACCGCACCTCCCCCTCCCTCCCTCCCTCCCTCCCCCATCTTCAGACCCATCACACACCAGCAGCAGAGCAAACCTTTTTCATCTGGCAGGGACAAAACACTGTCACTGGGCAAGGAATCATCTGCAGCAGTGTGAGCCTGCTCTTCAATACTGCTGGCTGTCTTCTCACGACGGGAAAGCTTCATCTCATTCTCCTTAGAAGATGGAACTGAAGGGCTCTCCTGGCGGCTGCTGGTACTACTGCGTTATCCAGAGATTATGTTTTTAAAAATACTTGGCACATTTCAAAATACTTATGTTACATTACTGCTGTACACACCACGATTAACATCACAACAATAAACAACACACAGAGGGTTTGAGTTTGGCTTTAAAATGCAGTTTGGCTATTTTTAAATTCCAAGTTTCATCAAACTACTGATTGTTGGTTTTATTCTAGCTTAAAATCCATGTGATCAGAAGGTATGCACATCCTTTACCTGGCAATGAGCAGTAATGATAAACAAATGCAAACAAATCTTCTTCCAGATTTTAGAAGAATGGGTAAGTTAGAAATTCTGTTTTAGAGAGGACAACATTTTTCCAGTTCAAGATCAGAGAAGGGCTGTGAGAAACTTCAGGGCACCTAACTATATCAGGTAAGTGAACAGGACACAAAAAGCTTCTTACCTCTGATCATGAACCTTTGATCTTGAGGACTCAGAGTAACTATCAAACATTGGTGAGTATGTCTGTTTGGAGTCACCTGTCTCCTCTTTACCTTGTGATATGGCAGTAGACTCACATTTCCTGGAAATGAGAAGCATTTGGGGTCAATCTGCATTGTCTTAAACATAGGAGTAATACAGTTTTCATGAGTTTTCATCAGTTTACTAGAAGTAGTAACAGCCAGAATTTCTGAAAAGATTTCCTAAAGCTTAAACTAGGTTAAATCATCCCACAAAAATTTAGATCATCTTTTTCTACTCTTTTTTTATGTAGAGTTTCACAGAACCAGTTAATGTCACCTTTGGTGTGTGTACGCTATTAAGGGCATAAAGATGGACTCCCAAGTTCATCTTAAATGCTCACTCATTATGACATCTTAACATTTTCTGCAAAAATAGGTGAAGCAAAACCTAACAAATCCCACTTCCCCACTCCCAAGATATGAAACATTAAGCCAAACCTGTTTGTATCAGCTCGGGCCCTCAGCTGCTTCATGAACTCTGAGTGGTGCTGCCGCTGGTGGTCAAACAAGGCAGAGCTGGGAGCAGCCAGGGCACTGACAGTGTCCTGTGCTGACTCTGTCACCTGAGTACAGTAAAAACATGGCAATACAGTCAGTTTATCAGCATCAAAATGCTTCTGCAAGGGAGAATAATCATTCTGGCAGCCAATTTAGTGATTTATAACAACTGTGTAAGCTGTGAGGTTACAATGGTTTGTAACAACACATGTCACTTCTGGTGGTAAAGGTGCATACTGCTCTGTGAATGCATATTCCTCCATACTCCATTCCTTTACACATAATAAATTACAGTGTACGTTCAAAAATATTCCCAGCACATTGGTTAAAGATGTTTCCACTGCTGCATTACAGTTAAAACAAATGGCTGTTCAAGTGAGTACCTGGAGTCACTTGTGAACAGAGATGGAAAAGCTACTCTGCTGACCCAGCATCAGTGACCAGGTCATCCCCATCAGCCTCTCAACCAGCACCTCTCATGCTCAGACTTCAAACTCCAATCAAAACTTGATGAGGTTAAAACCCTACACCAAATAAAAGCTGTCTTCTCTGCTTCGTCTCTGTTGTTTCTTAACTGGTTTCTACTCAGTTTAGCTCTGAAAACTACAAATGTGTCCTTGTCTTTATCCAAGACTTCACTACCTACTCTCAATGACCAATACGCTGCATCTATTTGAGGTGTCTGAGCTTTTCTCCTCCTTTAACCCATTTTTGTCTACTCAAAAATTACTGAAACTTCACATATTTGGCAGAGCCCAGAACAAGTACATCAGTATTATTCTACAATTCCATTACTCATCATAAACCCAGACTTGGTGAGCACCAACATGTGCACAAGCTGTGAAGAAACAGTTCTGTTCACACACATCAACCTTTTGCACTCCATCCCATAATACTGACCCACATCACAGTGATTTCTAAACTGTGATGGACTAAGAGCATTTCTTGGTTACTGTATTACTTATCCATGTTTGAAGCGGCTGCT
Organism: Camarhynchus parvulus; assembly: GCF_901933205.1. NCBI lineage: Eukaryota > Metazoa > Chordata > Aves > Passeriformes > Thraupidae > Camarhynchus > Camarhynchus parvulus. Next base: position 27,320,017 of record NC_044578.1, on the reverse strand, counting down.
ACATACTGGAAACAAGAAGTAAAAAAACTGATAAACTGATATAAAAACCTGAAAACTAGTAAATATTCTGTATAGCACAAGAAGAACAAAGAGATTCAAAACAAATCTGGAAACTGCAAACTCTGTACCAAGTCAAAAGCTTTGCTGAAGATTCTCCCTTCTCCTTTTTTTATAGATTTTATTTGTTGTTGTTTTACCTTCAGCAGTAAGCAAAATTGTAATTCTCTGCTTTTCTAATTTAATTTGCACATGAAACAGATATAGGATCAATTCTTGATGGAGAGCAACTCTTACAAACTGAAGATGCTGTGTTCACTGTCATCAATCTGTCCTGGAAGAACAAACTTCTTAACAGTTCATTAACTGGAAGATCATAAGAATATGGAACAGGGATTTAAAGCTGCTGATTGACTTCTAAGTAACGATGCCAGAGCAGCTCCTTTGAAGTCCTATCATTTGTCATGTTATGAAAGTGAAGAAGTTGTACCAAGAATGACACCAAACAGAAAATAACTTAAAAGGCAAAAAAGTAGTAAAACAGCTTTTCTCTCTCCCTGGGGCCTCACCTCACGGAGCTGGTGAGTCGCATCTGTAGAGAGCAGTGCAGGTTCTGCCTGTTTGCCCGCAGCCTTGCACAGGGGCTCCTGCCCAGCCTCCTGCCGTGACTGCACCAGCTGCTGCAGTGACTCTGCATGGACCTAGGCAGAACACACAGACAGTTCAGCTCTTCAAAATTGTCTGGCCATAGAAACTACAGATTTATTTCTCAAAATCTGGCAGAAAAAAGTTTGAAGCAGGCCCTTGAGAGTTTCTTTTAGTGTATTAAATCCTTTTGGCACTTTTGTATGTTCACAGTTTCAAATTAAGAATACCTGTAGGCATGGATTTACTGACAACATTTTGCCTCTTACACACTCCATATTTTTAAAGGGCAGTCTTACCTGGGCTGCCTTCTGTCTTGCCTCTTCCATTTGTCTCTGACTTTCCAGAGCTTCTTGTTCAGCCTTGATTTTCCAAAGAGCCAAGTCCCGTTCATGGCGCTGCTGTTGTGCCTACAGATCAGGAAAACAAGTTTTAACCATGCAAGTTCAACATGAAGATGTGATTTGCTTCAGCCACTGGTTGCAACTACCTTCTTAAAGATCTGGATCTACTCTGCTGGGGGTGTCTCTTGTGCTTGAAACAGAATTTTTAACCCACAGACCCTCTTCCTTTTTGAGGCAATGCACATTCCCCATACTCTTCCACCACAATGCAGAAAGGAGTTTAGGAGATCAATGAATTCAACAAACTAGAATAAACAATCTTGTCAACATAAGGAAACTTCAGCCAAAAAATATTGCTTTTGTGGAATAAAACAAATCATCCAGCCCAAACAACTACACTGCATGGCACTGGAACTCAACATCAATCCCAGTAAAGAATCATGCCTTTATCTGAAGAACACAACCAAAATAAGAAACACAACTAAAACAGTGATTCCAGCTAAGAGTATATTAATGGCACATATCCCAGAGTAGTTACTTCCTTGCTGTCAACTTAAAATAAGGAAGATAACAGACGTTCATCCTAAAAAATGGCCATTATCAATGTTCCCCATCATGCCCATTACAATTTCTCTGCACTGCTAACAAAAGCTTAACTTGCCCTAACTTGATAAATTTTTTTGCAAACAAACAATAAAAGAAAAAAAGAGCAAGGTTAAGACAAAGAATTATTTTCCCATTACCTTGAGAATCTGAGCCAAAGAAACACTCTCCTGCTGGGCGAGGGAGATGCCCCGTACCCGCTCCAGGTCCGAGAGCTGCCGCACGGACTCCTCGATAGCGCTCAGGTAGTTCAGCTCTGCTGACAGCCGGTGCTGCAGCCCCGCGGGGGAGAAGCGCATGCACCCTGCAGGGCAACAAACACTGCTCACCCTCACACACCTCAGGCTCCCACAGCAAAAACTCAAGGAAAAATGCTCTAGCTGCTGTGGCACCAGCATGGTTTTTACAAATACTCACCGTTTGCTCCTGCTGCAGACCTGCTGGTTCCCAGGCCCCCGTCAGGGAAGGCCACGTTTGGCTTCAGCCCTGGGGCTGAACCTCCAGAAAAGCCAGCAGGTGACTTGACTCTTTCTGCTGTATTGCCTGCAGAATCCAACTGCAACATTTTCTGGGAGCTAGAAGATGGGGAAGAAGTTGGTGTCTTCTGGGGTCTTCCTTTGTCTGAGAAACTGATAATGAAACAAAAACCAAAAGGAGTTAATAATTTTCCTAATGCAGCCATTTGATAAAATAAAGGAATAATCTTGTTCTTTCATTCCTGCACACAAACAGATCCATGCAAAGGGCACAGTCTGTTCAGTTTGCACAGGCCCAGTCTATCTTCAGGAAATGGCCTCATGAGATGGGTTTTGTCCCTAAATCCCGGTTCAGAGTTAAGTTTCTAGAGCACCCTATTTTTCCCCAATTATTAAGCCTAGTTAGCACATACACAAACACACACATTAATTTTTTTTTAAACATAAACACAGTATCTTCATGTTGTACATGACCAGACAAGCAGTTTCAGTGCCTCCTGTTAGGAGCCTGGCATGAGAAAGTCAGGATGTAATCATCTGCACGTGCATTTTAAAAAGTGAACAATTTACTATCTGCACATGGATGCAACTGATTGTGACAAGCCACTGCCCTGAGTCTTGATCTCTCTCCTAAAATGCAATGGAGACCAAAACTTAACTTGAACAATTCTTAAGATACTATGATAACACTTTTTGAGAAAAGACATTTCTTTTTTAAACAGAGAAAATTATACAGATGCTTCTTAAATTTACTATTTCAATTTTAATAGGTTGAAGAGGGTTAACAATGGCTGTTTAAATCCTTTGGGAAGAGATTCTGCTTTACTTGGCACATCTCAGGAGGTCAAAGGACCTTTCAAACTCAATCCTGGATGCCAGCAACAGTCACCAATAGAAGCCAATACCTCAGAACTGGTCTAAACCAACACAAAAAGAGAGATCATGCAAATTGTTTGATGCTTTTTAGAAAAAAGTGCAGTGAAAACTGAGTGTTTCATAACCATATTCACTGGACAATTAGCAGAAAAACTGCATTTTCAGCTAGACAAAAAGAGGTTGCAACAGAAAACATGTTTGCTTCTTTTTTTAATACACTCTTTTCCAAGGATGGGTTAATCTCTGAAAAGGCATCAACTCACAGAGCTGGACAGGCTTTGTGAGTATTAGCTGAACACAAGTAGAGCCAAAATTGTCTGTGTATTTACTGAAAAAAGAAAAGTGACTGCACAGGTTGAATAAACCTTGACACATTCCTAACTGACCTTTTCTCGAAGAGGGAAACAAAAACTGTATTTCAATGCTTAAGGTACTGAACATGACAGGACACCAGGTTTCATATTTAAAATACAGAGAAGACATGTTTTCTGCATGCACATCCTACTAACATTTGACCATTTCTGTTACTTCCCTTTTGCACATCCAAAGACATGGCTATTACCAAGCATGATTATATTTGCATAAAGTTTCACAACAATCCTGTTACCTCATCAGGGAGTGCCCAGACAAGTTTTCCAGTGTGCTGTCTGTATCTGGGTTCTGCTCATGCTCTTTATTAGACATTCTGCTACTCAATAAGGATTTCTTAGACTGTTGGGATCCCCTCTCCAATTCAGACAGTATTTTATCTTCTTCCACAGAAAAGTGGTGAGAACTTCCATTGAAAGTGTCCAACCCTAAGGAGCAACAGTAGTGTCAAAAGTTTGTTTGGTTCTACATGTGAATACCATACCATCACAAGCCCCAAAACAATGACTTGAGAAGTTTTTCCCTGATATAAGCAGCCTTTGAGTTAGAAGTCTATAGATCCAACAAGCAAGAAATGTAGAATTGGCAATGAATTCTCTTCTGTATGTTGTGTTCACTGCCAAAACAGTCACTCAGCTTTCATTCCAGTACAGTATCAGTTTAAATAAGGAAAATACATATTTGATCCTTTACTACTAATAATCAGAATACAGCCTAGCTTTTGGGGGGAAAGGTAAAGAATTTTGAAAAAATAGGAAGAGAGATAATTTAGAATGCCTAATCCTATTTTGTCATGTTTCTATTGGCTTAAAACCTAGCTTTTTTTAATCCATTGCTTATATACTACAGGTTCACCAAGCCTCAAGTTTCTTCATGCTTTTGTAATGTACAGGTTACCACAGAAACCAATGTATTTATTAATTTGTGCACTGGTGAAAACTAACTGTGATCCAAAGACAAGGCATTTAGAGAAATTTGCTGTCACCTTCACAAACATGGCCATAACTCAGAAGCCTACTTGCATTTTCTCACTACAGAATCTAAGGGTAGTTCCCACACAATATTAAAATTAACTTGTTTATTAGAAGGCTGGTTTAGGAAAGGAAATTTTACAATGCTGTTAACAACCTCTTGCTTATTCAACTTTAAATTACTGTATTTGAAGGTTAGAGAATAACCGGAGTAAAAAAGAATCTAAGGAGGAATCACTGGAGGAATGAATAAATCATTCTATCAGTATTAGATTACAGTTTCCAGATATGTAGTACTGCAATTTTCCTAACAAGAAAAGCCTTAATAAAAAAAGACCCTCCAGAGCCAAGTGTTGCACTTACTTTCCTTTTTCCCCCTCTTTTTGGAGGAAGCAGATGAGCGGGAAGACGCTGCAGACCGGGGTCCAGAGGAGTGCTGAGAACCAAGGGGAGGCTCAAGGGGAGACTTCCTACTGAGAATTTCTTCCTGAATGCTTGAATTACTGCTGCCACCAACACTAGAAAGGAGCACATTGTTGTTGATTAAGGATTTCCAGCTCTCATGTTACACTGTGCACAAGGAAACAACCACATTTTGAATTAGAGACAGGTGACTAAACTGCACTACTCAGCCCATCTAGAAAAGCAATGGTTTTGAGATTAAAAACTATGACAGCTAAGGCATTGGGAAGTTTGGTATGATATTGAACATACTGAAACATGCTTCCAATAATATGGAACACTAAAAGATGGATAACAACTGTCCTCTCCAATCTGAACTCTTAAGAGCTGTTTGACTCCAAACCTGAACAACATAAGAATGACTCAACATGTGACTGCATTTCAGATAATCTCTGGGCATACAGATATCAGCTGCCAGAAATAAGAGCAATTTTCAATAAAGGATTACAAAAGACTTGCAAAAAAGAGATGCCAATGCATCATACATTAAATAATACCAGAAGAAGAAAGAAGTTTTAATCAGAAAGAATAAGAGTCTAGGATCTACAGTCTTCAAATTTTAATCTGAACAAAAGCTTTTCAAAATTCTTACAGACAGTTTATGTATCCATTACTAAGTAAGCACTGACAAATGCTTACTGAAAGCAATTACAGATTTACCACAAAGTTTTGAAGTACTGAAGGCATTTTCAGACTTAAAATAGCTTTTCTATTTTTTCTGAATTACAAGACTACCCAACTGAGCATTATTGCAGCCACACAAGTCAGAGAACTAATTTTCACCAGACTACAAAGGAAAATAATCTTGTCTAAAGCTACCTGTACAGGCTAAAGAACAGCAAAAATTAGACAGGGAATGGGAATACTGGACTCTAGAAGAGGAATACTTGACTCCACCTAAACTCTGTTGGCTGCTCTATTAACTGCAAGGTCCTAAGAAAGTACTTCATCACTTTGACTAGCATAGTACAGCACAGCAGAAAAGATATCCAGTGTATTATGAACCAAATCTTGTATTAACTATTTTCTCTTGAATTCTGCATTTTTATTTTTCTAGGAAGTCTAACACAGGTACCTGAGGTCACGTGAAATCTTCTTGTCTGTTAAAGTGCTGCTTCCCTGTGAGGAGGCAAAGTCATCCTCGTAAGAAGCCACGCTCTCCGGAGGGCTCATGGCAGGGAGCAGAGGGCGCAGAAGGGCAGAGCCTCCGTTCAGCCTTTCTTCAAACACTGAAGTGTGGAGAGAGAGGGGAGAAGACAAAGATTATAACAAACATACATCAATTGGTAATAGGAATTTAAATGCTCTCAACAGTGAGTTACAATGACTTCCTTTCAAACACAAAATCATCAGGAGAACAGCAGTACAGCTATTTTAACACAATGGCAGTTTTAACACAACATAACTAGCACAGTCCTCCTCTTTTGGTAAATTATCAAATTCTTTACTTCATTAACACACTCCAACCAAAACATTCTGGAAGACCACTGTGCTTTAGAGTAGAGCCGTCGTGCGGAAAGTTTCATGCAATCATCTTTAAAGAAAATAATATGGAGGTAAAAAAGAATTGAGAAAAACCACAGGACAAAAATCAACTTCTCAGAAAACACTCCTCCTCAGAATGAGGAGTTCCAGGGTAGAGACAAAGTACTCATAAAAAGAGGAAAAAAAATGTGCAAAAAACGAAAGTAAAAGAGCATGCTGCATGAGACAGTTGTAAATCATGTCTTGCACAGATTCATGTTTGAGACCTCTGAAAGCACATTCCTTAACTGTAAAGTATCAAGTACATGGAGCATAGGACTGGGAAAATTCACAAGAGCTTTGAGAAATGCTTCCATTTTTACCTTTTCCATGAAGTTGGTAATTCTTTGCAAAGATGTTGATGACACTGTGGGGACTTCCCTTTGCCAGTTCGTCCCAGGGCCCCTTGCTGTGTGTATCACTTGTCTGAGTGAAAAGTGGGGAGTACCTCTCAGCTGCTTTCTGAAACTCCTTTATGGGCTCAAAAGCATTTCTTTCCCGAATGCAAAAATCCTTCTCTTTTAATGTCTCCAGCATCTTCAGTGGCAGCTGCTTTTGCTGGCCTCCTTCCTCTTCTGAGAGGTTTTCATCACTCAGGAGAGGCCCTTCACTGATGGAGTCAATGCTGGACTCGTGAGGAGTAACAGCTTTGCTCAGAGGATATGCCTGGTTCTCACGCCCTGGGGAGTCCATCTGCCTCTTGGATAAATGCCCCAGGATCCCTTCATGCCTGTTAGCAGCAGGAGACCTCAATCCAAGGCTGATTACATCAGTAAGAGGTCTGATGGTCTCAGGCAGCTTTTTGAACTCACTAAGGTTGCCTGCCCCAGGAAGGCTGTCATCAAAGGCTGTATGAGACACGCAGGCACCCAACATCCTTTGAATTCTGGCTGAGAAAGTATTTTCATTTTCCTCCCTCACAGGAGGACTCACAGCCTTTGCCCACCGTCCCTCATCCTGGTTTTCTTGCACAAATTCTGAGTTCCACGTGGTACCATAGTTGATACCAGCACCAGCCAACTTTTTGGCTTCAGTTTCAATCCTGCTAGAAAGGGAAGCAGCTGTAGCTTTCAAAGCTTCAAGGCGATCTAATTTGCTCTTATACTGGCTGGCAGAAGGTTTTACCAAGAGGTTTTCCTGTGCAGCAGATGAATTCATGTACAACTGAGGCATCAGGGACCCCACAGGGGCAGAATGGCTCCTCCTGCCCGCCAACATCGCATCACACTCCTTTGACAGAAGGTCCATCTGCTCCAGACTCCAGTGCTGGGAACAAGGGCCTCCACTTGAGCCCAAGAGAGCTTGTGGGTGGGGGAGCTGGACTCTTGGGCTCAACCTGTCTGGCTGTACCCATGGAGGCTCCATCAGATCGCTCCTGAAATGAAAAGCCAACATTTAGTTGATGATTTACACGAGTATTGATGTCTTAGATTAAAGCATTGTTGCCACAGATTTAATTTCAGGACAAAATACTTTTTGGTAGAATCAGAGGGGTGGGGAATAGGACAGTAAACACAAAGTTATTTAGTAAAAAAACCAACAAACCAAACAACACAGCACCTCCCAAATCTGAAATGCCATTGATGGTGTACTCTTTGTTTCAGGGTTTTAACAAGCTGGGGTTTTTCACTGTCAGCAGTCTTTTCCAAAAACTTCCTGGCTCCAAAAGGGAGAAACTTTTTTCCTTATCACCTGCCCATGTCCAGAACACCTCATAAGTTCCCCAAAAAACCCTTATTTTCTAACTATTATGAGGGTCTCTGAATACTTTATGCAGTCCTGTGAGTCTCATCTCTCCTCCACTACTAGTAATTTTATCTTTTCTTTATGATTTTACACTCACAGTATTTACCATATTGTTTATTTCATTCTACACATGGTAGTACATGGCATTCCTTGAACTGTTCCAGAAGAGAAACAGGTCTCATTGCACTTACTAAGTCAAGTACAGATCCTGAAGCAAGTATACATTTAAGAAGCAGACATTCATTATGTAGTTAAAAATGAAGACACTTGCACAACAGGGTTATTAAGGATATCCAAGACACTTCAGGATTTTTAGTTCCTTACACCTAAGTGTTTGGTCAGGCACCTTGACTTGCAGTAAGAAAACTTTGATAATACACTGAACAATTCAAAATTGGGAAAGCTGCATGAAAAGAAAGAGGCAAAGGCTAGTTTCAAGCAGAAGCAGAGGTGTTTGTTACTTCATAGAGAGCAACTAATGGCTGAATCTGAGACAATAGATCAAACAGCAACACTGAGCAAATCAAGTAAGAAAAACCAACAAATACATTCATATGATCTTGCACAATGGCAGAGGAAATAAGACTGTCCCAATATGAAATACATATCCCACTGATGTCAACAAAACATTATCAGCAACCACTATTCACTTTATCTATTTACACACTGGCAAATCAGCCATAGCCAAAATTTTCATATGTTTTCCTGCATCAGCTTCCTCTTTACTGCCAGGAAAACGCTGTAATTGACATAAAGACAATTACTCTCACTGGAACAGGAACTCAAGAGCCAAGAGCTCCTCCCAGAGATGAAAAGCAGGAGCACTTTCCTCTCTCCCCCAAGGCCCCATCTACTCACCTCAGTAGTGGCAGCTGCGGTTCTGAAAGGGACATGTCACTACTGGAAGATGCACTCGGAGGACGCTCTTGAGCCTTGTTTTCTTTGTCAGATTCCCCAGATGGTTGATAACCAGGTCTGGGCTAGAGATCAAGACAACCAGAAAAATGCATTTTCAAAAATGTGTCAGAGTTCAGGAGCTCTTGTTTGATTACAATTGAGAGGGCTAATATGCAGAATTCAGCTTCTCTTTAAAATAGAAAGATGATTTCCAGTCAACTTTCTAGTAGGTCTTGCTGGGCCAAAAAGCAACCACTAGCAAAGAGGCTGTACACTGAAATCACTCTGTTTAAGCAAAGCTACACGTTTTGATTTGTTCTTTTTTCTTAACTGATAACCACCAGAACAGCACAAGTCCCAATCGCCCTAAACAACCTAGCTCCTATTCCTGCAAACAACTGCAAGACCTTAAGTTAGTGAATCAGCTGTACCTGTGTTTCCTGCACCGTAGGCTGCTGAGGTGGCTCTTCTAAAAGTGTTCGTTCCAGCAAGAGTTTGGAATAGGTTTCCTGTAACCGTTTGGCTGCTGAAGGCTCAGGAGGAGGCACATTCTTCACTTTAGTAACAGCCTCCTTCTGCTTTCTGTAGAGCTCTTGGAGCCTTTTGTTCTTCTGTTCTGTTGCCTCCTTTTGTGCTTTCTTCTCTTCATTCTGCTTCTTCTTCCTCTCCTCCTGCTGCCTGATGATGTACTGCCGAACCTCATCGCTGTCATAGTGGCGTTTCTTAGAGATCACCTGAGGCTCCTCACTGGCTGCTACCTTGTCTGGTTTCCTTTTGGTTGGACTGTGGCTCCTCAGAGTTTGAGTTGGCAAAACAGATTTGTGATTCTGCTTTTCCACATCTGTCTCTTGCTTTGTACTCATGGAATCCAACTGCAGGTCATCAAGAATTCCACGTATCTCCACGGGCAGGAAGTCCTTGTTTACAGAAGCATGATCTTCTTGGTTATCACCTGGAAGAGCAGCTTCCAGTTTTCTCAGATTGGTCTCAGACCGAACTTTACTTCTTGACCTTTCAGAACTTCTTGAAGAGCTTTTACGGGTAACATCCAATCTAGAATCAGAACCTGTCCTTCCAATACAGCCTGCTGAAGAATGAGATGTCAAATATGTCAGGTAACAATCAAATTTGGGAAACAGCTGCAAAAAGAAGGATGAGGGAGGAGTGCAGATCTCGCTCTAAACACGTCTTTGCTTCATCTGGTGTCACAGTCTGAATGTGGCAGCCCTTGCTCAGACTGAGCCCAAACCCTTTCTACTCTCACCAGCCTCACCACCTCACAGGCATAAGCACAGCAGCTCCCAGCATGCCTTATTGGTCCTGTCTGAGATTCTGGATAAATTCTGAAAAAGGCTGGTGGAGGAATCAATGAATATTTATGATGCACATGGATGACATTATACTGCATCTGGAAGAACCACAATTCCTGTTAAACTGGGATGCTCAACCACAGCTTATGGATTATGCACAGCACACTTTCAAAATTCATCTGGCCATCTACCCATTCCTTTCCCTACTGGTTTCAAGAACCAAAGACAGATTGCAGGTGGTCCATGTTTTTGGTTGCAGCTTGTCATTTTTTCCAGATACCCCAAGCACCCTTGCAGCACATATTACCCCTCAAGTCCCATATGCAGGGACTATGACACCAAAAAAGTCCATAATGCACCCAGGAACAGAGCTTATGCACCCCAGCCAATGTTGTGAGCAAAATTTCCCCCCACCTCCCTCAAATTCCAGGTTAAAAATAGGAGCAATTTTGATAAGAAACTCCTATCTCAGAACATTCTATCTCAGAAGTCTGTTCTAGTCTGCAGACATGCAGTGTTATATAACAAAGTAAAATGAAGTAAGTCCAGCGATAAAAGAACAACTTACCAGACTTGGCAGCTCTCTCTCGGCCTGTTCTGTCACTGGATACAGCTCTTCTGTCCTGTTCTATTCTGGGAGCTGGACCCAGGATCTTTTTTACCAGCTTTTGTCCCTCCCGCCAGGAGGATGCACTTATCACATAGTTTCCACCTTCAAAATAAAGAATAAATAAAAGCCAAGCTCTAGAGGATTTGCCATGGTATCAGAAAGAAGTATCATTGCAGCCATTCATCATTTCTGTACCATTTAATTCTGCATTAGTGGTACAGCTGCAGTTATACAAACAGCCAGAACACTGATGTCCCAGTGTAACACCCAAAACACACTGCAGCCCATTAAAGTCCTACAAAAACTGATTTTAAAAAGAAGAATGGGTTATGCAGGTCTAAAATATACAAACAAGCCTTATAGGGACAGGGGTAATATTTCTAGAGCTGTTCAACACCACTCAAATATGAAAAATAAGACATAAAAACATAAAACCAACTAAATTGTTGTAATAAGAGAAACAAAAATAAATGTGAGATATAAAAACCCCTTAAGCTTCCTATCAAAATAATATTAGCTAAAACTCTAGGGAAAAAAACCTCAAAACTACTTTAAAGGCTTTTACAGGTAATTGGTGAGATACATGTCTTGTGAGAAGATTAAAAAATATCAAGCAGCAGATGTTTTATACTAATGCTAACTCACTGTCCCCTAGTTGGGACTTCTGTTCCAGCACTGAAAACAGTTAAGAATAAACCCTATTAGTTGATACTTAATTCAAGGACAAAATACCTTGCAGGTGACAGAAACCAAATCAAAATGTTCTAGGATTATTTTATCATCCTAAATATAATTAAATGATAACAACTAGTTATGGTGGCATGTTTACCTAATATTGGATAGATTAAATAATAGGTTTATTCAACTCACCTTTCAACACACTAACTTCCAATACTAATATTTTTTTAATAATGACCTTAAAAGTGCTTTGGAGAAAAACACAGTACAAAATAGAAAATTTAATTAGGTAATTCAGATGATTAATAATCTGTAAATTAATCAAACCTTTCAGGGGTATTTAACTGCCAGAAAAGCACCTAACTTGAATATATAATTTGCAGTTGATTTTTAACAATTCCATTTCAGGCTCTACCTCCAAGTTCTTTGCCTAAAGAAACCCAGCCACTGCAGCATGAGATCATCACAGCCAAACAAAAAAGGCACTGTACTGGCCCCAAGAGCACTTTGAAGACAGGATACCAACAATGTCAAGTGAAATCTAGCACAGCAGAATAATTGTTTTGGCAATCCCAGTCCTCAGTTTCCAACTCCTTTTCTTGTTGTTATTTTAACCTAGAAAGTCTGCAGCCCGTTATTCAACCCTTTGCTAGCAGAACTCTTCGCCTGCATTGTAAATTATCCAAGTATTTTATAAAAGAGCTGCCACTTGAAACATGTCACTACATGTTTCAGAGAGGCATCAGCCAAAGGGGTTCTCCTGCAGAATTGACTGTTCTCACATTAGTTCTGTGTGTGTTTAAAGAGCCAGTGTAAAGTGTCATCTTCCATCTCCAGTCAGCTGTTTAACTCAAACACGCCAACGGGGCAGAACACGAGCCATGGCTATTCATAGCCTTGGCCATGGTAAGCAGTTTCCTACTGCAATGACTGGAGGAGGATGGACTAGCATGGACATGACACTTAGAGCTGGTTCTAGTCTTCCAGGGATTTCAGGCCATCATTTTCCATGGATTTAATCCATTATAACAGGGGGTGGCTTTGTATTTAATGGAGGGGCTGGAGCTTACAGCTGTTGACTCCCTTGAAGGCAGAGAGGATTTCCTCACAAGGGAAAGCAGAGGGGTAGGCACTGATCTCCTCCCCACAGTAACCAGTGACAGGACCTGAGGGAATGGCCTGAAGTTGTGTCAGGAGAGGGTTAGGTTGGGTATTAGGAAAGGATTCTTCATTCAGAGGGTGTTTGGGCACTGAACAGACTCCCCAGGGAACTGGTCATAGTCCCAAGACTGATGGAGCTCAAGAAGGGTTTGGACAACGCTCTCAGGCACAGGGTAGAATTGCTGGGGTTTTCCTGTGCTCCTCTCTCACTTGGAACTGTCATAAATATATAAGACAGCTGAGTGTGATTCCTTAAGTAGGGATTGATCAGCATAGGAGGGAGTAAATCCATGCTTATCACTTGAAGTATTAGTATTTCTTACCAAAAATATTCACAAGCAGGATTTACAGCATGCAGAAGCACATATTCACTCTCTAAAAACCCTTTGTAATAATTTTTAAAGCTGATTTTTATTTCTACAAAATGTTTACAGATTATGGGTCACTGTACATAAGGAAAAATAGAACACCTTAAGAAGGGTTCAAAAGGTGCCCAAACTTGCATATATTTAAAGAAAAGAAATTGCTCTGTGTGTGATTGCAGCCATAGCTACTCACTTTGTACGAAAACTAAAACCAAATACAAAGCATATCTGCAAGTCTTCCTAATTCTTTTGCTGCCACTATCAAAGATTCACACTACTGGAAAACTAAGAAGCACTGTCAGAATTCCACATGTGCTTTATTTTCTTCTATAAGGCACTACTCTAGAGAAACCTGTTTGCATCATCTTCTCTAAATAATTAAACTGTATTTAATAATCAGTGGAATTGTCAGACAACAGTGGGGAAAAAAGTTATCAGTTGGTAAAAGAAATAAACATTTCTTTTAAAATACCAAGATTTGGAAGACTACTCGGGGAATGTGTGTTTACATTCTTTCACCAACTGAAAAAGCCAGGAGTGGGTTAAGCCAGAACTGAAACTGCAGAATAGCAATAACTTGAAACATGGAAGAACAATAACCAGAGAAAAACTAGGAGCATCCTGTTCTCTGCTTCCCCACTGAGAAATCAGCCCAGAGAACACCACTGACAGCAGCCCCTCCTCACCTGATGGGAAAGCACTTCAGCAAGTCCCACTGGCACTGATTTTAAGATCATGTCTCAGCACTGCTGATTGAGCCATGGCTCAGGCTTTAACCAGCTAATCACAGCCCAAACAGAGACAGGATCCAGAGCAGAGCTACTGCTTCTTTTTGTCTACATAACCCTGACAGATACCTGAGGATACCTCTCCCCACAAGAAATTCACACTCTGCAGCAGTTTCCTCAAGGTGCACACAGCAAGTGGAAAGGCAAAAAATTAAAATAAACCACAAAAGTGCACAAAGCCACCACTCAACAACAAAACCATACACAACCCCCACTGCAGCACAGTGTACACACTCACTACAACAGCACTGTTGCACATCTAAGAAGGCTTTTAAAGGAATGCACTTTTGTTTTTCTTCTTTGAGACAAAACTTATCTCTGAAGGACATGTAACAATCCTCCCTCCACAGCAGAAATAGTCACCTTGTTTGGACTCTGGACTTGACAATCGTGCCAGTTTTTGCACTTTCCGCACTGGTCTTGTAGATTTCTTCTCTTTGTTTCTCTCACTAGATTTTCCTTTCACTGTTGAATCCTCTAAAAACAAACAGAAGCTGTTAAGTGATATCCCACAGGGGAGAACATAGAATAACAAGCTTGCTTCAGCATCTGAAAAACCAGAACTCAGAGAAACACAATAGAATTCACTGACTGTCCCAGATTATACACCTAGATCGATGACTTCCAGTCCAGCACTTTAAAATCCTCACAGAATTTTGAATCAAGGTCTGTTTACCTATGCCCTGGAAGGCAGTGAAGCCACAGCAAGGCCATAGAGATATTTACAAAGTTAGTTTTCAATTCTAAAATAAATGTTGTCAGTTTATATTAAACAATTGTTGGTTCTCCTCTGCTAAAGATACTACATTTTACTGCTCTAATATTCCACAAGGACATGTAGTTCCTGAACTCAAGGGCTGCTGCTTCCACATTAATGCATGACAGCACATTCAGCACATCAGGAACTCTGTGGCCACTGTTCCCACTGTTTTTTGGTTCTTCCTCATTAAAAATAGGATCAGATAACCTAAAAATACCAAGATGCAACGTCCTCTATGGAGAGATCTGAAGCTTTATTTAGATGCCAATGTAAACATTTACAGCCCCTAATTTCACGTGAATCCACTCTCTGATGGATGTCCATAGGAAGCATCAGAGGCAGAACAGGATGTCATATAACAAAGATGTAAGAATGAAATTTTTGGAGTCTTTCTCACCCTTAGCACCCTTTCCTTACAAATTTTCTATAAGGCTGACAACAAGAGCAGGTAAGGCAATCAATGCACTGAGTACCACAACCCTCAGTGATTGCATTTGCAGAAAGTTAACATCCTACTCACTTCTTCTAGCAACAAACAGCCCTTTCCTGACTCCAGGAAAGTACAGGCTGCTTCCCACCCTGCTCCTATTACAGCAATTTTGTTCTACTATGGCAAATCCTGAACATCTTTAAGACAAAATTACTGGAAACTTGGATTCCATACAATATCCTCTAGCCTAACTGCTATACAAAGATGAAGACATCCTGTATGGTTTATGCTTATACATAAAAATATTTTTGTTGGAAAGAAGAGTGCTGCTGTAGATATTAGAGATATAACAGATTATTTCAGCACTAGAGAGCAAAGAACAGTTCTGATACAACTGACTCTACACACCCAAAACACCACATGGTGTAAATTTAATACAGAAGTAACACATGGGTAGATAATCTGACAATCTAAAAATAAATTTACAGTACATATTATGTGTAGCACCAGCATTTGTTTACTAGCAATCAGATATTCAGTATAATCTTTTCAGCTCAGAAAGGAGACATGTTCCACAACAGCTGTTCTACACATGGCATCAGGACAGAAGTGTGGATCAACACACACACAGCTCCTTCCTTTTGTAGGCACTGGACACATGATCCAAATGCCTTTTAATTGGATCTCTTCAACAAAGCTTTCAAAAAAACCCTGAATTTCTATAAACAGCTTGTTATGCTTGCCAAAATTAAAAAAAAAGTTAGTGTAGATTAAATGTCTGTGGAAATTTAGCATTAATTTCACAGACTGATCTGAACAGTGCAAAAATATTTGCCAAATAATTTTACTGGAAAGGAGCATCTCTTCTTTCTGAACTATTTTTTATGAGTGATTCCATAAAAAGTCCTTGGTAACTTATCAAGTTGTACAAGGAAAAAAGACAAATTGGTTTATTACTACACAGATACCTACAGATTTAAATCCCAACACATTTTCCTTCAGTCTTAAATGTTTTGAGCAAAGAGAAAAGTTATTCTGAATAAGTAAGCTCTTACTGCAAAACTAGAGGTTCTCTGGGGTTTTTATTTTCCATTCCCTTCCATTTTATTCACCTGATCTCTTCCCCCTCTCCCAGCTCAGTCAGTCAGAGGCAATTCAAGCTCACAGCACTTTACTGTACCAGCCTAGCAAATTAAAAAAGCACACTTGGGCATCCTAGTCCAGCTCACCCAGAGAAAAGAGCTGCCAATGGTACTGCAGTTTTTCAGAGTGGAGGATGAATAAAGATTGTGTCTTGGAGCAGTACATTTGAAAACAGAAACCAAAAGTGGGTTTTGTACTTTTAACCAGGAAATTGTACTCATTCATGCAAATATGTATAAAAAAGCCACAAAATTAAACAAAAGTTATTCTAATGGAGAGTTTTCTTTTTTCCTGTTTCAAAGAAATGCCATTACTTGGCATTCTTTTTGGTACTGTTTTTTTATTAGAAGTATTTGAATGAGAGAACTGGGAGAAGGACTAATTTTGTTGTTGTTTTAGTGTTCAGTAAATTATTCCTCCCGTGGAGAGAATTACAATATATTCAACACTCATTCCTTCAATTTTTTGTTCCCATGACTTTGTAGACTTGTACAAAATACGTATCTCTGTCTCTTAGAGAAAGTTTTGTGGCTTAATCAATTCTATTTGTGGCTCACCTTTTAACTGGAGTGCAATATCTCTGTAAAGCTCCCGACCAATACGAAACTCATCTGCATGCCAGATCTTTCCATCTGCAGTGCGAATCCTTGTTTCAGCAGGATTGAAACCTGAAAGTAAAAGATTCAAGAGTTGAAAATAACTCCATAAAATGTAAATACAGCTTTGTTAGAGCGGAAGGGATGGGAAACTGCCAAGTAACAAAGTAACCATGTGAATTCCTAATGCTAAATTAGAAGAAAGCAATATACCAGTCTGCCACTTGCTCGCAGTTGAAAAACAGCAGAATGGGCGAGGGAAAGATTATTAAAAATGTGAAAGGCTTTTTCAATAAGCTCTGAGACCGTAAAAAATTATTGCAATCAACGTGAACACCAATACAGCAAGCTTCTTTTTATAGTAATTCTAACAAGAGACAGGAAAAATTTCAAAGGAATGCACACTTTTTTAATTTAGCAAGAATTTCTTCTTACTTGTGATCTGTGATCAAACCATGCACCCTTATATTGCCCAAAGAGAGCTATGAGCCAGGTCCATGCTTTGAAACATTGCTCAGTGGATTGAGCTCTGCTCCCTCATCCCATACACCCAGCAGGGAGGGGATCTGCACCTCCATACCTCTGTAAGATGGAGCAGCAGGCACAGCTGTCACCTTCCTGACCTTGGGAGTCACTGTGTTCTCCACATTAGTGACCACGACAGGTTGCTCAGCATACCCCAAGTGCTGCCCTCTGCCACTGAGCTCCTCAGAATGCTCCCACTGCTTTCGGATCCTCTCCTTCAGCTTCTCCAACTTGGCATCGTGCTGCCGCTGCTTCAGGATTTCCAGCCTGTGAGCACTGCAAATACTCGTGGCAGAAGGGGAAGACACTTTCAGTTCACTGTCCTGGGACGTGATACTCTGAGAAGCTCTAGTGCTACTTTCATCTCCCCTGGAGCCACTGGTTTTTTCTTCTTCCAGTCTGGAAAGTGCTGCAAGCCTAGGAAATGGCTCATTACTCTGCAAGGCGTTGATTGTGGGTCGGTCATTCAGGTACCTCACGATGGTCTCGTCTGCAGCAGAAGGGAAGGGGCTGTCAAAGGCTCTGCTGTGCCGATCCCGCTCGTCCCTCTCGTGTGCCAGGCAGCCTGGGAGTTCACTCTTCCCTTCTGCTTCACTCAGCTCCAAACTAGACAGCAGCTGCTTGGCCTCAAGCTGGCTAGAACTGTGGTAAGACAGAGAACTATATAAATCCCCAATGTAACAGAAGGGGGAAAAATTCACTGTCAGAAACACAAATGTAGGACCCTCAAACTCAGCAATCAGCACATTCATCAAATAAATGAATTATTTCCTCTACTCTGGCTCCACTTTAAAGGCAAGTTCTTTTAACGTCTGACCTCCTTATATTTAATAGTGCAAGTCTGATCAAACAGAAAGAGACTTCTGTTCAAAATTTCATTTGTTGCACTGTCTGTCTGAAAAGAACTATATATAATATTGAAGACTATGAAATGAGCAAGCAGTAATGTCACCCTTCAATTTAAAAGAGAAAAGCCTTAAATAACAAGTATAGACATAAGCATAATTAGTACATGAGCTATTCAATGAACAACATTGACCCAAATCAGGAGACAATTAACCCCTGTCACATGCAACAAGGAGGACCACCTCACAGCTGACTCAAGTAATGGAAAAAGAGACCAAAACTTAGATGTCAGGATAATAATTGTGTCCTATGGCCCCTTCTGTGTTCTGTACCACTTTTGTTCCATGAGAAGCTGTACTTATAGGAGTTTCTCACACTCACAAAAATGTGACTTTAGTACTAGCTCTAGTACTACTACTACTATTCTTGCTCCACACTGTCTTGGTAACACATTTGGGAACATATGCTGAAGAACTAATGAAACAAAGCTGGAAAAGCATAAGGAAACAGTCTTTTTGGTTCTTATTACTGAAACTAAATACCTATCAAACCCATCAGGTCACTAATGCCACAGCCCTACCACTTGATGACCTGGCCCCATTTCAAAACAGTTGACTTTAAACTCATATTCACCAAATAAATTTGTAATATTTACTAAAAAGTCCAACAACACATGCTGTCACGTGGGCAGGTGATGGGAGGAAGCAAACCAGTTTTTGAGGAGGTGTCAAAAACATCACTGTTAGCTTAAATCTGATCTTAGCACGTTTTTCTTCGATAGTCAGCTGTCCCAGCACTAACCTGTATGAAGCCAATGGCTCACGAAATTCCACACGACTGCATTTTTTCACATTGCTTTCCAGAGTGGTTGCTCGAAGAGGGCTGCGTGAGGACTTCTCCTTGCTTGATTTGTTTTGGCTGGAGGACCGGGAACCTGAAGCAGAAAACAAAGAACGCTCTATGTATCTACCTCTCCAGAAAGAGAAAGCTCCTGGGGCTGAATCATTGACATAGTCCTTCTTGGGTTTGAGCAGCTCTCTCTTTCAACAAACTGATTTCAACAACCAGGAGCAAGGCAGTAAGTGCTTGAAACAATGACCATACTTAAAGAGAGATAATAATGTTTAAAGATTAATTATAAGTAATTAAATCTTTGAAGTTGGCTGTGTTGCCACTAGAGGTCGATCTGTCTGTTCTTCAGTAGCACACTACCAGAACGCTCTTAGTATATTAAATGAGGGCTTATTTCCTAGAAGCAAATGCTCTCCTTCAGTCAGATAACAGAAATTTAGCAAATTTCCTGTCAGAGTGGGATAAGCACTGCATGGGTCCTGTCACCCCCTCTAACCAACAGACTGGGATAGAATACTCTCCTTCCTAAGCTCAGGGAAGGAAACATCAGTTTCTTCTGGGCAAACAGAGTCTCAGGAATAAAGACCACAGGCAGGAGACAAGCTGGGGGCAGGGAGGACCCAAGCTTTCCCAGAATGCAGTGGCTTTATGCTGCCTTACACGTTCTCTCCTCAATAATACATACCCTTCCTGCTGCTCTTCCTGCTGGTACTAGCAGAGGGCTTCTTGGCATCCATGACTGAATCGAACACAGCCGTGCTGGTGGGAGCTATTTCCAATTTGTTCTCTATATGACGTAGCTAGAATTGGAAGATAATGCAAATTGGAACATTGTTTTCTATTTTTAAGCTATATTTTTATTTCCCCCCAAGTTTTTCATTTTTCACAACGAGTCAAATTGCAGGCAAGAGCAACTTCACAATGCTGATGTTGCAAAACTGTATGGTCTTATGGCCAGAAACTACTATTAAGTTTTGTTTAATAAGATTATCTAAATTAGGTTTGTTGCATAGTTTTGTTCCCTTAAATAGGCTGTTTTGAAAAAAATAATAACATGCCATTCAGAGACTTAATGCTTGGCCTGAATAAAATATTAATGCCACTTGGAAAAAATTCTGTAATACTCCCTTATAAATGGAGCATGATACAAATTCCACATGTAAAACCCCAAACTGATGCTCAGCTATTGAGAAAAAAGAGGGACATGGCTATGGGAAAGAGCTGAATTCCATGCAAACCCAAACTGCTTGGCCTCAGTGAAGTCAGATCTTAGACACTACTACATCATCTTATGCACCTAAGTTAATTCCCACAGAAATACAGCAACTGCCATGCTCAGAATGGAAAATTATTAAATCCACTGGTGTTGCCCCAGTTTCTGACTGGTTTGAGTAAGCAGAGGAGAGGTATTTTTCCAAGTTTTCAGAAAAATGTGACATCACCACTTTGTTAAATAAAAAGGTATTAAGCTTGCTGTGACAAAAGCTTCTCCTTGTGTGCAGAAAACTTTTTCCAAGATAAAGCAATGTTCAACATTTACATTCTCCAATGGCTTTGTGCTATTCACAACTTGTTGAAGAGACAATCAGTGAGTAAAATATTTTGGTAAAAGCTTTTGTAGCCACTAACTGATTTGAAAATGAGTAAAAAAACCCAAACCAAACAATCCCAAAGGAACAAAAAAGAAAGTTAAAAAATGTACTTACAGCAGCCTTAGTCTGAGAAATAGAAGCCCATGCTGCAGTTAGATCTTCCAGGGCAGAAACAAAGAAATTAATTTCTCATTAGTACATGAAAAACAATGAAATAAAATGTTGCTTCAAAACAATTTTAATTCTCTTGTTAATCAAGTTATTTTCACAACACAGTTCCCACCTGTAAATTTCCTCCATGAAAGACTGTTATCAGTCAAGGCTCATCTTAGCAAAGTTATAAAGCATTTAATGTAATATATTATGAGTTTACTAAATTAGGATGAATGCATGATGACCCCTGAAATCAAATCCACCACATATAATAGAAGATGTTTAGAAGATAAAATGAAGCTGGTTATCTACCCCAACAAAAATACTTTATATTTTTCTACTATACTACAGTTTAACTACCTTTTTTTTCCCCTTTCCATTTTCTTCTTCAGTAAACCAAGCATGAATACATGGTCACTGAAAGACTCTACTCAAAACCCCAGCTCCGAACGGCAGAATTATGAACAGTAATCTTTCTGAACTGTACACCCTACAAACAAAACAGAAATAATGTTTGTGAACAAGCAGCGGGTACTAACCCAAGCCTTTTAATCTAAACAGACAGCACCTACTCCATAAGCAATTGAGCTCAGGAGGATGTAGTAGTGTTTTCCTCTATAAATATTTACCTTCCTCAGTTCCCCTCTTTTGTTTTCTAATGGTTCTTACAATCTAATGGTTTATAAAACACAACATCCTTATGTCAGAACCATGGAGAGTAGTAGTAACAGCTGAAAGAAATAATCTCTTCCTTATAGTAAAAAACCTGCCAATTTCATTTCAGGCAAAATACAACACCACAAAGGAAAAGGGTTAGGGAAGCAGCACAGAAACAACTTTGCTTTGACTTCTAGAGATGGTGCTTGTGCACAGAACACAACAGCTTCAAAAAGTAGGCAATTTTAAAAGAAACTGGACATATCACAGGAAATAATCAGCAATAATGTTCTCTTACAGATAAAATAATAATCTTCCTCTGCTTTCAAAACAACTTCTGGAGTCCAGTTTTGTCACACTGGAGATCATATGATCGATCTCGAACCACAGGCTTAGCACGCGACTCAGTTGCTCTACAGATGAGACCTTCCTTTCTGGGAAGATTTTTTCAGGGAAGTACTGTCATTTTAAAATTTTTCTGCCCCCTCCTTTCCTAAATTAAAGTAATCATAACAGTAAAAGGCTAAACAATTTCTCCAACTAAGGGAGACAAAAGTGCTGTAAAAGTCATCCTAGCAGAGATGCATTGTTGCTATTCAAATGTCTTCACCACTCTGGAACTGAGCAACTGTCAGAGGCTCTTCCTCACTTCCTTCAAGAACCAACAGTTCCCAATTTCTGCTCCTGCACTGCTCCTCCTCTACAGCACTTAAAAAAAAATCTGTCTCCGTGCCATCTTGGCAACCATATCCCAGGCTGGCAACTGCTAATGCAGATCAGCAAATACTCCAGAGATCAGAGTACAAAACTGCTATCTGCAAAAAGGAAGCCACAGAACACATGCTCTTACTCCCAATCTGAGGCAGAAGAATGCTTTCTGGAACAATTCCCCAAAGTTTCAAACAACTCATGACAAAATATCTCCCAAAACAAGGCAGCAGAACAGAGAAAACCTTCACCTCTGGTAGAATCCTTGCTTTGGTTATGCCTCAGATTTTGTAGAGGCACCTCATTAGACTTGCTGCTCCACATCGTGTCAATTTACCTAAAAAAAAAAAAAAGTCCTGTAAGAATCAAAGAGGGATAAAGTAAAAGCAAATCTGTCTTGGTCTAAAGAGAACATAACCTTGATCATTATGATGAATGTCTACCTCATCTGATGACTTCAAACCTTCATCATGAACAAGGTCAGATAATCAGCATGAAATCACAGATGTGGTCACAGCTTCCTGCAGAAACCACGTAATTCCATGGATAAAGAAGGGTTTGATTTTGTTCCCTGTCATCAAGAAACATTAACTTGATAAAAGGAGGCCTAGAGGTCGATGCAATTTAGATCAGAGTAACAAGTACTGCAGCAAGTCTGAAGAAGTCCACACTGGAATACTGCACACACAGGCCTAAGAAAGACAGCACAACATGGCATGAACCTATAAATAGGGAAAATACCCAACCCCACCAGTGACAGACTGAATGTGTCCCAAACCTCTGGAAAAGGAAAAGGCATGGCAGAACCACATGGCAGGACACCACAGCCAGGAAAAAAGACAAGGCTTGTGCCACCATTGTTTTCCTGTGAACTTTGAAGTTAAGACTCACAGTGAATCTAAAATTAGTGTGAACTCCCAGCCACTACCACCAAAGCAGTTTTTATAAAGGAGAAAAGGAAAAAAAAACCCCAAACAACAGAAAAAGAACCCAGCACATGCTTACTGAGCTGTCTTCATAATACAATGACAACACTTCTGTTATGGAAAGAAACAATCAGGTGACCACAGAAATCCAACAGGAAGTTCTAGACCTCTGAAGGAGTCATAAAAGCACATTCTCCTCTCTCTTCTTTCATGAACTCCCAGATGTAATTTCCCTTATTTTTTAATTACTGAAAATTTCTTTTGCTCTTCTCAACACTGTGCCACATAAAAAAGCAATCAAATATAAAGATCAATCTTCTGGTAAAAGCAGACCAAAATTAACACTATGTACTACTTCCTGAAACAGATTTTTGCCCATATATTTTGTGATAAGGATTTTTATCATATGTGGTTTTAAGGATACTCACAGCGACCAGCAGTAAAGTTTGGTCTTACATTTAGTCATATATCCTGTATTTATAGCAGTAAGTTATCCCAAAAATCTGTTCTTATGCCCCAGGAAAAAAACTATCAATAAAAAAACCACAGGTCTCCAAAAGACCTTTAGTAACGACTTTCTCTGATGAGGTCAAGTAAGTGTTTGAAAGAGTAAGGAAAGAATGTATGAAAGAGTAAGGAAAAGGCATGGAAGCTTACATATGTAGGTACAAAAACACAAGTCCACAATAATTCAGAAATTCTAGAAAGGAAGGGTGGGTGTATTTCTAAGTATCCAATAGTTATGGGCATTAAGCCAAGAGTAGTTAGAAAATTCAGCTTCTAGGACAGGTGCTGAAGAGCTCATTCATGCAGAACAGCACTTTGTGCCTCACATCATTCATGCTGTAAATCACAGCACTGCCCTGCCCTGGAAATCATCCAGCTCATCCTCTCCATCACTGAGGAAAAGAGCTGTTGAGCTAGAAATGCAGAAAATAAATATTAATAAAAACGAGGGAATTTTCCATAGAGAACTGCTGAAAATACTGTATCATACCAGTATCAGTTTCTTGCCCAAACACTCTTGTAACAAAACCTACTCAATATGTAAATTTAATTGGATAACTTCTGTACAAGCAAACATCTATTAAAGGATTAAGTATCCATCCTCACGTAATTGCTTGGGATTTATTCTTATCATTAGAATTATTAGTATAGATAAGAAAACTTAATCAGGGACTATAATTGTTCTCTTTATTTCACATGTACAAATATATATCTGGTTTATTTTAGGAAGCCATGCAAATGTAGACTTGTAACACACTCTATGTATCTATATGAAAAGTACCAGATTAAACAATCTGAAATTGCTTGTTAATAGCTTTCATCCTGACACTCTAAACTGCCAGTGCTTTGCCTGAGCTGAACAGAACTCATTCAGACAGTGAAACACTTCAGAGAACACCTTATATAGTGCACTCCATACACGGTGTAAGAGACACTGAGTTATTCCCACAGGTGTGTGCTGAGGATCACCGTGGTCAATAATTCTATCTCAACGCCTTCAAAAGCCTCCAATGCCCCTCAGGAAAAGGCCATTCAATCTCTCCTCCAAGCTGGGAAGAAATCAGAAAGCATCTTGCTGTACTCATCCTAAGGCACAGCTGCAGTACCAGCTCCAAGTGTAAAGTTTGAGCCTCACTGGCTTCAGAGCAGCCCCTGAGATTCACTGAGCAGTTCTGCTAAACTCAGGCTGCTGCTGATTGAAACAAAAGCCATGTCAGAACCGAGCACTCTGGAGCTGTCTACAGTTTCAGGAAGGCAACACTGCAGCAATTTCCAGTCCTGATGTAATCATAACTCTGAGGGTTTGGGGTTTAGGTCTCCCTCTCCCAATCCTTTGGAAGGGTGGGAGAAATTTATGAGCTTTTCAAAGCCTACATACAAATAAATTATGTTGATTTCCATAAACTTTGAATTCCTATGTATTTCTAAAATAACTTCTCTCTATTGTTACAGCTGACATGAATAAGCAGCACTCTATTAAAAAAAAACCCAAACACTTGTACAATGCAATACCCTGCCTCTGCATGAAGTTCAACCAGACAGAGAAGATTCTTTAACGTTACCAAGAGTACAAAAAGGGATGGGGAATAAAAAATAAATAAATCCAGACAGTTCCCGTGTCTGTTTAAAGGACTTGCATGCAGGGTAATAGACCAGTTAATCACTAAAACAGAGTTAAATGAATATTGATCAGAGAATAATACTAAGGAAAAAATTATATCTTTTCAATCAATACAGGAGTTGTCTTGAAGTCCCATAAATAACTTTTAGATAAAATACATAAAAACTAAAATCATTCTGAAATGATTGCTTCAAAGACATCTTGTTCTGCTAAACTAAATCACCATCTCTATTTAATACTGACCTTACAGAGACTGAGCTCAAAAGATGAAATGCCAAAGAACTTCTGAGAAGACAGTACTGATGGCACAAGGTTATCTGCAGGCTGGATAAGGCTTTGAGAATCTTAAGATTGTTGGAAAAAAGGTGGAAGACTGCAGAATCAACAGAACTAATCTGATGGTTATTGGATTGCTCCCTGGGAGACACAGACATCCCACACAGGTCCATTCAAGGCTGGCTGGCCGGCCAAGCCCCTCCTTGGGTGAGTGATTAAGATACAAACACCATTGTGTTCTGATGTTTCAATCCGACATCAAGTGCTCATCTCATTCTTTATTCACATTTCCAAAAAAAAAACCTAAAAGTACATAAGAGAAGGCACAGCACAACTGCTACAGATGAGGACCTAAGAAGAAACACAACAGGAAACAATATACTCCAAATTCCTGGAAAAAACTGCATGGGAGGATGGATACAGGACCTGACAACCACTCTCTTCTACAAACACTGTTCCTACAAGAAGACACTGAAGAGAACTGACAGATCAGAAAATGCATGAGAAAGCACCAGAAAGGAGGAAATGAAAACAAAGAGAAAACCATTGCCATGTAAAAAAGGACCATGAGAAACCCACACATTTAATACTAAACATACCAAGGATGGCACTGAAAGGTACAACAGACAGCAAATCAAGGGGTCAACATAGTTAAGAGCACAGCATTTAAAAAAGAGTGGGAGATATGAAAGCAGAATATGCTTAGCAAAGATATACAAAAATGTAGAAGAGATTAAAAACAGGACTGGGTAAAAGAGAAAGAAAATTGTGAGAGAAGCAGGATATAAAATGGAAGAGAATGAGAAAGCTAGGATGGTGAGAGAAATGCAATGAACTTTTAAAGAACTGGCACAGAGAGCAGCAAAAAGGAAGAAAAAACTTGTGTATCAGTCCAATTGTGAAGTTTTTCAAAGATCCTTGGTAAGGTTTTTTTTCCTTATAGCACCAACTTGGTAAGAAAAGGAAACTCAGAAGTCATGGCACTGAATCAAGGAAACAGGAGAGGAAACTGAATTGTGCAGATTCAGAGAAGGAAGACAATGTGAGCAAGAGATCACCCACTGCTGTTTTCACTAACATTTCGTAGTTATGGGGGGAAAAAAACAAGTATCCAAGTATGCCCAGGGAACAGTGTTCCTCAAGACTTTGTTTCTTACAAAAACACCAGGGATACTAAATGAAAGGGATACCACAAAAGAAAATATGAAAGTTTGCTAAGAGTATGGAATGAAACAAGTTATTAACATTGACTTCTATGGGATATTCTCAAATGTTTTATCCACATAGTGACAGATTTTGCTACAAACTGGGTACACAGTGCACAAGGATAACATTTTATGCAGTTTAAGCAAAAATAACGCACCAGTGCCAATAAAAGAAGCAATCTTTTCCTTTCTATATGCCTGGGTGTCTCCTTGCCTTATTCAGGCAGAAAGTCAATGGGCTTATGTGGTAAAGCAAAGTGAACTGGGAGTCTGGTACAGGCTAAAAGAATTCTGCCAGGTTTTTATGCTTTATTAGTTTTACCTATGTCATACTGTAAACAACACCCTCCATGCAAGAATGAGAAGGGGTGAAAACATTGGTGAACAGTTGGATCAATCTCAGTACTGGCTGCTGCTTCCCAGGAGCAAATGTGTGAAGCTGCTCTTGCCTTTGCCTCGAGGAGAGCAGTGGGACTGGGCAAAACAAGAACCATTCATTTTCTTCTTCCCAGTGGAGATAGCACTGGAGCTCAAGGGCACCCTGGCCAGTGTGTCCCAGTGCACCCACACCTCACACAGTGCACACCTGTCTGTGGAGGAAATGGACACAGACACAAATAATTTTTTTTTTCCTGTTTGCAAAAACATTTTAAGTTTCCATGAATAAATACAAAGGTGACTTTTGAATCTTAAAAGACCCTCTGGAGCTCCTGTCTGTGCAGCTAAAGCTCTGCACTGCTGGCAGGAACAGACAAAGGTGGACAGGCACAGGCAGACCCAGTTGAGCAAATTGTTTTGCTGAGCCAGTCCACTGAAAGTGATGGAAATTATATTTAAAGATGCCAGAAACACTTTCTATGTCTTCTCAAATACCACAAAATACAATTTATTATTATATGCTTGAGTCTGGAATAAAAATAACGTTAACCTACTCATTTTTCTGGAATCCAAGTCCTTATCATATCGCATTATCTCACTGAAATGAGAGTTTAAAATATCCATAATACATTGTTCTAAGACTTGTTTTGGTTATGCATATGAGCTTTTAAAATGTTTTTTGATACAAGAGTGACATATTCTTCCTTTGGCCAGAGCATATTTTGAGCAAACTTTGCCTTTCAACACTATCAGATGCAGGCAATGTACTGACCTTCCTCAGGACTAAGGACAAATTCCAGCACAACAAACAAATGCATGACATGTTTGTCCAAAAAGCTCCACATCTCCAGAATCTACAGCTGACACTGCAGAATGAGGCAGGTCCTCCACCCACCTTCTTCCAATGCTCATTTATATAATAAGCTTTCAAATGAAATGTAAAGGAAGTGAACACCAGCAATGGCCAAGGAGCTCATGAATGTTAGCTGCTCTGAGTGATCTAATTTTAGACAATATTCAATATTTTGTCTTGTAACACAAGCAGTATATATGCCAGAAGAACTCACATTCCAAATATCATTACTTTGGAAAATAACTAAAACAAAACAAAAGCTTCATAAGTAAAATAAATAAAATGTGATCTGTCTCAAGCTAGATAACAAGAAAACTTTAAGGATACTAAGGCAGTACAAAAAAAGAGCAATCAAGATACACCACACACTTGCAGAGAAAAGAGCACTTAAAAATTTCAAAGCATGTGTCACTACCTCTAGCTTTTAACCAGGAAGATAAATGATATAAACACACATCCATCAAATGTCAAAAAAACTCCAGTAGAAAATACAAATATGTTTCCTGAGTTCTATGATGAAATCATTGGCACTAGTCAGCTACTAAATTAGCATCCAAACTGTAGTGAAGATTTCTCTATAAATGAAACATTTCTGGATCTGATTCTTTCCAACTGTATGCTGAGAATGGACATTTACCACATTCTTTTGCTATGAAAAGACATGGCAACTTGCAAAAGTGTCTCTGCTTCATCACAAGCGACGGAGAAGTGATAAAAAAATAAAACTGGCCCTAAAAAGGGACTAGTGGTTCTACTGAAATGGAATGTCTTCCTCTGCTGCATCACGTGCCACGAGGTACTCTGAGGAAATCTATTGAAATGAATGTTGTGACAGCTAGTGTAACTTGATTCATTGTTCATGAAGAAATCAGAGTACAAAGGCACAGAGAATGCATCCATTTATTAAGGAGATGCACACAAGGCTTTGCCTATCCATTCACAAGTTCTGTATTTTCTTTGACTTCAAAGATCTTAGCATTTATGACAGAGAAGAAAATACCCCAGTTCCTAGAACCAATAAAGTACTCCTGCGTTTTCTTTCCTCAGCATCAAAACAAGACTTTGTTCACTCGTTCCACCTCCGGTTACCAGAAACTGCACATTAGAAGATTTCAATTCTTGCAGCCCACAATAAATCCATTTATCAGAATATGCTCAAATTCTTCAAGCTCTGTCTCATCTCACAAGGAACACTCCATTGTGAAGGAGCCTTCTTAGAACTTACAGGCAATGCCCTCAGCCAGGTACAAGAACCAGAGCTGTCAATTTTGAGAAGGACAGCAACTTTCAATGCCTCAACACAACCATGAGCACAGAAGCAACTTCACCTGCAGCTGTGTCAACTGCAGGATGATTGCTGTTTTCTCTCAAAGCAGACTAAAGTGCATGAAAACTTCATGGAAAAATGCTCCAAATGCCACTTTCTCACCTTTGATACCTCTGCTCAGAATTGCATTCAGAAGGAGCATCTAAATACTGTCTCAATAACAACACAAGGTGCCAAAACACCCCAAACACAAAAACTTCACAAGCTGAACAGTGACCACCAGTTCTGTTTCTGACCTGGCATTACAAAGGCAGATACCAGGACTCTGCTAAAAGACTTTTTCTTGATCTAGCTAAATGTAGCAATAAGATATTTTCTCATCTTTAAATAACACCATCCCTTTAAAAGTTTTTCTGTTTCAGTTTGAGACCTCCACCTGGTGCATTGCCATGGATGTGACTTAGTGAGAAATTCTGCCACCAGTGAGAAGCGCTCTTAGGAAGCTAAACCAGCCAGAATTTCTGTTAGCATTCACTAAGGTTCAATTGACCTGGTATAATTGATTAGTTCATTTATTTGCTCTATTCTTTCTGTAGCATATTGACAAAGGTTTCAGACTTAGGCATACAAGTAATTTTATTCTCAATGGAGCAGTCCATTAAAGCCTATTATATCATTAGCACAATGATACACATCTATCTTCCAAGCACTTACATCTATGGATAAATTTTACACTTCTGGTGTAATCCAGCCACATGCCTGATATATTGACTGCACTGGGAAAGTTTTCTTTCTGCACTCAACCACCAAAGTCCTTCTGTTATCATTACTGTATCACAACACCTGATCTTATATTAACACTCATATTGATTTGAATAGCATGAATTAGTTTAAGTACATCAATAGCAGAGTTAAACAGTTCTGCTGTAAGTTTTCAAGGTGGAGTTGAGCAGATTTAGCAGCTCCACAGTGATGAAGGAATCCAAATATTCCTTGCTACCTTCTCTACCAATCATGTCACTCTGTCATAGATGCAAAGCTCACCTGACTGCATCACAAGCCAGTTCAACTCACTCAACTGGCAGTAAAATAATAATTTTTCTTTTATGGTGACTTTTCTTTCAGTTTCTCAGGTTGCTGCCGGGACAAAATGGGAGGAAAGAAGCAGCAGCAGCAGCACATGACACCATTCATGTTATGTTGTGCAGCTTCACCCACCTCCCAGAGATGGTAATACAGAATAGATCCAGTGCTGTGTGCACTGACACTCCTGATTTCAAACCTAACTGGAATCACATTAATAGCACTGCAGCCTCATTTGAGCACTCCAAAATCAATGGGACTAAACCCATTAATGACTTTATCCACAAGTCTGCTTGATACAAGGAAACCTTTTTAGCAGAAAGCAGCTGGATGTCTGGTAGAGGGGTGAAAGGAGACACAAAGTTCATCACATCCAAGTGAACAAAACCTTCAGTACAGATGTAGCAACTCCAAGATTAGATTCTTACCCATTTAAGGGATGCCTATGCTGTGGTGACAGAAATTGCCAACAAAGTTATTTCAAGACAGAAAAGACATGATCCACGTTGGGACTGGTTTATCAGGACAGTGTTCAAACCTGAGCTATGCACCAAAGCTTAGTAAAACAAACCCACGCAAACAAGATGTTCATAATTTTAAAATCACTTTCTCTCAGTCACCACCACACCCAGCCTAGGCAGCCTGCAAGATGATCCACGCCAATGAGCAACACAGAATCCTACAATGGTTTGGGCTGGAAGGGACTTGGAAGGGACTTTAAAGATCATTTAGTTCCAACTCCTGGCCATGGACACCTTCCACTATCCCAGGCTGGTCTGAGCCCCATCCAGTCCAGTCTTGAACACTTCCAGAGAAGGGGCAGCCACAGCTCTGTGAGCTCTGTGCCAGAGCCTCACCACCCTCACAGGGAAGAATTTCTTCTCAGGGCTTAAGCTAAACCCAATCTCTCAGTTTGAAGCCATTCCCTCTTGTCCTACCTCTATAGTTCCCAACAAAGAGTCCCTCTCTGGTTTCCTTGTAGGTCCCTTCAGACACTGAGCATGCTGCGAGGTCTCCATGCAATCTTCTCTGAACAGCCCCAGCATTCTCAGCTTGTCTTCACAGGAGAGATGCTCCTGTTCTCTTACCAACTTTGTGGCCTCCTCTGGACCTGCTCCAGCAGCTCCATGTCCTTCCTACGCTGGGGACACTGAACTTACACAGCACCCCAGGTGAGGTCTCACAAGAGAGGACAAGAGGGACACAATCACCTCTCTCAAGATGCTGCCCACCCTCCTTTGGATGCAGGAGATTTCCACGGTACCCTGGCCCCTTGCAGAAATGTTCCATTACTCCATAAATTAAGTTGCTTGGCTTAGTGGGAGCAGGATACCTTCTGTTTAAAGCAGCGTCACTCACAGAAACCGAAGCCTTCGACAGTTTACAGTGTTCACCTGGCCACACCCTCGGTTGTATCTAATTATCTCAAACATTACCTAATGAAACTGTTGCAGCAACCAGAACTATAGCAAAGAGACAGCAAAACTCAGCCCGTCGGTGCAGACAGCCCGACAGAGCACTGAGAACTTGCATGCAAAGCACTGAATCACTTACAGCTCCAAGTGTTTGTCCCACAAACACTTTTGGTCACTGTACTTTGAGTTTTCAAATCAGGAGAACAGTTGAAGCAGCTTAAGATGACAAATCCCCTCTCCCTCCAGAACCGACCAGTCAAGTGTTAAATTTTCAATTTCAAGACAGTGGATTGTTCATCTACACAATGAAGCTATTTGACAGACGAACCTCTACCTGCAAACTTACACAATGTGCCAGGAGATGCTCAGCTGCTGAGCTACAGCTTATACCCAGAGACAGAAACAATCAGAGAATCAGAAAATCGTCAAGGTTGGAAGACACCTTTAAGATCATCAAACATCCTAAACACCTCTGAGGATGTTAACTCCACCACCTCCCTGGGCAACCTATTCCAGTTGCCTGAGCACCCTAACGATTCCACAAAACCTACACCGACAGCAGGCAATACACCACACAAAACTGCATCCACAGGGAAAAAAAAAAAACAAAAACCAACAAAACAACCCAGTCATATCTTTATGCCTCCAACAGGCACAGAGAATGGCAGCGATGAAGTCAGAGAGCGCTCGGGGCAGATGCTGCCGGGGATGTCAGGAGGACTTTGAGCGGGCAGACACCGAGCGATGCCGCAATGCCGGGGCAGGACGCCCTGGCACGGCACCGGCACGCATTTAGCAAAGCGCACATTTAAACTTTAAAAGCGCCGTCCCGGTGTTCGGGCCGGCTCCGAGAGCAGCGAGGCCACCCCGGGCTGTGTTTCTGTTTGTCCGCAGAAACACCCGGGATCGGCGGTTTCCCCCAGAACGCGAAAAGACAACAGCGAAAAGGAGCACCCCAACCCTCTCCGTTCACCCGCCACCTCCCGGTACGCCAAGCAGCGGAAAACAAATTAAAACTAAGATAAGAAAGAGACTTAACGGGTGAAGCGGATGCCGCGGAGACGCCGGAGCCGGGCGGAGCGGCCGAGCCAAGTGACAGCCGGCAGCTCCTCGGGCCGGGCCCGCCCCGGCCCCACCTCGCCCGACGCCCCGGCGGGGCGGCACCGCCGGCCGAGCGCGGCCTGGGGCGGCGGCGCGGGCCGCTCCCGCCGCCTCCTCACCTGGTGGACGCCCGCTGCGCCGGCGGCAGGTCGCGGCACATCCCGCGGAGGGCGGGCGGAGGGAGGGCGGCCCGAGCCCGGTGCGCGGCCCGTCAGCGCCCGCTCAGCGCCGCCATTACCGGCCCGCAACTGACACGGAGCGGCGGCGGCGGCGGCGCATCGGGAACTCTCGCGAGAACCGGTCCGCCGGCTGCCGACCTTCCCAGCATGGCGCCG
Source organism: Camarhynchus parvulus (assembly GCF_901933205.1). NCBI lineage: Eukaryota > Metazoa > Chordata > Aves > Passeriformes > Thraupidae > Camarhynchus > Camarhynchus parvulus. The sequence continues at coordinate 27,286,966 of NC_044578.1, read as the reverse complement.
GCCCGCCGGGCTCCCTCAGCGCCCGCCGCCATCTTGGGTGCGGCGCGGCCGCCCTGCCCTGCCCTCCCTCATTCTCCGGGGTTTCCCTCGGAGCTTGTCTTTTCCCCTCACAGTTCTACAGGCTTGACCTGCCGGGTCAGTCCCCTCGCGTTTCTTATGCAGAGCCCTGGGTGTTGGTGCAAGGCCAGGACTTGGCAATGCTAATTAAACCCAGCGCTGATGTTGGCATTCCTGAAGCGGCTCCAGCCGAAACTAGGGCGCCGCTTTTTAGTCATTTGTGTTCATAGCCTTCATCTTTACAAAAATAATTTTTTTTTTTGTAAATGAAAGAGTCTCCAATTACACTCTCCCAAATTTAAATTTAAATAAACATTTGCAGAACTTCAGAGACATGACTGAGTTCCACGGGCTTAATTTCACTTTTATCACTCATTATAAACACGAATTAAGAATTTGTTAGTATACTGACTTCTAATGCATAGATTCCACCCCGAAGATGCATTAAAACCACCCACGCTTCAAAAATAGGTCTAAGATATTATCCAGCTATAGCAAATTATTTCCACTGAAGAAGGAAAGTTATTAGAATAGGATAAAAGAATTTCTTCCTACAGTTATTTTGGGAATGCTCCCTTCAGGGCCTGTCTACAACTTCCCCAGTCTGGTTTTCAGTCATTAGTGTGATTGTTTGGTGCCAAATTTCTTGGGGGAGCACGGGGGGTGGAGAGTTATCAACGCCAAACACTAAAGGATCATGGTAACTACCATGATAACTACTTTTTTTAGTTCACTAGAAACGATTTATCTATTTGTACATAGCCTCTCCTCTGGTAAATGATCATCATTCTGCATATAAGTTATTCCAGTATGAGAACATCATAGGAAAACACCCTAAATACTGAGAGATTACAGCTATGAAGTTTAGGCAATGCAGAATTTAATCACATTACAATTACAGGATTCTCATTTAGCTTTAATTTGGGTCTTTTACATATACAAACTAATTACAGAGTACATTTTCCTGCATAAACATACCTCCTTTGAAAGAAGAGGTCAATTCAAGATGTCAGTGGTTAAACCTTTGGAAATTATTTTTATTTCCAGCACTCTGCAAATTGGACTGGAAATGGTCAAAGTGCTCCTAGGGCACTTTTAAAATTATTTTTATTTTATAATTATTTTGATTTTGCCAGCTGAGGGGAAAAAGTGCCTGAACATGGAAAGACAAGCACAGGTCCAGTGGGAAAGAGTGGCAAGTAGTGCCAGATTCCCTCCTGAGCTCTCAAAGAGCAAACTCGCTGCTCCCAAAAGCAGGAGACTGAAAGTAATAATAATTATAATAATAATGGCAATTTCAGTCAATGAAAACAATATTACTGCAATGTATGGGAGCCCTGATTGCAGACTAGGGCAAATGAAATTATTATATTCCCCATCATCACATAGTGTTTGCTTAAATTTACTGCTTAATATTGCTGGACTGGCAGCCTATTTAAATTATTCAGCACTTTCGTAATGTACTGCCTCTTTAATTATGCTTTTAAACATAGTTTCTCTTTTCTGCTTGGAAGCAGTTAGTCTAGTTTCACGCTCCTCCTTCTCATCTCCAGGCAAACTAGGCATCACATTAGGATTTTCTCAAACATGGAAATCATTTGGTTTAAATGGAATTAAAAGGCAGTGTTTGTATTCGGGTTTTGCTCCTGTTTGCTCTCTGTACCTGCCAGTGGAACCTGACTGGTTTGAGAGTGAATCTTTGTCACTTTCAAAGATTCCCTTGCAGTGAAGTAGAAAGCTCTGATGGCCAAACACCTGACACGAGGAGAGAAAGAAAAAGACATTCTTGTGGAAAACACAGTCACCTTGTGAAATTCAGAAATAAAAAAAAGCTTTTACCTGCATACAGCCCCAGGTGAGAGGACAGGAATGCAGGAATGGAACCCTCTGCAGCTGGAGGAGCTCCCTACAGGGCAGAGCACGGCAGGGAACAGCAGCGAGCGCTGCTCTGGTGCTGGATGGAGACACTCAGTAAGGGCAAAGCAAAGAGCCACATTCTCATCTTTCACTCACTCGCTTATTGCAGCTTTAAGAAAGAGGTTTGGAAAGTTTTCCACTCCACACTGTTCTTGCACACCCCTTCTAAAATTAGAAAGGGGCAGCTGGCTCCTGCAGCCCAGAGCCCCCGGACTCCCTCCCCCCTTTCCCTGACTGACGTGGCTCCCAAGAGCCACGGAGGAATTTGGGGAAGGGTGCTTCCACCTGTTGGACATGGAATGAGATTTTCCAGGCACACAATTATAAATCCAACTGTCAGGAGCTGACAATAAAACAGGACACAGGACAGCTGTGAGGACTACAGGGCACCCCCCCTCCCTGCTCTGTACTCCTAGAACTTTGCAGTCCATCTGACAGCAGAAACAATGCATGAAAAATTGTTCTCTTATGAAATCAAGGCATCACTTCAGATTTCTTCCCACAGTTTTCCAACTGTAGCACAGGGTCCTAACACAGAATCTGGCAAGTTGTTCATGTATCATTACACCCCTCCAAAATCAGATTCTTTTTCCTAAATGCAGCATGCTGGCCATTGCACTGCAGGTGGTGCATATAGCTGTGTCCTGTACAGCAAATAATTTTATGCTGCCTTCACATGGAGCTCTCACCTTACCCTTTGTATTCAGCTCAAGCTGGATTTTTTGTTCAAAACAAATATAATTTTCAAAAACAAGGATATGAAAGCCACAACTTATTTTTTAATTTAATTTGCAGAAAGAGTATGATTTTGTTGATGTGGAAAAAAAAAGGGGGGGGGGAAATTAATTATTTTTTCCAAACCTGCTTAGCATGCTCCACACTCAGCACAGCATGACTCAGAGCAGGGTGTGAGAGACGAGGTAACACCACTGGGCAGTGCTTTGTTCTGGGTCCCTTCCACAACAGCCACTGCTGAAGGCAGTAAGGTATTTCCATCCCACAGGTGCCCACAAGTGGCAGCAGGAGAGGGGCCACACTCCCCCTTCCACCTACAAGGGACTCTCACCAACTGCAGCTCCATCTGCTCACAACCCAAGGAGCACTTTGACCATTTCCAGTCCAATTTGCAGAGTGTTGGAAATCTTGTCTGCAGCTGGTTCAGCCCTCCCCCAAAAGATCATGTTCTACTCAAAAGTTTTTTTGCTAAAGGCCACAGAAGAAGGAAAATCCCCTTCTTGGTCTCAAGGCCAGATCTGGTGTCGTTGCTCTGTAAAACCACATTTTTTCTGTCACAAACTAATTTCCTGATCTGCTGACAGTCAGGGTCACTTCAACTTCACAAGTGAGATTTCTCTAGAAGGAGCCAAACTATTTTGCAGTTTGGAAAACATCAAATGGCTCCATTTGCCCCAGGCAATGAAATAATTATACAAGGAGGATAGTAATCAGCTGCCTGTGAGGAACACAGACAGACATTACTCTTCACCTCTGGCTGAGTAGGAGTTGCTTAATGAGCTCTGCATTAAGTACCTGTGGATATTTAATGAGAGCCTTTTAAGGACAAAGCCACAATCAGCTACAAAAGGACCTGCTGCTTCAAGAGCAGGGAGAGTCTTCTAATCCTGAGCCTTTTCCCCTCCTATGGAAGGACTATATAATCTTGGTTTTAATTTTTTTTCAGACTAAGCAGCACAACATATTTAGAAGTACAGCTTTGTAGGCTTTCCCCACAGTTCACAACAACAAAAAGATTTTCCTTTGGCTAGAACAACATTAAGTCTTCAGTTTCCAGATACCTTCCTACTTTCTCTTGAACCAGGAATACAGCTCTTTAATACCTACAAGGAAGAGAAGTTTTAGAAACAGAAAATGACCTGTATTAAATATGTTTTAATTGTATATGTGTGCAATCTCCTGTCTTTATATTGCAACTTTGTCTTCTTTTTTGTGGTGGCCAGTTCTGATAATTTTTTTTTAAAGTTACTTTTCAGTAAGACTGTCCCTCCAATCAGTTCACAGTGCACTGGTTTGTACACCAAAAGTACAGAACATCCAGCCAGGAGTGGAACAAGGATGAAGTCATCCCTTTTGTCAGCTACTGACTCTTGTACTGGGCTAATGAAACAAGTGAACCATATCTTACCATTAGTTCCAGCTGGAATCAGAACTGGGGAATTAGTACAAGAACACCAAGTAAAAGACAATTCACAGCCATTTCCTCACATGTTCCCTGTCAGACAAAAGCCCTGATATTATGAAATACATGCATCTGCATCCCAGTATCTACCACTCCACTCAAGTTTCTTAAAAGTTCTGAATTTTGCAAAAGGTTGTATTTTAGGCATCTGTAGTTGGTCAAAGGTGAATGAGCAATTTAAACATGGGGAAAAAAAGTCTGACCACTTAAAATTCAGTGGGCAAGTCTTAAAACAGCTTTAGAAAACAAACAAGTATGTTTATTTTGAATCATTACTAAAATAGTTTACATAATATACAAACAAATATGCTATGAGGACAAATTTGAAAATAAGTCACAGTTCTTTTTTTTAATAAAAAGCATTTGTCCAGTGAAATGTTCAAAATGTAAATGCCATCTTTTCCTTCCTGAGCTATTAAACATCCAGAACAACAGCACTTCCACGTCTTCTTATTGTTTTTATTTCTACTCATTAAAATAGGAAGCATTATCCATTGCTGGCTCTCAATAGTTAGAACAAGTCCAGCTCTGGTTTAAGTGACCACTGCTCTGTGTCTCCCAAACTTCTTCTGCTCTTTTATTTGCTTCAGATGATTTTGATCAATTTCTCTTAACACCCCCAACCTTGCCTAGCCCTAGAAGCTCCAGCTCCTCAACAGGTTTTCCTGGTTGAAAATGTTTTTATTTTTGTTTTTGCAACAGGACAGTTCAAAGGGCTTGTGAATGAAGGATGGGCCAAATCTCTCAGCTGCTACACGAAAACATCCTATTAATTTGAGAGCATCTTCACACATTCCTTCATACTCAATAAAACCAAATGGACATGGACCAATGGCTCAGAGCATGAAGTAACAGCAATGAAATGGAAGTGCTGCTATTCTCTTTTTTTTACCCAAAGTATTTAACAATAGAAACAGGTACTTGTGAGAAACTCTTGACACGAGAGACTAAAAAACATTTTAAAAGCATGCTCTGCAAATCTGTTCTTTGCTAGAAATTTATACAGCAAGCAGCCAGCCATACATAGATACAAGAAGTTATTTTTTTAGGATATCAAGTACCACAAATAAATAGATTCTCTCAATGCAAAAATAATGATCTTAGTAAAAGGAGAAATAAACGATGTCTTCCTAAAGTTTTGTTTGGAAAGGAGATAGTATGTACATGGGGATGACATTTTATCATTTCCATCCAAATTTTACGACTTGCAAAACTTTGGAAAAGCGTAGAGAACTCCTGCAAGCAGCCAGGCAAAGAGGTACTGAGGAATTATTTAACTGACATTACTGAATTTAAGCAACCTTTGTACCCCATCTTTTCTCTTTCCCCAGAACTGTTTGGGGCAGGCTCATTTAAGGGAAGAAATGCTTGCTGAAAGGTTCTCTACAGGTCACAGATCTTTCAAGCAATTTTGCTACTTCTGCAAATGGCCAGAGATAGCTGACACCTATGTTGTGATCCAATGGATCAGGAAGAAGCTTGTGCTTAGATTCACATCACTTAATCATCATTTTTAGTTTATTTCTTATGTTAGAAGTAAAGTAAGCAATCGTGGGAGATGAAGGTGATGGCTTTACATTGTTACCTTGTCAAATGTGATACCAGCTTTATGCACCACCAGAAAAGGATCCTCACAGCAAAGCCAACAGTGCTTCAACACAGGTTCAGAGGCAGATGAGTGACTCTGAACTGAGGCACAGCAATGTTCAGCTCCAGGATACCAAGGCTGAATGCATCACTGAATACAATTTACCAACAAGTTCCTTGCTTACACTCTGTAGTTTACTTAGAGAAGTCTCAGTTACTTCAGCAGAAACAACTCTGCCAGTTGGTGGAAAGGCTCTGCACAGAAAGGACTGGTTTGCTGCTGCCTGAGCTCAGCAGCCACACTAAGTTCTTCCCTGCTCTGCCTTGCAACACACATTTTGTGTCTTCCTCCTCTCCCAAGTGCTCTCCAGCAACTTTTATGTGCACCCCTCTAGAGGGAGGCCCTTTTCAGGCCAAACAGGCAACACAAGATGAGATATCCGGCTCCACAGTCCACTCAGCTTATCTGTGTCCATGCCATTGTAAGAACTAGGAACATCTGAACTGGTGAACTTTGCCCAGAGGAAATCCCGGACTTTCTCCTCCACTTCTTGAAAGGTGAGGCCCTTTCTCAGCGACTGCTCATCCAGGAGAACTGTCAGCACAAGGGCCACGTCCTTAAACGCTGCGTTTTCATGGTCACAGTACTTGTAGAAGATTAAGGTGGAGCCTGCAGGCAGTGACTCAAATCGATGCACCACTGCCACCTTCTTGCCTTCACTGAACCCAGAGCTGAGCTCTGTGTCCACCTCCAGCTTGACAATGTCACTGTCCAGCACAGCCTTGTCCACCCCGTCGATGCTGATTGTGGTGGCATTCTGGGACGAGGCAAAAGCATTGGCAATCTCGTTGCTCAGGCACCTCAGGGCCTTCTCAGCTTCCTGGCCAGCTGTGAGCAGCAGGATTGCAGGCTCCAGATGCACATGGGAAGAGTTAAGACGTTTCTCAAGGGACACACGGGCTTTTCTCCACAGTCTGGGGTCCTGGCTTTGGTAAGTATTTTTTAGTTTCTCCATCCGGGCCCGAAACTCTTTCAGAATTTCAGCATCTCTCCTTGAGGAGGTTCCACCTTGAATTCCACTCCACAGGATGTAAAGCAATGGGGCACAAATTAACAGAACCAGTAACAAAGTCCACATCTTGTGAAATCCATTCTGTGATTCGCTGTCATCTATAGAGAGATGGAGCAAACAAGAAGAAAACAATGTTTTAAAAGGCATCAGAAGTCAACAAGTGAAAGGAAAATAAGAGGAAACAGTGAAATGATCCCATTCTCAATACTGGTACAGTAGCTGAAGAGCATAGAAAAGATGATCTAGTTAAAAAAAACCAAACCACAAAACAGAGAACAGAGTTTTGAAATCAAGCCACATTGTGAATTGACAACATTAAAAAAAAGAACATTTTTACATATTCCCACATTGACTGAGACTAAATTAGACCTTCTTCTGAAAAAGGAGCTCTTAAAGTTCATCAGTATTCCATTCACTTTAATAAAATCCAAACTAAGAGCTTAAAATGGTTCTGAAAAAGGTCAAAGCTTCTCCTACATTTACGGCCTGCAGAAAAGATCCTACAGAAAACCTGGCTGCACCAGAATCCTATTCCTATTCTTTCCTATTCCCTTAAGATAAAAATAGTTCCTGCAGCAATTTTTGCATCTCAGACACTGGTGGTCAACACTACCACAGAACATTGTGGCCTTTGGAGCAGTGAGCTTCACAAAGTACACACAGCACACAACGTACATCAAATATCAGATATTTTGATTTGGTTTCATATTTGAACAGTTAAATAACACTTGTTTAACATACTACAAGCAAAAGGCTCTGCAAGCAAAAGGATTCTGTTCCCAGTAAAATGAGTGACAAAATACACCAATCTTCCTGGAAACAGGAAGAACTGCATTCCTCTTGTCACCCTTTTACACCCCAACTTTTATCAGGACAACAACCCAACAATAGTTAAATAACATCACCACTAGCCCTGCCTCAGTTTTAATCTTGTAAACATTACAGATAAAAGACCTCAAATTCAGGTGAAAACGTTATCCTTTATACAACACCCTTCCTTCCTTCATGCTGATGACACATCCCAGCAAGCAAATCATCTGTTCTAGCAAGGACCCTCAGCTTCACACCAACTCCCAGGAACTGAAATACTTGGAAAGGCATAAAAATGGTTAAATGTTACACAAGCATGAAACAGAAGTGAAAGCAGAAGTCTTACTTTTGGCCAGAGGCTGTGACTGCTTCTCTGTTCTGGACTGATACCGAGATTTACTTCTGCCTGTTAAGAGATTAAGAAAGCAACATGAGAAGAACACTAAGACAACAATTATGACCAATCTTCCAGCAGGGAGTTGAAATCACCAAACTGCATTATTTTCAGCGAAAACTTCTACATGCAAAATTGCACAAAGCTTACAAGAAGGGTAACAAAGCACCCTGCTGAACCAAACCCAGTCCTGCTAAGCTGGAGCAAAGGTGAGGCTGTCACCTCATCCCCATCCCCAGGTGGGGCAGGGTCAAGTTCAGGGTTTTCAGTTCCTTTCCAGACCATTCTCCCCCTTGTGCTCAACAGAATTATCTTGAACAAGGAACATGACACCTTCACCACTGTCACCAGCCTGAGAAGTTCCACTCCACTGTCAGAGCAAATCTCAATCCCTGCTCTTTGCCAAATGCCAGCTCCCAAACCATCCTCACAACCTTGCCTAGAAAGCACAAGTCCCCAGTCTACCACAAATCACCCCCAAGGATTCCCAACTCTTGAAGAATTATGCAAATAAAACTCCATTTCAAGTACAAGGTGATAAAATGGAAGAGATTTAACAAGCTGCTATTTTCTGCACAAGAATCCCATGTCCCAGTTAAGTTTCCTGATTTTGCTCAAGAATTTGAGAGGCATAAAAATGGAAACTTAATTAATGGACACACTAGATAAATAACAATGCAAGACCTAAATAGAAAAAACAAAGCAAAATGTTAAATGCACAGTCTTCTTTTCCCTCTCCATGTAGCTTGGGTTGGAGGCCTGCTTCATCAGCAGTCAGTTTCTTGGGATGAGTTATGCTTTTAAAGCAAAGTGCAAGATTTCAACTTCAAAATATACTTTTGGTCTATTTAAATGGGCTCAGACAGCAAAGTACAAGAGGCATTATCCATAAAGTCTTATGAACAACTTTCCCAAGAGACCAGTATGAATATATACTGTGTAATTTTTGGTCAGCACGTTTTCTACATTTAGCCAGGTAATTAAAAAGACAGGAGAATTTATGGCACCTTGTTGAACAGCAACTGGTTCAAAGCTGAAGGCTCTTTAATATATAACCAAATCAGGACACTGTCAATGGCACTATTGAGAATAAATTGAACAAACATACCCTGCACTAGTTATTTAAAGACACTGAAATAAACTCCATAACCTTGTTTCTGTACGAATGCAATTGCAGAAGGTGCTAAAAGCAGCTCTGGTTTAAGCTGGGGCTTAACTGGCTTAATGAACTGCCCTATTCTGTAATTTCAACCCCCTACCCCAAAAGGGCACAGCCATGGAGCTTGTCCTGGCTAAGCTTATCTCAATCTTCTAAGAGTTAACAGCTCAAAATCACCTCCATTCTGTAATACAGCACAGTGCAGCTCTGTTTGCACAGAGCAGGTTTCATATTTGGGTGACAGCTGTAACTCATGCACTAAAGGAAAAAATAATTCAATCAACAGTCTAAAACGAAATCCTACTCTGCCTAAGAATTGTGCATTGTTTACAACAAAATTTGCAGAAAGACCCAGTAAATTTTGTCTTGCTTAATTCAAAAAGTCTAACTTCTGCAGACACCTTAAAGATTTCAGAGTTTTCAGTCATCTTCCAAAGTTCTTCACCCTACACCCAACTACCAACTCCTGCAGCACCTGAAGTGACACAAAAAAGTAAAACTACCAGACAAGATAGAACTCTCTGCATCAATTCGTTTTTCAAAGGCATTTCACAGATGTGCAGCTACCACAAGATGAACTTCTCTTCCTGATAGCATCATGGTTTAAAAAAAACAAAACCAAACAACAAAACCAAAAAGAAACAAAAAACCAAGCAACCCCTGCAGGTTGTTCAGAATGAAATTTGATTTACAAAACTTTGTTTATCTGTATCTAAACCTGCTGAGGATAGAAACAAGGACCAAGACTTTACTAAGAATTCAGAACATTTTTTTTCAAGCATTCTTCCAACAGGAAAAAAAAAAGGCAAACCCAAAAAATCCCCCAAAAATCTGAAACACTGGGAGTCATTAGATGAGCAGACTGGATTTTGCCAGCAAAGAAAAAATATTGCTCCTTTTCAGGAATATAGAACAACTAATTCAATCACAGCACAGCAAGCCACCACTTCTCAGGGAAAGGAAAAAAGGGAAGGTTTGTGTACAAACTAACATTCACTGCCACCAAAAGGTGAAGGTTTTGTCCCCCTCCTCAGCTTACCCCACAATGCCTCTACTCCATGCTCTGCACTTACTGTCCCATGAGTCAACTCCAAAAAGAAAAATAAAAGAGAAAGTGGAGCATTTTCTGTGGTCAGCAAGCTGAATAACCTCATAGAGAGGCACTGACTGGAATATGCTGCCTTCTCCAGTTTCTGTTTGAATCTGCCTCCTGAGTGCATGCCCATCCTCCCAGACAGTGTCCCAGGGCACAAGAAAAACCAGAAGCAGAGGAAAAGAAAATAACTCTGTCCTTTTCATCTAATGACAGGAGAAGACTAGGTTCTCTTGTTTTACTTACTCTGTGCTGCAGAAGTTGAGTAGCACTCTTGATTTTTCTCAAGGAAGTCAGCCTTTATTTCTGAAAGCAAAGCACAAGTGGAAGAACTCAGTCACCACACCAGAGATCAGAAGAGGACAGACCAACCATACATGCTTCTGGCTCTTTCTATGAAATCCTCAAGGCTAATCAGGGCAGGAGGATATGCTGTGCTGCCAAACCAAGCCTGCAGCATAGGCACAGCCTCTTGGACCTCTCTGAGCTGGAGAAAGTTACTCTTATCTATTAGAAAGGGCTTAATTTGGCTCTTCACCCCAAGGCTTTTGACAACATGACAAATCATTCTTCTTATGGCTTCTTTTAAAAAGACACGTAACTTCCTTCTGTGGCTAAAAATAATCCCATTTTTTTTTCTCACTGTATCTCCCCATTGCTTCTGCAATACACATGGAGAAAAATCTCTGAGCAATGAGCAAAGTGCTCCCTCACCTTGAACTTACTTGGTGTAGTCACTCCCCCTGCTGAAGTCAAAGATAATTCAACTCTTTAGAAAAAAGAAGAGTCTCAGTTTTCCTTGCCTGAGGCAATTAAAGATCCACTCTCATAAGTTTTTTGAAGCAGGGAAAAAACTTCTTTCTGTTTTGCTTTTCAAAAACCACACAGTTGGATATTTATCAACGTTGAAATCTGCCTTTTCTTGAACTTTAGGGTTTTCCACCCAAGCAGATCATCATCCTATTATAACCAGTTTTACTTTGGCTCAGGCAGGAGTACACACTGAAACGATCTTCTTAAAAGAAACCCTTTTTCATCCATTCAGATTTCAACTCAAAAACTTCCCCCTTTTCTAAAAGAACTGAATGATTGTCATTTTAATACATTTAAGCAATCATTTGTTACACCATGGAAGAAGTAGTGATAAAAGCTGTTACCTTTTAATGGTGCAGAAATGTTTGGTTTTTCAGTTCTGTTACTATCATGAGCCTTTGCATTTTCCTTTACTGTATTCTCTTCAAAGTAAACAGTAGTACCACCTGTCAGGAGCAAAAAAAGAATAAAAAGAGGATTGGCAAGATCATGAATCTGAAGGACCAAGTTGTAGTTTTGGAATACCCATGACCTAAATCAGTGATTTTCCAAGTTGTGAACTCCCAAAAGTTACTCTCTTAAAATGCAACAAAAAGCAACTAAGACTTGAAATACTCATGGTAAATTTGAGTTCACTAGAAATACAGCTGTCTACACCACCACACGCTTCTTTAAAAAAAATTTAGGAGTTCTTGGCTTAAAAACATGAATTTTAGGAGCCAAGAAATTCCTTACCCTAAGGGGATTCAGTGTAAACATCATGGGAGTATAGAGAGTTTTTCCCACAGCTTTGGGCACTCACAAACAATAATTGTGCTGTCTTTCTTATGCAGCATTGGGCAGAGGGGAAAAGAGACAGAAGCAAATACAGAAAGTAAGTTCCCTTTGAATGGAGTCCAAGCCATCCTTTAGTTGGGTCTCATTCTCTCCTAATCCATAACAGCAATCTCATTTCACCCCTGAGGTAGGTGGGAAGAATATAAATCAACATTTTTCAGCTGTTTGCCAAATTAGAGAGTCATTCAGCTGTGAAACCCAGGTTAGTTAATGTCATTAACTAGAAAGAGTAAACCCTGTAGGATATCAGAGGTCACAGAGCAAAGGTCAGGGCTGGGAAACCAAAAAGGATAAAGTGCAACCCCAGAACCAAGGGGCTGACAAGAAAAAGCTCAGGTATAGAATAAAAAGCTGTAGAACAGCTGGGGAAGAGAGACTGTGGCACAGCTATCAAGCATCAGCAGAGCAAACAGCAAAGGGAAGAATACAATGTACAATTTTTTTTTCTGACATTCACTCTGGGCCCTTTTACTCTTTTAAACAGCCCAGGTTCCTGCTGGGGTTCAGTGTGTTCCTGCAGCTTTTACCACATGACAAGGGCAATGCACAGCTTGCCACCTAGTGTTTAGTAATTTTATTTCAACTAAGAAAACAGCCTTTTTCTAATGTGCTCTGGCAGTTTCACACACCAGCGTATGTCAAACATACTAAGGAGAAAAACAAAACCACCAGAACCATCCAAACCACAAAAAATGGGAAAAAGCTGTAAGTTTTAAACTATGGTAAGTCACAGGTGCAACAGTTAAGTATTTCCACATGCTTAATGGGGCCCTATGACTGATTTCCCACAAAGCTCCTCACCAAATTATTTTCAGGAATGCTAAACTACATGTCCATAATATTTCACTATGTAGCCAGGTTTTACAAGGAAAATCTCCCTAGTAATTGTGACCAGAAGACCAAAAATATCTATGAATCTAAAGAGGGTTACTCAGGCAGTCCCTACTTTTAATCCCTCTTCCCTTCTTGGCATCAATCACTATTTTTTGTGTTAGAGAGACTTCTAAGAAGTTGTAGAAAAGAAAGGTCGATGTAAGACAACTTCCATGGAGATTGCTAGCACGTATCTTGAGCTCACTGACCTAGAAGCTGCCCTGATTCTAGGCAGGGGTTTTTAGGCTCTTAAAACTCTGCAAGCTCTTCTTAAAGCTCTTAAAGCTTTCCAGCTCCCCAGGCAAGTTGCCCAACCTGTATTTAAAACCTCTTAGTAGAGGCCAGGAACCAGTTTCTCAAGGTGTGGTTTTGCTTCCATTCTGCTCTCAGGGAAGCAGGACAATTCTGCTCCCCCAACAACCCAGCCTGCTTATTGCCCTGCCTCACAGCTCATCCCCTAAACTCTGCAGGAAAATACTGCACATCTACAGATGGGGGAAAACCATTTCTCTGCTGCTATATAAACAATTAAGAGTCTGTTATCATACTTTTACGCCTGTTGTGCCTATAATCCACTACAGCTGCTAAAAGCTGGGGAGGGTGGGAGGGAGAGGAGCCTCATTTTTAGAGCCATCTAATTAAAAACCCAACCCTCAGCTGCACCTCCTGAAGCAGCACAGCCACGTTTAAAACACTGAGCCTATTGTACCCTGTTAGCCACCATGTGGGAGCAAGAGCTTTTTTCATAGACAAACCTCTGTACTTGCCTAAAGAAATACTCATAACCTTCCTCAAGATAAGATTTTTTTTTCTATGCCTCCTGGAAATTCTGCTTCTGGAGCAGAATACAGGCAGGCAATTCTTGGTGACAAAAGATGGAGAACAGTCTCAGGCTAGCCCAACGCATCCCTGAGCACTGTCACATTCCAAAACAGAGAAAAGAGGAAGGAAATACAAGTTATTCACAGTTTCCTGGTGGAATGACAAGCTAAAGCCTCATGACTATGTTACACTGAGTTACCATGTTTCTATAGCTTGGAGGAAGACACGAGTTCCATCAACTAAAGCAACAAGTGGCTGCCACACAGTGCTAACACATCAGCTTGTCCAGCCCAGCGTCCAGGAGCAAGTCCCAGAGCATCCTTGGTGTTTCAAAGGAAGGAAAACCCCAGTTTTGCATTTCCTCATAAACAATGCTGCTCCCAATAAGGAGCACAGCCACTGAGGGATCGATTCTGCAGCTCAGCATATCTTATTTAAATCCTGCCTTTCATAACCAAGCAGTGTTAGTAAAATTTGAATGCTGTGGTAAAGTACTGTTCCAAGTGATGCACTGGGTAAAAACAGCCACCTGAGGGTTTCAGCGTGCCCTGCTGAAAAGGATCGCTCCTCCTCCCATCCCTCGTCTGTGGGGCAAGAGCCACAGCGGGATTTCCTCACCTATGTGCCACGGTAACACCTGCCGAGGAGCCAGAGCCCAATAATCCACATTTCCCTGAGCGTGGGCCATCCCAGCCCCTCAGGAGCTGTGGGATCAGAGCCTACCTGGCGATCTGTACGCTTTTATAGGGGGCCGCGTCAGGGAGTCCGGGGTCCCGAAGTGATGCTCGTCCCCTGAAACGAGACACGGGTGAGGGCACAGCCGGACACTCAGCTGAAGCCCACGGGCCTGAGAGCCTTCCAGGAGCACCAGGCTCACCGGAACGTTTCCAGCGGCGCGGTGCCGTCCCAACACCCCCGGAGGGGAACCACACGGCGCCCGCCCGCCCGCCCCGCTTCGCGCCGCCCCACCGCGCCCTCAACCACACGATCCACCGCGGGCCGCTGCGCCCGCCCGCGCCGCTCACCCTGCAGGGCCGCGCTGTCCACCTCCTCCCCGAGCTCCTCCGGCCGCGCCGCCGCCGCCAGCCGGGGGCTCTTCCGCCGCCGCTTCAGCCCGGGGCCGTCCGGCGGAGCCAACCCGGGGCCGTCCGGCGGACCCGCGTCGTCGTCGCCGCTGCCCACCATGCCGCCCGCTGCCGCGCCGCGCCGCCTGCCCCGGCCCCGTGCCCTGCCGCGTCCTCTTCCCCGTCCGCCCGCCGCCGCCTGCTCGGGCCTGCAGCTGCCGCCTTCCCGCGGCGGCGGGGCGGCTCCGCAGGCCTCACTTCCCGCGGGGCGGGACCCGCGTCCGCCGCTTCCGCCCGCGCCCGGAGCGGCCGCCGCGGCGTCACGTGGTAGCGCGGCCGGTTCGCCATGGCCCCGGCACCGCCCGCGGGGCCAGCACCGGCGCCCGGGTCGGGATCGGGCCCGGGCCCGGCGGGAGCGGCCCCTGCAACGCCCGCCCGGCGGCCCCGCGGCTGCTGCCCCCCAGTGAAAAAAATGCGGGACGGGCCCGGCACCTCCGCTCCCCTCCGCGGTGTTTTCTGTGTGCGAACCGATCGCAACAAGGCCGGGTTTGCATTTCTCGGCGGCAGAAAAGTGTGTAAAATAAGCACAAATAGCTGAATAGCAGAGAGAGGGAACTTGGAGGTTCTTCGAGGGACATGAGATCCTCTGGCATTGATAACACTGCATTACTCTGTTCCTTAGTGTGGGAATCGTTTTGGTTAATCAGATCTGGAATATCTCACTAGGCATTTCACTTTTCTTACCTGCTTGTTCCGATTAATTACTGGTAAACTGGGCTTTTAAAATGTGTTTGATTGCATTCTTGATAAAGCATTTTTACCCAGGCATGTGCTAGAGTTCCTATGGCTGGAAGTTTTCAAGATGCAATTTGAGGGGACTACCAGGTCTCCTCTAAACACCCTCCCTAGCAGATCAAGACCAGCTTGGAAATGAGTATTGCTAAGCAAGTAGAGACCCTTTTACAAATTCACAGAATCACAGAATTTGTTCCTGTTGGAAGGGACATCTGGAGGTCATCCAGTCCAACTCCCCAGCCAAGGCAGGGTCACCTGGAGCAGGTGACAGGAACACGTCCAGGCGGGTTTGGAATGCCTCCAGAGAGAGAGAGAGCCCACACCCTCCCTGGGCAGCCTTTCCCAGTGCTCTGCCACCCTCAATGTAAAGAAATTCTTCCTCACGTTGAGGTGGAACTTCTTGTGGTTTAGTTTATGGCCACAGCTCCTTGTCCTGTCCCTGAGGAGAGTCTGGCACTTTGTGCAATCCAGCAGGAAGGCTGGGTGAGGGAAGTGCCATTCAGCCTCCACTCCTGTGCCTGTCTTCTCTGTACAAAGATTTCAAAACAAAAAATACCCTAAATTCTTTACTAACACGCCATAAATGTTGCAGTTTCACCCAAAAGCAAGTGAATATTTGTGAGATAAGTTATACATATTTCCTACTGTACCAGCATTAAATATTGTCATTCTTTTCAGTCCTAAAAGCAGAACACACACATTGAGCATTGTTTTCTAAAGCAAAAATGAAAGAGGATGTAACAAATACCACATCAGGAAAAAAAATCAACACAACAATGGCAAGATCCTTTTTTGTAACTTTTGTGATGACTTCATGCCCTAAGACAGCCAGTCAATTTTCCTGCCAAACAACTTTTTGGGAACCAGGTTCTCAACCTGGAGAGGCTGAAATGACCCCCCGAATTTTGTCACACACTTGCCACCAGTTTTGTGACACTTGTGCTTCCATGGAAAGGGTGGCCCCTCAGCCCCAAACACTGTGTTGAAGGGACTGGATGGTTTCAGGGACAGAGGGATAGAAAATGCCTGGATTTCCATGAAGCCCTTGCCACCTGCAGCTCCTCTCTGCTGTTCCTTACTGAGGGAGATCAAGTCGTGGTGCAAGACTGATGGCAGCCAGGATCAGGGCCCTCAAGGTGACCTTGGCCCCTGTGAATCAGCCACACTGAGTTTTTCCTTCCTGCTTTTCCATTCTCCTGGTTTTACAGCCTCTGCTGCACCTGGTGCGAGCTTGGTCGTGACAAGGGAATGTGCTGAGTCTGCCACAGCCACTGTCCCCTCCCAGGCTCCGTGGGTGACAGAGGAAGCCACTGTCAGAAATGAGGTGTAGTGGCCAGCACACCTCACCTTCCCACCACCTTCCTGACATGAGCAGTGTCAGTGTTGATGCCTGTGCACATGCTGACAGCCCGGGTAACATGGCACACACATTTTATTGACCTCTCTGACACTGCCTCTGTGCTCCCTGGGCCAGCAAATGTTCCTCCATACAGCATAAAGTATTTTTTCCTTCCAATTTGAACCCAACCTCTTACCTGTTTTACAAGTGCCTCCAGTACTAGTGTGGGGGGGAAATTTAGTCAAATTCAAGTTTTTTAACAAACTAAACACATTAGTGCCATCCCCCCTTTCAGCCCTCTGCTCCCCAGACTGAGGAGTCCCAGCCACTCAGTGCCCCCTCCTTTCCAGCACGGCCTCATTTGCCTTTCCCTGTGTTTTGTCTCAGCCATTTGCTGCTGGGCTCCTCTGGGGATGCTGGTGAAAAGGCAGCAAGCTGAGTTCCAGGGGCATTGCTGTCTCTGTTCTGCTGCTCCCTGTTCTGCTGCCTTTCCCCCAGAGTGCTCCATGCTGCTGCTTTCCATGAAACGTGTCCTGGGCAGGGGCGATAGGGAAAGGGCTGGAACATACCCATGCCTATACATGCCACTGTGCAGGCACCACGAGTTAGAACAGGATTTTTTTTGGAAAAGCACTGCCTAAATGAGGCCAAGGGCTGACTCACACACTCTCAGACCTTTCCCTGCTTTGCAGCCTCTCCTCACTTCTGGGGACAGTGGGTGGGCTCCACATCCCTTTCCCCCAGGCTGCTGCTGAAGACCCTCGATGTCACATCCTCCCCAGCCTCCCTGCACTGGCAACGTGACATTTCCAGTCTGGGCTTTGCTGCCTAAGTGTTTGGGTGACTTTTCTTGTAGTACTTTTCCCAAATCAACTCTCAAACCAGTTCCCTCCTTTCACTATCGTTTCCTTGCTTCAATCAGCAACACCGTTACTGAATGCAGGAACCCGCCAGTCATGCGGAGCGCCTGAAAAAAAGCGCACAGCCACAGAGTCGCGGAAACACGGCCAAAAAAAGCAGGTTAATGTTTCCTGAAGGCTCCCGAGAAGGACTGCGGGAAGGAAAACTACAGCTCCCAGCAGGCAGCCGGGAGCCAGGGAAGGGCAGGGTTCACCGTCACGTTTGCAGCGGAGGATTCAGGGTGTGCGCTGGTGTCCTGCCACCAAAGGGCCTCTGGGACGGAGGGCAAGGGGAAAGGCCGGCGCTGGCCTCCTCCTGCCGCCTCTTTGCTCCTGATCGCCGCCCTGATCGGCTCCGAACCTGCCTGGGTAAGCGGCTCCACTTTGTTCTGCTGATTTCCTTCTCCTGCTGGAACGTCAGCATCGGGAACAGGGAGGGGAGGGACGAGCGGCGGGGCAGCGACTGCACCCCCCAGCCCCAAACCGTGTGTGGGGACACTGCTGGGGGGCGAGGGCCCCCCTGTGCCGAAAAGCTGCTGCTTTCGGAGGCTGGGCTGGAGATCCCTGTACGGAAAACCGCACGGACCGCTCTCCAGCGGGGAAAGTTTCTTGGGAGTTTTCCATCCGCTTAGTTGTGCTTGGGAAAGCCTGGATAACACCGGCGAGCCCGGCTCCGTCTGTGCCCTGTCCCAGAGGGCTTTAGCCGGGGGGAATCATGGCTGGAGGGGTGCGGGGCTCAGGCTGCGGCTCCGGGTCCGCGGGGTGGTTCTCAGCTCGCCTCCCGATCCGACACGCTGGAGGCAGCGGGGGGAGCGACAGGAGGAGCAGGGTCATTGCTCCGTGCCGGCCTGGCTGCGAGCTACTAGCTGCCCAAAAGCTCCCGGGGCAGCCTGCCGAGCCCCAGACTCCGGCCTGGCGTCCGTGGGGATGAGACAGCAGTGCCTCACCCCCCTGGCGTGTCCCAAGATAAATGCGGTTTGCATTAACCCCTGCTCTGACGGGAAGCAAAATAGCTGACAGCCCACGGGCTGAAGGTTCATATCCTCCCATTTTCACCTTGGGAATCACGGAGGAGGAGCCTTCCCCACCGTGATTCACGGTGTTTCTGCTTATCAGGTTTGTGGGCGTGTAGGTGGAGTTGGCCGGAGCAGGACGGGATGGTGGCTGTGAGGAGGGCAGGACTCGGTCAGCCTCCGGAACAGCAGGGACGTACTGCTCCCTATGAACCTCGGAGAAAGTGAAACCAAACCGTGCAGAAGCCAGAGCTCCAGGGGAAAAGGAAAATGGAAGAGAATCCAAGCGTGGATCTGCTTGGAGGTAAGTGAATCCTTGCTCCATCTGCTAGGGAAATCCCTTTGCTGCCAGTGACATGAGAAACCTGTGCAGAAGAAAAATAAACCAGTAAAAGAATCCAATTTTTTCCAGGCCAAGGAAAGCAAGTTGCTATCATTTTTTAAAGGGTGAAAGATGAACAAGTTACTTTCAGTTTTAGATTCTGATCTGCAACAGGTTTAGACTCTGTGTCCCAAGATGGCAGCACAAGGAATGCTGAAGAGGGAGATCCAGACTGGAAGAGCTTTCTTCCCCACATCCTGGTGCTTCCCATCTGCAGATGCTTAAATAATAAGCCAGTTTTCCACCACCTCTGGTTGGAAAAACTGTGGAAGAGGCAGGGCAGGGAGTAGTTTGTCCCCAGCTTGAACAGCAGGATATCTCCAAGTTCTTTATGTTTCAGTTTCTACCGTGTACTTACATTCTGTGGGAGCCTTGTTATGACTAGTACCTATGAGTGTGTCAGTGATAAAGTGATGCCATCACCAGCTCAGGTCTGTCCTAGATAGTCAGAAGTGTCACTGTAATAATCAGCAACAAAGAATGTAAAAATCATGTTCTGACAAGTGACAAGTGCAGCTTTTTCTCTGTTTTCAAATTAGAAGGGAGTTCCTCACCCTTTTAATCAGTGTTTATTCTAATTATAGCATAATCATTTATGTAGTGCTTGATCATTCATAAGCAATTTTTCACAAATAGTGTCTGAAATGTGAGCTGCACTTTGGTTCTGGGAGAGTCAGAATATGTCACAAATGCTGTTCAGTTGCAGAATCTCTCTATTGAATTATGCTCCAGTGTTTGTTTCTAATTAAATGTTGCCATAGCTCTTTGGGAGAGCAGCTCCAGCACAGAAAAACAGAGACAGAGCATGAGCAGAATTATCATTTACATTCAGACAGATGCTTGAAGTGCATTGGCATAACTGTACTCAACAACAGCCTTAGGAATTCTTCAAATCCATCACTATCTGTGAAAACCCACTGTCTCTGGAAGATGTGATGACATATTTTACCACTGAAGGAAGGAATTGCCTGCCCATCCCACCTAGGACACAACCTGGGATTGAGTTAGCTTTAGCAAGGCAGCTGTAAGGTCTGTGGTTTGGATTTGAGGGTTTAGAGGAAAAAAATTGTTGAAAACAGAGCAGTGTTTTGGCTTTTGCTGAACACAGCATCAAGGCTTTCTGTCCCTGCCCAGCAAATACCCTGGGGTGGGCAGAAGGCTGGCAGGGACCCAAGGTGGGAAAAGGGTTCTTGCACACAGTATAACATCATGCTCAGCAGCAAAAAAATGGGGCAAAGACAGAAAGGGAGAAAGGGGGTGGTCTCCAAGGTGGCCATTGCTGGGAGACTGGCCTGGCATCAGTCTGCTTGCAGGAGGTGGTGGGTGATGCCTTTACATCCTGATTCCCTCCTTCCCTTCACTCAACTGTCTGGATCTCAACCCAAGAGTTTTCTCACCTCTGGTCACTCTGTTCTCTCCCATCTCACTGGGGTTAAATGTTTCTGCAGAGCCAGAATTGGGAGTTGTGTGGGTGATGGTAAAGCACTGGGCATTCTTGACTCCTGTGTGGGTCACTGGGCTTGTGAACTCTGATCCCAACAGCTGGACCAGCCCAGGCTGAGGTGGGGAGCACAGCAGAGCATCCTGTGCACCAAGAGCCCACCCAGGAAACACCTAAGCACCAAGAGGCCACCCAGGAAACACCTGGGCACCAAGTGACAGGCAGGTGGCCTGAGACATCCTGCAAACCAGAGGAGGACTCTTCAGTGTGTGAATCAGCTGCTCGTGGGGGAGAGACAACACTCCTGGGTTCAGCTGGTCCCACACTAGAGGAGAAACCTGCCCAGGAGATTGAAGTATTGCCAGAAGAATCTGACAAGACAAGAGAAGGTGTCTCAGAAAGACCCCTGGAAAAACAGGACTTGGATGAAGGTGAGTCTCTCCCCACCCTTGGGCCTGATAACTTGGGCCTTGGCTTGGAGGAGGCAGAGCAGGAGAAAGAGTTGTTGGTTCTTGGGCTAAAAGAGACGAAGTGTAGGTCTGTGAATTTTATTCCCCACAGCTGGGCTGGGCCATGAGAACGTGGAAAGCAAAGGAGACAGCCCTGTCCACCAGGAAACACGGGAGCACCAGGAGACAACTGGGCAGTGTGAAAGTCTCTGCAAGGAAGAGAAAGATGTCTCATCAACAAGCAAGGATCAGAGCTCTGGCAGTGAAATGACACATTTGGATGTGACTGGTGTGGAAGATGTCCCCAGGGGCCACTTGGCAGAGAAAAGCAGCAGTACCACTCTCCCAGACTGGGAGCCAGAGGCACCCAGAGAGCAAGAAACACAGGAGAGCGAGTCCCAAGGCACGTTAAGGAAAAGACCAAAAGGTGAGCTGGTGGCTGCACACTGCTGCTCTTCCACGTCCTACATTTCCCACAGGCACTAGAACAATGGGATGAGATCTCTCATAGCCATTGTCACTTCCCTGGAGTCATAAGGTATAAGAAATTAATTGGCTTCTCTCTTTCTCTTGCCTTTGCTCCTGTTGTGCTGTGAAAGGCATGAAGCCACACTGCACTCTGCATTGTCTTTCTCCTTGCCCAGCCCAAGAGGAGAGAGCCAAGACTCAGGGCAGTATTAACCCAAAGCAGTGTTTCCTCCTGCTTTGCTTACTACAGCTCCATTTACCTGTTCCCTCAGCACTGAGTGGCACATTTCTTTTCTCCCGTTGCAGGGGACACAGCCCCAAACCCAGAGACTCTGTCTTCCCTGCAGAACATCACCACCCAAAACACAGAGCAGGAGAAGGCCAAAAAGTCCCTCCTGTGGAAAGGTGAGGAAAAGAAGCTTCCCTTGCATGTTACTCATCGACCAGAAGGCACTGATCCTCCAGGAGCAAGTAATAAAGCACATTTAATTACTCTTCTCTCTCGAGACCTTTCACAGCCTCTTCTGAGGGTTTGAAAGAAAAAACATCCCCTTAAATACAGGCTCAGTTCGAGCCTATAGTGGCAGCTTCCCCTGCAGCTCTTCAGCCTCAAAAGCTGGCATATTGTGGTCATCATGTTGTGAGTGCCCTGGGATGCCCTGGGGGGGCTGCTGTGCTGAGGGTCCCCCTCCCCAGCCCTGCTCTGTCCTGGGGCTCTAAGCAGGAGCACTGATGCTAATCTGCATCAACACATTTCTCCTTTTAGAAGGAGACTCTGCTTTGCCATGGAGAGGGACACAAGGCATTGTGTCTGGACCTTCTGTTTTCTGAGCAGAAGCACGGTGGCCTTTGTTCACTCATAGCATGGACGAGGGCAGTGAAAGCAGCACTTTACGTGGGTCAGACACCTCCATATGTGGTGCTCTGAACAGCCACAAACCTAAAAAAACAGAGGAAGGGGAAAAGAAGAAAGCTTGTGGGCAGCTGCAGTTTCCTCAGGAAGGTTTGCACAATCCTCGCCCTCATCCCTGGAGCTGCAGCCTCCTCACTGTCATATTAGAGTGGGAGCCAGCAGCCCTTTCACCTTTCATGGCCAACTTGCTCCACTTACCTAGTGCAGGGAAGCTCTGAGAGGGGAGAAACAGCCATTGTAGCTGCTTTCCAGCGTGTCACTGTGGGTCACTTGGGACTGACTCCTGTTCCCCGTGTTGTGTCTCTCCCTGCTGAACAGGGCTTTTCATCCTGGGCCTCACAGTGCTGGGCTTCTGCATATTCTGCTTCGGCAGCCCCACCTCCAGCTCCCAGCAGCCCCGCAAGAACCCCACGGTGGAGGCATTCCTGTCCCAGTTTGACCAGCTGCAGCACAGCTTCCCGGGCCAGAGCCCCGAGCTGTGGCTCCGCGGGCGCAAGTTCCTGCGCAAGCACCTGAACGCGTCGCAGCCCACGCAGCCGGCCATCATCATCCTCACGGCCGCGCGCCGCGCCGAGCGCACCCTGCGCTGCCTCGGCGCCCGCCTGGCCGACTGCTACTCGGCCGCCCTGCACGGCAGCACGGTGCACATCGAGGGCAGGGACAAGGCCCGGCTCCACAGCGACCAGGCCAAGCTGCAGGTGGACTCGGAGCTGAGCGCGGCGTTCCAGGCGGGCGGCCGGGCCGCGGTGGTTCACCGCTTTGAGCTGCTGCCCGCCGGGGCCACCCTCATCTTCTACAAGTACTGCGACCACGAGAGCGCCGCCTTCAAGGACGTGGCCCTGCTGCTGACGGTGCTGCTGGAGGAGGACGTGCTGGAGAGCCGCATCAGCCTGCAGCAGGTGGAGGAGAGGGTCCGTGACTTCCTCTGGGCCAAGTTCACCAGCGCCAGGAGCCCCAGCTCCTACGACCGCATGGACTCGGACAAGCTGAGCGGGCTGTGGAGCCGCATCTCCCACCTGGTCCTACCCATTCACCCCGTGCAGACCATCGAGGAGGGCGGCTGCTATGCCAAAGCCTAGGGACAAAAGTGGTCAGAGCCCCGAGGAGGGTTGGAAAGATGGTCCTGGGTGGCTCTGGTACAGGCACAACTGGTGTTACTTCTCTTCAATTTGTTTCTTGTAGGTTCCTGGGAAGAGTTTGACAGGTACAAGTTGATCCAGGACATTTGGGCAGCTGAGTCCTGGAGGTGATACACACACTTCTGTCTGGGAGATGGGAACAGGGGGTGTTGTAGAGTTCCATGGGGGAACATCAATGTGTGGGGAGGCAGGAGGGAAAACAGGACCTGGCAGGTAGCATTTCTATCAAGAAATAGACAAATAATGTTCACAACTAGTATGTCAGAAAGATGCTGGGATTCAGCAGCTCTTTCATGTCTCCCTGCCCCTCAGCTTGCTAAAGTTGTGTACATCAGTCTCACAATATATTTTATCCAGGGAGCTGCTGGAACACAGAAAGGTCAAATTCCTCAAGGCCCAACATTTTGAAGGCATGCTTGAAAAAGAAGTTTGCCAGTCAAGGGTGTGACCAGTAAATCCCTGTAGTGTCCCACTTGCACAGCCTGATTGACACCAGGCAAAGCTCAGATCCTCAAACAAACTTGCAATTCAGAGATCCCCTAAACGTCAATTACCAGAAATTCCAGTTGTCAGCACTTGAGCACTGCCCTAATGACAGGGTTCCCATGAGAGGATCCCACGTGCCAGAGAACAAGCTCCAGAACCAGAGAGCAGTGAAACAGTTGCTGCCGCTGTGATTGTGTGAAGCCTCAAGGGATTACACAGGTGAAAAAATCAATAATACAGTGTAATGTAATGCTTCCTCTCACTAAAACAAGTCCCCTCAATCCCTTTGCCACACAGAGGCTGTGACTCTCCCCTCAGGTTGATGCTTTGGTCCCACACAACAGATTGTTCTTCACCTGGATCTCTGGTCTGTGTGCAGGGCTGGCAGCCTGTCCCAGCCTCTCCCCAGGTGTCTTCTATTGATGAATGTAGATGTTAACATTGGTATTTCAAACCATGTAGGGTAGCACACCAGGTCCTTGCCCTCCAAGGGTACATTTGCCTCCCTGCCAGACAGATGGAGCTCTGGCATCTGCCAAAGCAAGTAGGAGCAGAGCTGGGTTAGCTGGTGAAGACCAAATCTCTGCCATTAACACTAAAACTCCTTGACAAAGCAAGTTAGTTTCTTTCTGTGCCTCCTCTTCTGCATCCTAGGAAGAGAAATCCAAGTCCTGGAAGCACTGTGGTTTGCCCCACACTGTGTTTTTGCAGGTGCTGTGGGGCAGGGCAGCCAACTCAGGAACACCTGGAGGGGCAGGTGCAGGTTACAGCATTTATTATAACCCAAGGGCAGCCCCAGGGGCCAGCCCCATGTGCCTGTGCAGAAGGAGCAGCTGTAGCAGACGTGGCCTTGCAGAGCCAGGCTCTGTGTCCAAACAAGAACAAATCCACAGCACCATGGTGGTTTTTAGCTGCTGCACATCAGGGTGCTCCTTACAGCAGCTGGACCCTGGTGTTGGATGGGTCTCCTGCCAACAGTGCCTTGCTGATCTGCCTCACCCAGGGCTTGGGGAGGTGCAGCCCTGCACCCTAAAAACCACAGCCTGTCTCTTCTTTCCCCCTGCTGTGTGCCTTGACCTGTCCCAGGACCTTAGTGACCCTTAACTTGGAGGAGGGGACAAAATTAAGGAAGAGGGAGGGTTATTTGTTCATGTTCTGGCCAAAGAACAGACTTTTTGGTTGGCTAGGGACATGAAGACAAGATACCACAGGGGTTTTAACTGTGATAAACACTGGGCTACATGTGAGAACCACCTGCTGGAGCCCTGGAGTACCTGCTGGTTTGATACAAGATACAGATTGCTTCCTCCTCTCACTCTTTCCTATTGCTGTACACTACTTTGGTGAGAGAAAACACTGTATCCTGCTCTGTAGGGTGTTGATGTAAGGACCAGCAGAGCATTAATCATGCTATGCCAACATTTTGGTGGAAATCTGTATTTTAATGTTCTCTCTGTCCATTTTGCATACTGTGTTTGCAATGCATAGCCCAGGTATGCAAAGGCAACTCCCCATTGCTGAAAGTGTCACCCACCTGAGTTCTTCCAATACTGAGATATTTTTATGGCCTTCTAAAGACAAATATCTGCTTGCTTCTGGAACAGGATTTCTATTTAAAAATAAATGGTGAGATTGTGAAAGAAGCCAGCAAAGTGAGACTGGAGTCTGACTGTATTCCACTATTTTTTTCTCAGCTATTTTCATTAAGCTAAAGAGATCATCATATTAGGCAAAGTTTAACTTAGGTGAGGGCTGTAGCTGTGCAAACAAAGTGAATATTTGCTTTTCCTGGAAAAACTCTAAACAACGTTTTTCTCAGTTGTTTGGGGCAAATATTTGCAGCCTTTTCAACCGAGGCAAAATTAAAAACAAACCCCCAAAGAGCTGCTGGATTCAATCCAGGCTGAAGTACACTGGGGTTTGCATAATACTTAATAAATGAAGCTGAAATCCACTGACAACTGAAATGTTTCAGAAATACGAAAAGCAAATATTTCTCATTTCAACAGATTGGTTCCACTTGATATTCCACCACTTCAGCACACTCAAACTTTTACTTTTGTGATGAATTGTGTTGCCCAGCTCTAGCCTAAACACAGAGAGGCCTGGAAAAGAAAGGATTTATCCTGTTAGTTTGGATTTTCTTCAGTCCCCTGACAACAATAGCCATGACAATGGCACCTGCCTTCACCTGGATGTCCATGTCATTGATTACCAGAAGTAAATATCACCCATCTCCTGTGTGATGCCAGAGGAGAAGATTTGGTCTTACACCACAGATTTACATGAAAATCCAGTGTCCCCAGGTACAGCAATGCTGGTTTTTGATGCAAAAACCAGGCTGCTTTTTTAAGTCTTGCAGATGAATCCAAAAGTGAGTCCAAAGGGAGCAGCTGGACAAACTCAGAAGCAGAAAGGTGCACTGGTGGGGTTTTTATGAGTCCCAGTCTCTGCAGGAAAGGATGTGTTGCCACAAGGTGCTCAACAATCCTAAAAATCACCTTGAAAATTACACAGGAGCACAACTGAGAGGCAAAACCAGTCCTGGAAGGCCAGCCTGGTCTGCTCCACCACCAAATCAGTGCTGATTATCCCTGTGAACGTGCTGCTGTCCTGGAGCTGATGCAGCTTTGTCACCCTCAGCGTTTAAAGCCAAGTGGCCCAGGCAGTGGTGCCCAGATGTGGCACATCACCCTGTGCTGCCTGCAGCACCCCTGCCCCTGGGACAGGGACATTCCTGCCACATCCCTTCTCACTTTTTGCACCAGCACAGGCTGGAGCTGGAAGAAGGCAGGGCACAAAGAGGAGGAGGAGTGAACCCAGTTCAGCCACATCGCTCATCTGCAGCTTAACCCTCCACAGGGCTGCTCCCTCAGGGGCCACTTTCTGGCCTACAAAACCTCCATTGTCATTGAGATTTGCAGATATTGGGAGCTAGAAGCTGTTTTTATTTCCCACCTCAGCCTCTGCAGGGGAAGCAGCTGGGCAATGAATCACACAAAGGAGCTTGGCCTGTGGGACGTGGACCCATGAAAAGGCTCAAAGAATGCAGCTTAAAAGTATGTTCCCCACAGAGGGAGGGGGCTAAGCCATGGCAGGCATCCCCCTGGCCTCTCCCTGCTGTAGCTGGACTGTGCAGTTGTGCTGAGGCTGAGGAGAGGCTCTGCACATCCCTCCTGAGGGCACTCAAGAGCTGAGGATCCTCTCAGAGCCAATGCAGAGGCACCAGGACAGCAGAGCACAAGGGATGGAAACAGCCTCCACACAGCTCACAGTCCTTTGAGGTCTGCTCCATCCCCTGCCCAGCAGCCCAGGGACCACTCAGACTCCTCTGGGCAACGAAAATCAGGACATGGCAATGTCCACAGGGCAGCAGACCTGGCCAGACAATGACAGCTTGAGCTGAAGGAAGCCCCTGATGTCTGTGTTAACAGAGCTGAACCCTTAGGGCTGCTCAGAGCAGTAGGAACAAGGATCAGCCACAGTCCTGGGCACAGCTTGTGTCTGCAGAGTGCCTGGATCTCACAGGTTCCTGCTCACAGGGGCAGAAAAGTCCAATTGCTCCTGCTCTGGGGCAAGCACCAGGCTCCCTGCAGCAGACTGGGCAGCAGCAGGAACACACACAGGGAAACCAGGAGGTGCCTAAAGACCTCTCCACACCAGGCCAGTCTCACATGCATCTTTCTTAACTCTCAGCCTCTATAATTATGATCCCAAGACTTTCCCTATGAGAAGGCAGCTGCTACCTGGGACAGGTGAGTTGGGAGCAGAATGCATCAGGACCTGATGCAACAGCAGCCACAGGCACAGCTTCTCCATTCCAGAGGCCTGTGGTTCCCCTTCTGATTGTGTTTGGAAGATTTTTTGGGAAACTGTTGGCTGATGGAACCAAATCCAATGAAACAAGAGGTTGAAATAATCCCAGGCGACTTGCAGAGGGCAGGGGATGAGTGTGAATCAGTCCCAAACAGGATTGGCATCCTATAATGGAAAACCTATAGAGACACAGATGGGATGAAACCATGGGTGCTACCACAGGGGAGATCCTCAAACTCCTGAATCCTTTAAACACTGCCTGGTGGCAGTACAGACCTGCTCTCTGTTACCAGGACACGTGAAACTGGAAAGCAACAAGGGGAAAGCCCCTTGTGATGGCAGAGCTGCATGCAAGGCCACAGAGGGCTGCTGCACAGGCCAGGCTCAGCCTGCTCACACATAACTTAGCCCACAGCAGAACCAGCTGGCCCAATTGCAAAGTGGCTGCTTTACATTATGGTCTGAACAAAGACAGTAGGGAAAAAAAATTAATGGAGAGAATTGGATTGGAAATTAGTAGGAGGCTGGGAGTAAGTTGTGGCAGCTTTGTTAACAAGATTTAAGATGTATTTAATCAGTTGAGTTACCAAACCTTCCCAGGCACAGGTTAATGTTGGGGATGTCTCAGGACTACTTTATCTCCCATATCCTTGTTCCCACATTGGCTGAGAGCATTCAAAACCTCCTCTGCACCTCGAGGAAACAACCACACTGCCTGAACTCAGGATGTGAAATGACAAGAGCAGCATTTTAAACACCGTCCTTCTGCCTTCCAGTCTGTACATGCATCACCCCTGTGAGCACAGGAGGCTCAGGAGTGATGAAAGGGGATGAAAGCAGGACTAGCAAGAAGGGTCAGCAGAGAGGGGCACGGAGGGGCCCTGGAGGGGAGAGCACCGGGGGCCACCTGCGTTTGCCCGCTCAGGCTCCTGCAGAGCCTCACAGGCAGATCCCCCTCTGCGCATCATCTGCGCTGCCGAGCCTCCTCCTGCTGCCAGGGCTCCTCCCGGACACTGCTTTGCACAGGGGCTCAAGAAGATCAGACGCTGAAACCGAGCTGAAACCGCTGAAACTCGCCCAGTTGGAGCCAGCCAGCCCCTTTTTCAGCTTAGGCACAGCCTCTCCCCCACCTCCGTGCCCATCCACAATTTTTCTTATCTGCGGGGCAGGGGGTGGCTCCGGAGGAACATGACACGGGGCTGCAGCAGGGCAGGACCGCCAGGAGCCGACTGAAGCTTTTCTCCCCTCCCTGCTTTTGGAGGCACAACCGTGTTCTTTGTCAGCGCTCCTCACCCTCATGTTCCCCGGCTGGGTCAGAAGCAGATCGCCCCCTCCTCCCCTCGGCCCTCCGTGCCGGCAGACAGCTTTGATCAGGAGTCCCCCTGCTGACATCCCTGTCTTTCCCTCTCCTCCCTCCATCTGGAGGCTGAAACCCTCGGTGAGGGAGCGCTGAGGACCCGATCGCCCCCCCCGCACTAATTACAGCACATCTGGCAGGCAGCAGCCGGGCCGGGGACACCTGATGCCATTTGTGCACAGCCTGTGGCCACGGATCACGGCAGGCAGCTCCGGGAGGGCCGAGCTGTGCCAGCACGGCCCCTGGCAGCATCCTGCCTAAAGCCTAAAGCTGCTTTCTGACCACCAGCACAGCCACCCAGAAAGGAGAGGGCAAGAGATCAGAGCCTCTTCCAGTGCCTAAAGGGGCTCCAAGAGAGCTGGAGAGGGAGGTCTTGTTAAGGGCATGGAGTGACAGGACAAGGGGGCAGAAACTGTCAGAGGGCAGGGTTAGATGGGATTTTGGGAAGAATTTCTTCCCTGTGAGGGTGGTGAGGCCCTGGCAGAGGTTGCCCAGGGAAGCTGTGGCTGCCCCATCCCTGGAAGTGCCAAGGCCAGGTTGGAGAGGGCTTGGAGCAACCTGGGATATTGGAAGGTGTCCCTGCCCGTGGCAGGGGGTGGAACACGATGGCCTTTAAGGTCCCTTCCAACCCAAACCATTCTAGGATTCTGTGATTCAACCGCCGCACAGCAAGAGCAGCTCCCCGTGTCCTGGAGGATGCTGTGCTCCGTCCCAGCACGGAGCACAGGCTGCTCCAGCCCGGGCAGAGGGATGCCCTGGCAGGCAGAGCTTGCCTCCAGAGGGCAGGAAGGAGGAATCGGGCAGCAAAAGCGTTTCGTGCGGGAGGAAACGAGCGGAGCGCTCCGCTCGAGAGCGAGGGGCAGCGCGGGTGGCTCCGCAGGGACCTCTCGGTGCCGGGGCGGCCGCGGGGGCTCGGAAAGGATCGCATAGAGCGCCGAGAGAGCTCCGAGCCCCGGGGGGGCGGCAGCAGCAGGGCGGTGCGAGGGGCAGGCGGGGCGCGGCGGGGCCCGAGGAGCGCCCGGCCCCCATCCCATCCCATCCCATCCCATCCCATCCCATCCCATCCCATCCCCATCCCATCCCCATCCCCATCCCTCCATCCCTCCCCCGCCGAGCGGCCGCGCCGCGGGTCGCCGCCCGCCACCCGGCAGGTTGTAAAGTCATTAACTCCCCCAGCCATGCCGGGCCGCGCTCCGCGGGCCCCGCCGCGCCCGCAGCCGCCGCTGGTGGGGCCGCCGAGCCGCCTCCTCCTCCGCGGCAGCGGCAGCAGCAGCGCGGCATGGCCGCCGCTCCCCGCCGCCTCCTCCTCTCCTCCTCCTCCTCCTCCGCGCCGCCGCCCCCCTCGGTGAGAAGGTAAGCGCCGAGCCGCCCCCCGCGCCCTCCCTCCCTCGCTCCCTCCTGCCTCCCTCCCCTCGGGGAGCCGCGGCGGGGCAGGGACGGACGGAGAGGGCTCCGACCCGCGGCCCCTCGCCCTTCCGCGCAGGTTCCCGAGCTCCGGGATCCCCGCGCTTCCCTCCCGCGCCGCTCGGCAAGGGGGCTCCGTCGCCTGTCCCCCAGGGTGACCCCGAGGAGCAGGCTTTGCCCGCTCGCCGTGCCTGGCACTAACAAAAGGCTGACGGGGGTGTGAGGATGCACCAAGAGGGTCCCAGCATCACCAGAGGGACCACGGGGGCGCGGCGCCTTTCCCCGCATGGGGGCTCGCCCGAAGCTGCCCACCACGTCCATCCCTCCACGTTCGTCCCTAGCAGAAGGTTGGCTCAAGTTTAGGGCTGGAAACAAACAGATTTCCCCCTTCCCCGTCCCCCCCCGCCACTCCGAGCACGGCTTCAGGCAGCTACTTTCCCCACTAACCATGGGGTGCCTGTCCAGGCATCAGCGCCCCGCGCTGCCCTCATCTCTTCTCCACAAAGGACCCCTCGACCTGGCCCTCCTCCCGTGGCACTTGTTTCACCGAGACCCCTGTGCCTGTCCCGTCTCCCTCCCGAGGCCCAGCCGGGGTGAATGGCCCCCGTTCCCGTGGCAGGGCGGGCAGAAATCCGTGCTCCCGGCAGAAATCCCGGCTTCGCGGGGCGCCGGCAGTGCCCCTGCCTCCACGGGTCACTGCCTGCATTGTGCCTCGGCGCTCCCTTTTCCTCGAGGGGAACCCGGCCGGATTTCTCTGCTGCCTAAGGAATTCTGCTCTGCTAAAGGAAGAGGGTTTTGGGTTGTGTTTCCCACCCCCAGACTCATGGCTGGGATAAAGCAATCCCACATGAGCCGTTTTAGACACAGAGAAGACCAGACACTGCAGATTTACTGGGGACAACTCAGGTTTGAGGAGCAACAGTGTCCTCTTTTCTGGGGTTTGTCTTAATTTTGACGCTCAAGTGTCTCATTCCCACTTTGCTTTTACCTCCCTGCCTGTTCTGTTTACCCTGAGCTGCCGGGCTAAGTCAGAAGCTTCAGGCAGAGCAAGCCAGGTCAAGCTAAAAAGATGTGAAATCCTTCATTCGGGACTGAACAGGATGGACTCCTCCATCAGCACGCGTGCACTGCCTGCCCCAGCAGCTGTGTTTGCAGAACACCTCAGACAAGGGCATCCCCAGGCGGGAGGAGGGCTCCCCAGGATAAACACACACCAGCTCTGCCCTGAAGATTCCCTCGCTCCCCACGGAGCACTCTGATCACAGATGATGTGCTGTGAATTGTCCCGGTGGCTGGTACTGATCGTTGTCGGTCTCTAGTTCGAGGCAGCACACAAAATGCTCACTGGGGAACTAACCTGTGGTTCCTCCTGCCCTCCCGTTGTCCATATAAAACATTTTACAAAGAGCGTCAGAAAACCTCAACCCACAGTTTGGGCATGCAACTTCCTTCCTAACTGCATTCAATGCCTCTGCAAAACCTGGTGATAGATGTGCCTCATGTTCACTCCCTGCTCTCCCTGCCCAGTTTGCCATCCTTTCTAGCAGCTTGCCCCAGGATAAGAGCGTTGTCCTGCTTGCAGGGAATGAC
Source organism: Camarhynchus parvulus (assembly GCF_901933205.1). Taxonomy (NCBI): domain Eukaryota; kingdom Metazoa; phylum Chordata; class Aves; order Passeriformes; family Thraupidae; genus Camarhynchus; species Camarhynchus parvulus. Next base: position 27,254,779 of record NC_044578.1, on the reverse strand, counting down.
CTAACCAACTTGGACCCAGTGTTCCGTAATGACGTGCAGCACTTGCCTGTGAACTTTCTGTCATGGCAGGATTATGAACACAACTTGGTAGTTTCTCCACTGACTTCTGTTCACTGCTTTTCTAATTTGCTTTTCATCCGTGCCTCATTACATGTCCAGATTTTTGTTACTTATCTGCTGCAATTCCACATCCTTAACAGGCTTCCATTTTCCTACAGATTACTGTTCTTCCTGATCCCTTAAAAATTATTCTGCATTGCTGGTTTTACCTCAGATACCTGCCCCTATGAAAAACTCCTCAGATACTTTGCTTCAGCTTTTCTAGGGAAAATTTGGGTTTGTGTCTGCTTCCAGTATTGAATCTCTCACACAGACTATTTAGTCTACACAAATAGTGTAAAACAATGTCAGGATGAGAAATAGCTTTATACAAACCCCAATTCTTTTGTGAAACATCGGGGCATAATTGCAACTGCTATTGTTTTTTTCTCAGGGCTCTGGTAGAGAGTATCACCACAGCTTTAGTCAGAGAATGAGATGGGGGAACCCAAACCAGGGGCGTTGCACACGGTCATTCATTCCCAGATAATAATCTGCCATTCATTCCAGGCATTCAGACATCTGAAGCTACTTAGTATTTCAGTAAGTGGTGTGGTTTGCTCTAGAGAGAAGCCCTTCAGTAAAGGGATTGTGGAAATTTTTGGTAGAGGACATACAGTTAACAACCCCAGAAAAGGTCTGGGAAGAATTTATTTCATTTTCAGCTGCTGTTTTGAGTTGTCCTACACGCTCAGACAGGGTTGAGCAGAACATTTTACGACAGCTACTGTGCCCTTCAGTGGTGGCCCAGCCCTCAAGGCTGTAGGGAGAGCTTTTTCCCCCAGCTCCTCTATTAAGGAGGCATGTTTGTGGTCTCTCTTCCCAGACAGCTTTTTTTCCAGGAGCCAGGCTCTAATGAATCTCAAGATTAGGCACAACAATAAGCAACACGGGGGACTGGGCCACCGACACGGTAATTGCAGTCATTCCCAGGTCTCTGGGAAAGCCAGAGCAGCTCTGAGCTGATCCAGGGCATGACAGAGAGGCAGTGGAGAATTTATTTTATCCCTTTAAACTTCAGAAAGGCCGCCTGGAAATCCGATAGGACGTCAGGCCAGGCCCACCCTTCTGTGCAGGGCTGAAGCATTTTTTGCTTGTGGCAGCCTTTGTTTGGCAGGGGGGAGAGGGGAAGCAGCTGCTGGGCCTTGGCTTGGGCAGAGAGAGCTTTCAGTAGCACTGGCTGGGAGAGTGGTGTTCCTGTGATGCTGGCAAGTCTGGAGACAGGCATTTTATCCTGGAAAGGTTCCCTGCAGGTTGGGGCTGCCAGCTCTGCTCCCCCAGCAGAGGGGATGGGAGGGCAGCCCTGCCACGGCCCCCAGCACAGGTGTGCAGGCACAGGAATGCCTTGGTCAGCCTCAGAGAGGAAAAGCTGCAGCTTTGCAACCACCAGGTGCCAAACCACAGGAACCTCGGGGGAATTCTTGTGGGAGCACCTGGCTGAGCTGGAATATGGTGTCTTTTCTAGGGATGGAAATTCTCATCACCCAAGGAATCATGTCTCCTTTAGGCAGAGCCCTTGGCTGGACCCATGTGCATCTCCTGTGCTCTGGTGTTTCTAGCCTGCTCCTTTTCCATGATTCTGCAGCAGAGTGCAAGTTAGAGCAGCTCCAGCATCTCCCACAACCAGGACAGTGCAAAAGAGTTCAAAATTCAGCTCCTTTTATTTCTCCCTCTGTGAGGAGTAGGGGGGTAGGGGGATTCATTTGTCCAGAATTCACTCTTGGGATTTGTTGAGAGGCTTGGGAAGCTGAAGCTAGGAGTTAATCTAATCTGGAGTCTGTCCCACAGTCCTTAATTTATTATCTAGACTTTTGGAAAATGCATATATCTTCAATTAAAAACAAGAACCATTTGTGTGTCGTGGTCAATGCAGACTTCTTTCTGACAATACAATAAATTCAGCAGAGATTGGAACCAGCTGCCCCAGCTCCAAGTACCTGAAGTTCCCACTCCTAGTCCAGGCCTAGGACTCTGATGCAGTCAAGCCATAAGGGACATGGCCAAGGGGACAGCTCAGCATTGTCCTTGCTTACACAAGAAAATAAATGCTCCTAGGGAAGGTCTGGCAAGGGAGCTTGGTCATGGAAAACCTGAGAGCCAAATCAATCCACTTAAAAAGTGATTGATTCCTCCAGCACAGAGAGGAAGCAGGAGCAGGGATTATGGATATGGGAGAACACTTTCTATTAAAAGAACAAATCTCCCTGACCAGCATCTTTCAATAAATCTTCATCCTGTCACTGAGGTGCAGTGCAGAGATGTGCCCTATCCTATTTCTCACAGCAAGAAGCTCACAAAGGCAGGGAAGCTGAGCTCCCCCAAACCTCAGCTGTGCCCCCACATCCCTGATCTCCTTGCACCCAGGCAAAGCACCCCAAGAGCAGGAACCCTGGAAAGGAGCCTGCAGCTTCTCACCACTCCAAACACACAAACTCTGCTTTGTAGCTGGGGTAGATCAACAGAGCAGATTATTTCACTTCACCTTCTCCTCCTGCCCCTTCTCACCTGTTGGGATCACAAGATTCTCAGGGCAGGACTCCCTTGTAGGTTACAGCTACTCCTGGTTTTATCTTCTGTCAGTCTCATGTTTTTATCTCCTGTCCAGGCAGCCCATGTGCCTCATGGAAGGGGTGAGACACCAGCTTTGGTTTTTCCTCCAGCTATGGGAGAATCAATTTTGTGCTGAGCTCTCCTCTCAGACACCAGATAAATCACTGGAATTCTCCTTCCTGACAGCTGTGAAGGGCTCTTCCACCCCAGCCTTGAAATATGTGTCACAAAGCAGCATAGGAGTGGTCAGGGAAAGATTTTAGCTGAAAATCCCTTACAATGAGAGACTTTTGGTTTATTTCCTTGGAATAGTTAGAATTTCCATTTACAGTCTGATAATACACAGCGAGACAAAAATGCTCACAGGAAATTGGTTATGATGATAGTTTGGAAGAACAGAAAAAGGTATTTTTGAAAACATGTCTGTTTCTTTTAATTTCACTTTCCTAATGAGCAGCTCAGCTGCTGGCCACAGCATTTGGTCCCTGTCAGCTCCAGCCAGAACACTGAAGTTACAGCAAAGAGTTTTGTTATCTTGTTTTTGAAATCAGCTATTGCAATCACTGGAGAGCAAAGCATCAGGTAACACAGTGCTTTTTTACAGCAGTTGGCCATCAGAAAGAGGCACTATGCACATTTCAACCATTTAAGTTACAACTGAAAACCATTTGCATAAAGCAGCTGCATCTCCTCTGCCCAGAGGCTGCTCTGTTGGCAGGCTCTGAGGAAACACAAGTTCTCAAGCAGGAATTACACGACAAAAAGAAGAGCACTTTGGCTTTATTACACCCTGAAAGAGCATAAAAGCCAAGAGACAGCCCAAGCAGTGAGCAGAGCACATTTAGAGATGAGCAAACCCTGCAGAGTTTGCTCTCCCATCCATCAGTTCTGCTTTGCAGAGGGTTGTTTACAACAGGACCAACTAAACCCAGCATGTTTTGCTAACAGTAGCACTGATACAACTTCCCTGAGCCCTTGCTTTAAGAAAGCACACTTCACACACACACACAGAGTATTAATTTTTGTCCATTAATATTTGAACACTTGGCATCTTAGCTGGATAAATCCCTTCCAGTCACTGTCCTGTGTTAAACTCAGGGCTGCATTCAACACTACTCACAGCTGTGTTTCACTAAACAGCAGATTAGTTCTTGCACAGGCAAGTTTGCCAAAGTCCCTGGGAGCTTTTAGACCATCAGACACTAAACAGGAAAATACTGCCAGGAAAAAAACCCAACTAAACCATGGAATTGCTTACCTGCTGGGAATTGTGGAGGCACAGCCAGCAGCAGCCTACTGCAAGGACCCTGCTGGGGCCAGAGGAGCTCAGGTTTGCCAAATTTAAAGGCTGAGACCCAGAAAGGTGTGCTGGGAGAGGGAGCATTCCTCCTCTGAACATAGTGGGGTTTGTGGGGAGAGGCTCGGGTTCTGAAGCTCTCTTGAAAATTATTGGGGGATGAGGAGCCTGGATCTGAGCTGCTTTAGTCACAAAGGGAAGGTTTTTCATGGAAATGCAGCTCTGAGGATTGACACCTGTGTACTCCCAGCTTCCCTGCACGGCCAAGAGCTGCAGCTCTTCCTCTTCTCTCCTGAGCCAGGTGTGAGCTGTGCTGGGAGTGATGCTGTGGGGCCAGGCTGCAGCTGCTGTTTCTGCCACACATGTCCAGCCCTACAGCCCTTCTCCATCCCATGAGATCCCAAGGCATCCTGCTTCCCATGTAGGACTCAGTCCTGGAGGGAAGATTTAATTTTGAGATCCTGGTGTGGCCCCAGAGGACTCAGACTCTGAGTTTGTCCCACTGCTGGGCCTTCAGGAGGCACCCAGGTGACAGGACAGCTGCCTTTGGTGGTGAGGAGCCAGGTTCTCCAGCTAACAATGCTCTGTTTCTGTCAGGACAGTAGTGAGGCAGCAGATGGAGCTGGCAGCTGGGATGAAGAAGTCACCAAGTGGTGGGGAGAGTGGAGCTCCTGGTCCACCTGCTCGCGGTCCTGCGGAGGGGGAGTGGCGTCCCGGGAGAGGCACTGCCTGACACAGAGGTGAGCTGGGGCCAGCCTGAGCCCCTGGCCAGGGCAGTGGGGTGCCCCAGAGCTGTGCTTTGGGGCTGAACCTCCTGGGCTCGCAGGGTCAGCCATTCCCTCGTCTGTGGCCTCTGGGAAAGGAAGGCAGCTGTTGTGCGTGGGCAGCGGTGACAGGAGAAGCACGCTGCAGTGGGCAGGGGACAGGCTCCCCATGGCACCCACTCAGCTTGACTTATCTGATGGGGAGCAAGGGGTTGGTCCTCTCTTGGAGTCCTGAAGATGACAGGGTTATGGGCTGGCCCTGTTCCTCTCCTTTCCCTCACAGACCTTCACTGCCATGGCTGCTGTGGCCGGTTCCTGTGCTCGGGATGTGGGCACATACTGCCAGACACCTTATGGGGACTTGATTTACTGCTGCCAGCAGCCAGCTCAACCACATCTCAGCAATTTCCCTCTTTATTCCCTGCAGAGCTGGCAAGTTTTTTTCCCCTCTGTCATTTATCTGGCTGTCACCTGGCAGCATCTGCATTTGTCCCCTGCAGCTGTAACAGTGCTGGGATCAGTGGGGTTGGGGAGAGCAGGGGAACTGCAGCTGCCTGAACTTCTGCTGCCCTCTCTGGGCTACCTTGCCATCAATTCCCCCTCCTCCTCATCCTCCAGCAGCTCTGTGCCCTGCTGCCCCAGGCTGGTGGCTGTTAATGAGAGCAGGCACCCTGCAGCACAGCCAGCTTTCCCTTCTGCATGAATGCACTCCTGAGCAGAGCAACTCAGACCAGGGCCCCCGGCCTGCCCTCCTCCCTGCAGCAGAAAACTTCTTTTTGGTGAGCTGGCTGGCAGCATGGTGAAGGTCCAGATGTGCTGTGGGACCTTCCCTCTGGCTGTGGCCTCCCTGGATGTCTCTGCTGCTGCTGCTCCTCTCCAGCACCCTGGGAAAGCAGTGGGGAACAGCATGGGGAGGGAGCCTGGGGCTGTCCTGCACCCCCACAGCCAGAGCAGCCCTTCTGCCCCTTGCCTGCTTCCAGAAGAGAGATTTTTCTCTCCATTTGATGCCAGCTCTATCCTTGACTCCACAGCTGGGGAGGGAATGGTTTGCTGTGGTGTTTTAGTCCAGGGATCAAATCTGAATTAAAAAAATAAAGAGAAATCCCAGTCCAAAGATTTCTGCAGCTTTAAGGTGAATTGCTTAAGTGTCAGCCAGGTATGGCCATGAAATAATTTCTGCCTGAGTCTGCAGGAAGCCTCTGCTTCTGAAAGGCATGGTACTTTTGAAGTCTTACTGCAAATTTAGGCTCTGCCTGTGTCATGTAAAGCATTGCTCTGGAGGGACAGCTGCAGCACCTCCAGCCAGGCCAGCCTGAATGTGCTTGTGGTGTTCTTGTAGCCTCAGTTCCCAGTGCTGTTTACACATTGTCTGCTGCAGATCTTTACACATTGCCTAAATTATTGTGCAGATCATTACTGCATTGCCTTAACCTGTGCTCTCAGCCACTCTCCATATATCTGCACAACTTTCAAGAATTATTTCTGTCTTTGCATCAGCCCAGTATCTCCTGGATAGCTCATGCTGGCCAGAGTGAAAGATTCAAGTGTTGAGAAATTCCTCTGGTTTTGGCGCATCACCTGTCCAAGCCTTCTCTGATAATCTGTTGGGGTGGCCAGTGCCCCTGACAGGCACATCTCTGCCCATTGCACAGTGGATTCTGAAATCACCTCCCCCGGTCACTGCAAATCCTGGGCACATCCATAGGAGTGATGGACCATCGGGTTCTATTGTCTTTTGGTCACATCAGCCCTTCTGGAGCTCAGAGCTGAAGGGACACAGGGGTGCCAATACTGCAATTGCTCCCTGTCTGCTCAACCTACCCCAAAACAAGAACAGCCTAAAATCACAGCCAACCTAAAAGCTCTGAAGATGTGTTTCAGAGGAGATGTTGGCCAGTGTAGATCCAGAAAGCTCTGCTCTGGTGAAACACCTGCCTTATTCCTCCCACTTAAGTGAGGCTTGACTCCTGTGTCATCCTCAGTACCTGGGTATTCACAGACCTCCAGCTCACGTCAGGAAACTTCTGCTTTTCAGGCTCCAGATGCCCCAGGGAACAAACAGCACCATGTGTGTTGGTCAAGCCAAGCACTACCAACTGTGCCAGCAGCAGGTGGGAACCACTTCCAGTCCTGCCTGGTCCTTACTGGGGGTGTGGGACTCAGGGGGTCCTACTTGGAGCTGCAAAATCACCAGCACTGGGGGTGGGATTGGTCCCTCAGGATGGAGAGAAGGGATACGATCCTCTCCTGGGGTGGTGTGCCTTTGAGGATGTGGGAGATGGGCTCTGTTCTTTGGGACAAAAGGATGTAAAAGCATATTTGTTGTGGGGTGAGGGGAGGGATGAAGTTTTTCCAGTGTGCTTTTCTTGTTGCTGCTTTTCCCCTTGCTGGAAGGAATTTTTGCAGGGCTGTTAAATGCAGCTGTTTGACAGGCCCTTGGCAATGAAGGCCTGGCCTTTCTGCCCCTCTTAGGGGACCTCCAAGCCCATCACCAATTCCTTCCAGGGTGGACAGGGCATTTTCATCCTGCAAGGATGGAGCAGGGACAAGCAGCTGTCACAAGAATGGCTGTGAGATAGGGAGCTTTTTGATTGCATTTATTCCCTCCATAGCCCTGCCCAGCCAACACAGCAAGCTTCAAGCAGCAGCAGTGCTCCAGCTTCAATGCCAAAGCCTTTGGGAAGCACTATTACCACTGGATGCCCCTCTATCCAGGTGGGTTTTCACAACTTCACACCGTGGTGAGGGTCAGAAAACACCCACAGGATCTTCTTGGGCACAGAAAAGTGAAGTCCAAGGGGACAAGGGATGGATGCTCCTGGCTGCTCTGGGTTGCTCTGAACAGGCTGCTCCTCCATTTCCCACACAGTGACTTCACATGGGTGTCCAGCTGTCCCTTGAGGCCCAGACTGAGTTCACCTAAGGTATTACCCTGTTTCTGGACTCACCTGTTTTTCCATTAGCTGCCAAAGGGACATGGAACATTTGCACCTGCAGCTGCTCAGGTGACTGGGCAGAGCTGGCCACCAGCCCACACAGTCAGTGCCCCTCCTACAGCCCTTTCTTTGCTCCTCTGCATTTATGTGTGGCCTGGGATCTGCTGATGCACATTCCCATGTTGGGCACAGTGATGGCACTACAAGGGCATGGCAAGGAAGAGGGTTTGCCGGCAGGAAATATTTCTGCTTGGCACGGTCCCCAGTGCAGCCTCACACCGTGACCCCTTCGCTGCTGTAAAATCCGTGGCCTTGGGGTGTCATTGCAAGTGGCAGGAACATCCAGGGTGACATCAAACCATCAGCAGGGAAAGGGGAAGGTCCCCCTTGAGCTGCCCTGGTGACCCTGTGCCTCTGTCCCTGCAGATGACTACACCAGTATCTCCAACAAGCCCTGCGACCTCCAGTGCACCACCCGCAGTGGAGAGAGGCAGCTGATGGCCCGAGCACAGGATGGTACCTTCTGCAAGGACAGGACCTACCAAGGGGTCTGCATCAATGGGAAGTGTGAGGTGAGGCCCTGGCAGGAAGCAGTAGAGAAATTGGGATTTTACTTGCATGGCTGGACCTCCTGGTCATCGCAAAGCCAAGGGGAATTGAAACAATTGAAACAGAGGCCTCGCATTGGATTCATTCATTACTACCCCCAGAACCGCCCCAAAAGAGCACACAGGGAAAGACCCTGCCCCTGTGGAGATAAGCTGGCCCAGGAAACCCTCTCTTGTTTTGTCCTTTGCAGCCAGTTGGGTGCGATGGGAGCCTGTACTCACCCCGGACCATGGACAGATGCAGGGTGTGTGGAGGGGACGGCAGCACTTGCCACCGTGTCTCGGGCACCTTCCGAAAGGCAATCTCACAGATAGGTACTCCCTGCTACCAGTCTGGAGACTTCCCCTGCTACTTCTCACCACCAGCTGGCATGGAGGGGGACTGGCTTGAACGTGGGTAGGAGCTTTCCCAGCTGCTTGGTAGACAAAGTTGAGGAGTGCCACCAGCCCTGCTTAAACGCCTGTGTTTTGTCCTTCTCACTTAATCATCAGAGGAGATTGGTTTGATGTGCTCTATATTAGGCTGGTAAGGTTTCCCTTCACCTGTTCAGAATAGGAAGCAGCTGGGGATCTATTTGTTCCTATTGATTTTGGCATCTCGCCCACCTCAGATAATGTGAAGAGATCAATGAATCTTCTTTTATTTGTGCTACGTGTTCATCTGAAACCTAAGCTATGATGAGGGTCACAGCATTTTTTTCAACCTGCATTTAATCTCCTGCTTTCCCCAGTTCTGTGGCTGGCACAGCTGAGGGACAAACCCCTCTGAAATAGGGCTGAGGTTCCCTGCAGCCTGGTGGCCCTGTCCTCCAGCCACAGGAGGAATGGACTGTGGTATGCTCATTAGTAATTAACGAACTGTGGTTTGAGGATGTTTTGGAACAGCATTTCACACTGATGTTGTTTCACTAGTTTGCCTCCCTCCCTACAAACAGCAGCCTAGAAAAGCACTCAGGCCCCTTTCCAGGGCAGGGGTAATGGTCTTACCCCCTATAGCAGTATGGGTACAGTTTTGGGCTCCCATTCCAGCCCTCATAATATCTTACAGAACAGACAGGACCTGCGCTTCCAGCGGGAAAGACAAACTGCCAAACCATGCAACTTTAAAAGGCTCTTATTTCCTCTCCCTTTAAAGGTCAATTTTTATGTTACTCCTGAGACAAATTCCATGGAGTCGGGAGCTGAGGGGACCTATGCTCTTTTTCCACCCTCTGTTCAGCATCAGCCCTGATCACTACTAAGCTTTTTTTCTGTGCTCCTGCCAGAAAGAGTGTGAAAGCATCCACACCCCCAAAGCCAGACTGTTTCCTTGTGCAGTTCCTTCCCAACTCCAAACCCAGCAGTGCTCAGACTGACATCCGTAATGGTGATCTGTTAATGGGATTGCAGAGGAGATCTGGGATGAGAGCTCACAGACTGGTGCCACGTGCATTTAGGTCCTTGGCACCCTGCTCCTGAAGGGCAGTGCTGCCTCCCTATAAACACACTTGAGCCATGAGCTTCTTTTCCCACCCAGACCTTTTTATTCTGCCCTGGGGGTCTCCTCACGCTCTGTTCTGTTCCTCAGGTTATGTGTTCATCACCAACATCCCTGCTGGTGCCACAGACATCCTCATCATTGAGCGCAGGAAAACAGAAAACATCCTGGGTGAGCAGAGGAGCTGGATGGGTGTGGAGACCCCAGTTCAGCTGCCTGGGAGCTGGGAGGAGGCTCTCTGCACTCCCACCTATGCTGTGAGAGAGCTACTGAGAGCATTCCCTCCAGGGTAGCTACATGGGAGCTTCATCTCTCCAAAAACCAAGGCCACCACATCTCAGGAGAGACATTTGGAACCCAAGTTTGCTATGGGCAGGGCCTGGGGTTCTGTTTCTGCTGGGCTTTCCTCATTTGTGGGCTCTTTGCTCTCCTCGGTGCCAGAGCTCTGCAGAACGTCCCATTTGTCTGTTTTCTCTCTCTTTGAAGCACTTGCTGACGAATCTGGACATTTCTTCTTCAACGGCAACTCTGCCATTGACAACCCTCAGAACTTCAGGGTGGCCGGCACCGTCTTCAAGTACCGGCGGCCCTCGAGCCTGAACTCGGATGGGCTGGAGTACATCATAGCTCACGGGCCCACTAACCAGTCTCTGAATGCCATGGTATGTGGGGAACCAGCTTTAGGCTTACCTGTCTCCCTCAGATAACAGGAATATAACCTTCTTCCCAAGTCAAACCTGGGTGTAGGGGGTTGAGGAAGCCAGACAGGTGGGTGGGGCTTTCCTTTTGGATTTATGAGGATGCTGTCTTCTCTTAACAACCATCACCAAATAGATGTGGCTAGAAAAGGCTTTTGGGAAATTCATACCCTTAAAATAAAAGCAGTTTTGTTTTCTTTCCCTGTTTCCTCCAGTACTATAACTTTAATGGCAAAATGCCTCACATAACTTACGACTACACTGTGCCACGGACACCGCCTCTCCGGACTGCAGCCCCTGCTCTTGCCAGGCCTCTCTACCACCACCTACCAGTGACCAGCCAGAGCCATCCCATTCCAGCCAACTCCAGAGCTGCCCAGACAGACTTCAATGCCACGTGGCTCTCCCTGTCACCAGATGACACCAGTGAACAGCTTCCTCTAAGGGAAGGGCAAGAAGATTTAGACTTTGGTCCCCCGCACTTCTTCCAGACCAACTCCACCAGTCAGACCCAGGACTGGGGCTGGGAACAAAGTGAAGAGAAGGAGAAGTACGACTTTCAGATCAGACAGGTCTACCATGCAAACACAGCAGGAGAGGAAGAGGAGGAGGAAGCAGCAGCAGTTGGTGGAGAAACAGAGTTGGGTTGGTTGCTTTGTTTTTCCTTCCCCTGTTGTATTGACTGGAAGCATTCTGTAGTGGTCTTCTTGAAATCTCAGGTGGCTTTAGCATCAGGGTGAACAGGAGGGAAGGATGGTAAATAGTGGGGTGGAGGCTGTCAGGGAGCAGCAAGGGCCAGTAGCTCTGTGAGGGAAGGGGACGCTGTGAGAGGGAGGCCGCAGTGAGGAGGTGTTAGGTCATAGGTTGGACTTGATGATCTCAAAGGTCTTTTCCAATCTGTTCATTCTGTGGTTCTGTGATCCTGTAATATGGATTAGGCAGAGCACTCAGGGCCTGAGCTTGGCAGGCAGGGCAGTGACAGCAACAGGGCCTGGCAACAGTCCAGGGATCATCAGGGGACAGCAAGGGGACAAGTCATACCCGAGGTTGATCTGGGAAAGCCATACAACAATTCAGGAACAAAGAACATGTGTAACATTGTGCAACCCAGGACTGAAGGCCCAGACTGGAGCTTAAATGGGGCTCCAGAGTAGCGGGCAGACAGAGTGAAGGCTTGGCCTGGGTAAAGCCTACTGATGCTCCCTGGTAGAAATCTTTGATTTTTATGCTGAACACTGAATGTTTTTTACCTTGTTAAATGCCACACACTGAAATACAAGCCATTCCATATAGTCAAAGGATGTATCTTAATCCCAGCTCTCAGGTTCAACCAAATCTCCATCAGCACAGCTGTGCCCTACAGCATGAGGAGACCTGAGCTGTCGGAGAAGAGCCGTGGGACGTCCTCCAGGCTCCGTCTCTTCAGGCGCCTCTGTCACCGAGACCCCCACAACGCCGCCTTCTGCAGGGAGCTGCAGCCCCTGGCAGCCAGGCTGGCCCCCAGGAACTCCACAGCCAGGCTCTGGCCCCACTGGCCACAGGGCCTCCACAGAGCCCTGGCTCGCAAGAACTCGCTGGAGGACCTGAAGGTGGAGGTGTTTGCTGGGAGCCAGGGGGAAGCAGCCAACTCCAGCACGATGGCATCTGTGCAGAGCCCTCTGCTCGGGGCCAGCCCCACCACCAACACCAGCCAGGCAGAGCCCCTGCGAGCCCCTGGCACTGAAAGGTGGCACCTCATTTCCTGGGCATGGTTGGCTGGGGAGGGAGGGCCAAGCCAGTCCCCTGCTGTCCTTGATGTCCCCACTCACCAGTGTCTATCCATGGAAGCTGCTGTAGGTGCTTCCTCCAAGGACTGGTTGTTACAACTGGCCTGACACGGAGCTCCCGGCACATATTTCAGGGTCCATTTAAGTGGTGCTGAAGGACCTGGTGTGGCTGTAAACAAGGCCAGGAATCCCCAGCATGTCACATATCCACCATCATGTCACACCCTTCCTGTCCCATTCCTCTGGGCACATAAGCTTCTGAACCTTCTGTAAACATCTGGCAGGAGACTGAGGACCAGCTTTTAAATATTTCTGGCAAGCCACATATGAACTCTCCCCACCACAGTATATGAGAGGGACCTTGCTTGAGCTTCCCTTTCCAACTCAAATCATGCCTAGAGGCAAGGTACAAGCTGAGGCTGAGGGCACCCCCATGGCTGGCAAACCATGATATACACAAGACTCACTATGAGTGATGCTTCCTCCTTGCTAGTTGAATTTGGGAGGTGGATCAAGGCTTTGCACTCTCTGCTCATCAGTGGTCTGCCTTGCCCAAGGTGAGGGAAATGGAAAGCAGAAACACTGGCTTTCTTTCCATCTTCAAAGACAGCAAGGAGGAATTTCCCTATATTTCATGTTTGCAGCAATTCTTTTCGTTTTTAGCTCACACCACCTCCTTTTTCCACAGCAATGAGTTTGATGTGAGCCCCGTGGGCCACGACGACATCAGCTTGGCTGACATGTATCGGTGGAAAGTCTCAGCTTATGCCCCCTGCAGCTCCACCTGCACTTCAGGTAGGTTTGGCTTCAGGTGACTGATCATGTGAAGTCCTTTTGGGCTGTTGAGGGAGAGAATCCTGGTATTTCTTTATATGACAGGGAGAGTTTCAGATGCAGTGAGCACTCCAGCTGTTTAATGCTGGTGGGAGGAGGCTCTTGGCTCTGATGGAGCTCGGCTGAGGGTGTTGCTGGCCCAGCAGGTATCAGCACCTCCTATGCCATGTGTGTGCGCTATGATGGAGTGGAAGTGGATGAATCCTACTGTGACGCCCTGACCCGACCAGAACCTACCCACGAATTTTGCACAGGGAGAGACTGCCAGCCTAGGTGAGTGGAAGTGACATCAGCTGTCCACAGAGAGATATCTTTCTAAGGATCACTTTCTGCTCAAGGCATGCAGCCATTTTTGGGCTGAAAGGTACACTTAAACTAAGAAGACCTCATATCCCCTTGTAAGCAAAAAGAGGGGAAGAATTTGGGACCCGAATTGCCTGCTAAAGGCCAGCACCACATTTACTCAGATGCGATGAGCAGAGCCACAGCAGCAGCTGCTGGGTGAGGGAGCCCTGGGTGTGCAGCCCTGTGTTTCTGCCACCCCATGCCCCTGGTCCCCCTTACCTGGGTGTTCCTTTGTGCTTTCTCTGCTCGTGGAGGTGGGAGACCAGCCGGTGGAGCGAGTGCTCCCGGACCTGCGGCGAGGGCTCCCAGTACCGCACCGTGCGCTGCTGGAAGATGCTGGCACCGGGCTTTGACAGCTCTGTCTACGATGATCTCTGCGAGGCAGCGGGGCTGGCCAGGCCCATGGAGAGGAAAGCCTGCAAGAACAAGGCCTGTGGGCCCCAGTGGGAGCTCTCCGAGTGGTCTGAGGTAGGCTTTGCTCCCAGAGCTGAGTTCCAGGGCTGGGGGGTGGCTGGAGGAAGGTGGCTGGCAGGTGTTGGGTGCTGAGGAAGCCCCTGGCCAACTCCACCCTGGTTCCCCACAAGGAGTGCCTTTATGTGTAGCTGCCCTGTTCTGGCACTGCTCAGCAGACAAAGTCCATCACAAAACATTCTTTCTAAGGTCAGTTCTAAAGCAGAACAATGAGCAAGTGAAAGCCCTGCCAGCAAGAAGCTTCCTCTTCTGGAGGATCCAAACTGAGGTACAATTGGGAAACAGTACCATGGAGATACAAAAAAAACCTAAAAGCCCATTGCAGTCCCTTTGACTGACTGCTCTGGTTGTGGCCCAGTGACTTTGAACAGCAGTTTAAGCATCAGCCCATTGATGTGTTGAAGCTCTAGGTCCCAAAATAAATGAGCAGCAAAGGTAGAGGCGGACACAGAGGCAGACACACCTTTTTTTGTCCCTGCTGGGGCCCTTCCCCTCCCTCCTAGAGCAGCAGGAGGGAAACAGGAGGCGGCACAGCCGCCTCCCCATCCCTGCTCTGTGCTCTGAGCGCCGGGGCTGACTCGCTGTGTCCCTTGCAGTGCTCGGCGCGGTGCGGCACGGCGGGGACCATGAAACGCGAGGTGCGCTGCTCCGTGGAAGCTCCGCTGTGTGACGAGTCCCGCAAGCCCAGCAGCGAGAGGGAGTGCACGGGCCCGCCCTGCGACCGCCGCTGGACCGCCTCCGACTGGGGCCCCGTGAGTCCGGCTGCGCTGCGCCCCTGGCACCCCGCGCTGCGCTGCAGGGTGGGAGCGGCTGGGCGGATCTGCTGCAGATCTCTGTCGGCTCTCTTCGGGCAGGGCCAAGCTACGGAAACCAAACCTCTCGTTTTGGCTCTCCTTGCTGTCTATTTTGGTTAACTGTGCGCTGGGCTCTAGTCAATAATCTGGGAAGCTCACGGCACCTGGAGAAGGGAAGCCCGTGACTAAATGAACCTCTTAAAGCCCCTTGGGATCCAGTGCAACAGTCCCAGTGTCAGGGCTGGACTCTGGACTCAACTCTACTGGCACCCCCAACCCTGACCTGTCCAATTCCCTGCTTTCTGATGTGTCTAAATGCCTTTTGCTCTCCAAGTGCTCAGGTTCATGTGGCGAGGGGCGCATGAGCCGCTTCATCGCGTGTCGCAACCTGGAGGGCAAGGTGATCTCCAGCTCGCAATGTGACCCGGCCACCAAGCCCCTGGCTGTCCACCCGTGTGGAGACAAGAACTGCCCCGCACACTGGCTGGAGCAGGAGTGGGAGCAGGTAAAGCCAAACCCAGCCCTGCATCCTCAGAGCTCCTTTCCACCCCATATCCCACAGGATGTGGTGGGAGCTTGGTTCCCTTGGCAGAGCACAGCTCTACCTCCACACATGGATCTGTATTCTTGTCCCAGCTCCTTTGAGAAAGAAGGAGGGAAGGAGTAGTGAATATCCCAGCTTGTCCCTACCGTACGCCGCAAAACCCCCAAAGTTTGTGGCATTTGCTGCCTTCCCAAGGAGCTCCACGGGAGGGCAGCAAGACCTTGAGGAAACTGCTCTCCCACCTGGCTTCTCAGCAGAGCCGTGTTCACTCACCCCCACAGAGGACACGAGTTTCCCCACAGTAAAGAGAAAGTCTGAACAAAACCACTTTCATCTCTGATAAGTAACAGCTGGAGGTAAACCTGAACCACAGCCCAGATCCCTGTGCTGAAACTCACATCCAGCCCACAACAGTGTACTTGCTTCAGGGATTACAGTCCAGTGAACGTGGTCCAGGTGCTCTGTTCCACCCAACACTCAGTCTCTGCACATCTTTTTACTCCCTTTCTGTTGCTCAAGGCCAAAAGACTTCATGCTTTGCCAAACATGCTGATCCAAATCCCAGAGTATCCCAAGAAACACATTGAGTCAGTTGTGAGGCTTGGGCTTTTTCTTTGAAGTCTTGAGCTAAACAGGGATCCATATAGCACTAAGGAAGAATTCTAGGAAATAAGGGAAGCAGCCAAGCCCTCTTCCCTGCAATCATGGCTAAGCCTCTCTTATCACTTTGCTCCCTTTATAGCTGCTGACTGCATTCAGCTGAGCCTCCTCCAGCACCAGTAACAAGCACAGGCTGGTTAAACCTGGCAGTTCTGTAGCCCTCCATGTGGGTCACACACAGTCCTGAAGTGCCATTTTCAGCTGTGACCCGGCTGTGAAACTCATCAGAGCTCTGAAAGACCAGCTGAGCTCCCCACCTTTGCCTATGCCAGCTTCTCTGCTGTGTTCTCTCCACTGATGAGCTCTGAGTTTTCAGGATGACTAAGGGCAGATGCAAGCCAGTTGTGCTGGCCCTGCTGTGGTGAAAAAGGACTCAAAGCAGTGAAATCTCAAACTGGCAACTGCCTGCATGGGCATCAGGGAGCAGATCCTGCCTCCTGCTGCTTTTCCTGGTGGTGTCCTGAGGGAGAGAGCCCTCCCAGCTCAGCCTGCATAGCTCTGGGTTCAGCAGTTGTCTGTGCACATCACCTGCACTGCACCACTTGGGTCCCCTTGGGCCCACAGAAAGCTTGGCAGTACTCCAAGATGTAGGTTGCTACATGCATTTGCTATCTGGATTTTCAGAGCAGAGCTGCACATAAAATAAGACAGGAACAACCTCTTGCAGTCTTAGCTTGACCGCTCCAGGCGCCCTGCGGTAGCTGCTCTCGAGGCCAGCCAAGGTGAGCTCAGCTGAACACTGATTACCAGCATCTGTCCCTGCTCCCTGGGAAATCTGGAGACACCCCCTGCTCCTGTGGCCTGGCCAGCACGTCCCTCTGTTAGACTGGTGTTAGCACAGGCATTAAGCCTTCCTTCTGAGCAGAATGCCCTTTTGCTGGAGCTGGAGCATCGTTTGTCACCAGGCTGCTCTGTTCCCTCGCAGTGTGACGCCAGCTGTGGGCGAGGGGTGAAGACCCGGCTGGTGCTGTGCGTGGGCCTGGAGAACGGGCTGTACAGGGAGTACCCTGAGAAACGCTGTGAGACCTCTCCAAAGCCTGAGGAACAAGCTGTCTGCTTCAGGAGGCCGTGTTCAACGTGGTTCACCACCTCCTGGTCCCAGGTAGGGCCGGGGATGAGGGGGAAGGGACAGGGGAGGCCTCGGAGCCCTGGTGGGTGGAGCAGGATCTGTGCTGAGGCTCTCTGGCAGCCTGCTCTGCCAAGGATCTGCCAAGTCTGGATGGGACCCCAAGTTCTGCTCTGCCATGGATCTGTCAAGTGTTGATGGGATCCCAAATTCTGCTCCTCTGCAGAACAGGCAGCAGGATGAGAGACTCACACACAGGCTGGACAAAATCTTGGAGCATGGGGGTTATTGCCTCAAGAAGAGCATGCACCACACTCCAAGCATACAGGATACACGTGTCTCCTCTACTCCCAGAAGTTTATGTTTTGTCGTTCCCTCTTTCCCTTAGTAGTAACTGGTGAACATTTAGGGTATGGGAAGACTGGGGAGCTGTGTCTGGCTTATAGCAGCCATTTTCTCAATTTTCTGTCACAGCATCAACGCTACAAACAAAAATGGAGCTGCATTCCATTGTGAGCTGCAGCAAAGAGATGAAAAGCAAACTCTCCCTTGTTCTGCCCCAACCCCAACTCATGGATGCTTTCCTCCAGCAAAAAAAAAAAAAAGGGAGAGTAAGTTTGAGATCAGTGTGGCATTTGACCCAAACCTCCTCAAGACCAGGGATCCAAAGCAGAGATGGGGAGACCTCAGTAGAGCAAAGAACTTGGGAGCTGTCGAAAAGCAGAAAATGCCTCTCATGTTCTCTGTGCTGTTTCTTGACCCTGACAGTGCAGCAAGACGTGTGGTGCTGGTGTGCGACTGCGGGAGGTGAAGTGCTACCAGGGGGAAGCGCTGGCTCAGGGCTGTGACCCCGCTGCCAAGCCAGAGGCCAGGCAGACGTGCCAACTCCAGCCGTGCCCCACGGAGGCACCAGGTACATCTGGGAGGGCAGAGAGGTGGAGGAGCCCTTGGCTTTGTCCCTGATGTCCCTGCTGGGGAAGCACATCTCCTTTGTAACCCCTTCTGTGTGTGCTTCTGCTCCCCAGAAGATGCCTGTGAAGACAAAGCGACGGCCAATTGCGTGCTGGTGCTGAAGGTGAAGCTGTGCTCACACTGGTACTACAGGAAGGCCTGCTGCTGGTCCTGTCGCCTCAAGTCATCCTGAGCGCTGCCAGGCCCTATTTTCCTTCCAAGTTCAGGGGCAGCAGCCCCCTCAAGCCAGACTTTCCACTTGAAGCCACCCCACTTGGCCTGGCTGTGGAACCAGTCCCTGTAGAGCAGCCTGCTCAACGAGGAATGATTTTTATGACTTAGTCATCACTGTTCCCTCTCCACTGAGAGGGTTTTACACAAGACAAACCATCAGTGCCTAGAAAGCTACTGAGGAGTGAGTTGGGAGAGCCCGTCCCTGCTGTCACCATGTCCGAGGGCGCCGAGGCCAGCCTGCAGCAGGGCAGGGACAGCAGCATCCCTCTGCTCTGCCCTGCAGGCTTCCTACTACAAGGGCAACAGCCAAAACACACCAAAAATTGTGTCACAATAAAGAGATAAACTATAAAACTGTGGATTTGGGATGCATGTGCCTAGCCAGAGCCAAGGGAGGAGCAGGGGACACAAGAGGAGCAAAAGCAGGAGCAGGAAGGGTGGGGAGGAAAAATCCTTGCATCAGTAGAGCTTCCAGGCAGCACTGGATAAAGCCCTTTTGGTGGTGCCTGCCAAGAGAACAGAAACCACTCCTGGTTTATATTTCAAAGTCCTCATTTATTTCTGACATTGAATTTGGACCCATAGCTGAGCAACAAAGACAGAGAATAGTAACAGGAGGAATCTGAAGTGGAAAAAAACCTGGGATCCCTGCCCCTACCCCATCCTGTTCTTCCACCAGCTCCCAAACCCTCTAATTCTCAGCTGCATCCCCTGTGTTTTCAGCCCTTCCAGACTCACCCATTTCCCTGTAGCCATGCCAGACCCAGAGTGTGTGTTGGCTGCAAGGCCAACCCTCATCTTGGCCATCTGGCTGCTCTGGAACTGCCTCCCCAGCCTTGGCGCCTCGTTAGCCCACGACAGGTCATGCTTAATTTGCTTGTGACGAAGATGACAGTGGAGTGGCCTTCCTTCAACCACAAGGGTGACCCCCAGAAGTGTGTTACTCCCACCCTCTGGAGGTCATGGCACTGCCATGGTGGTGGAAAGCCCTTCTGTGTGCCAAGAGGTAGAGTTGGATGCCGGGAGCCGCTGTGTCCATGTGCTGGCTCTGTGCCCGCCAAGGGGACGGCATCACGGGGCCGTCTGGCAGGGACCATGCTGGGACACATTAACTCCTCCTGGCTCCCAGCATGATCAGACCTAGCTGAGCAGATGGTCTAGTGGGAAAGAATGGGATTTATCAAGTTAGCCAAGATTTTCTTCCAGTTACAGACCATGTTTTCAGGGAGGAGCACTGGCTAGATGGGAGGCAGGAGGAGCTAGGGACTATTGATCAGTGGGATCCAGAGAGCTTTGCTGCTGGTAACTTTCATCTTCCCTCCTGCCTGCCCTTAATGTGAGAGGACATTAAAACCTGCTATCACTATTTGGAGAATGGAAAGAGACTCTAAAAGCGATGCAGCCAGACCGAGTCTCCAGATAATGGAAATGCAATGTGTTTTTGGGCTGGAGGTGGGGGAGATGGTGCATAACATTTGCTCAGAAGTGTGTGTAAAACGCAGGCTGGGGCAATGTGTTTGGTTACAAGGACCATCACCATGTTTTCTGATGTTTTGGCTCCTTTCTTCAGAGAAATGCCAAGGCGTGGCCAGGTCCAATGTGTATATCAGCCTTTTGCCTGGTAAAGTGGATATTTGAGGCTGGTGCACTGTGTGCCTCTGTGCTGAGACCTACTTTTTCTGTGTGTGAGCGGGGAGGTCAAGTCCAAATCCTTCTGTGAGCAGTGGGATGATTTCTAAATTGCACTGGTGAAAATAAAATCCCACCACTCACATTTCTGAGCGCTCCTACTCTATATTGCAAAGGCATGGCAAGGGTTTCCTGCCATTGCCTCCAACAGCATCTGCAGGGATCATTGCTGTCCCCATCCCTCCTCCCTGCCATGAATGGGAAGTGCTCAGCAGAGCAGTCCTGCACTGGTTGCTATGGAAGTGCCTGGGAATGATGGAGATGTCCCTTTAGTAATTTTTCACCTAATTTGATTTATGGAGGAAGAAGAAACTTTCCCACATTCATTTTTGCAGAAAGGCAGAGTCACTGGCTGTCACTGCCGGCTGCAGTGCCTGTGAACCCACGCTCATATGTTCAAGACACATTTGGGTCTTGCACCCTCTTCTTCCAGAAGCAAAAGCAGGGGGACCCCAACCACCTGAACATCATTCTCCAGTGGGAGTGCCCTGCAAAGAAGACATGAGCCAGTGGGCTCTGCTGTTGATGGCAAAAGCAAAATCCATTCTAAACCCAACCTTCCTCTGGCTGTCGGAGCTGTCAGGGTGGGGCTTTGAAAGCTGAAGGTGACCAAAACTGTGGTTATTTAGGAATTCAATTCTTCCCATAAGTAAAATCTTGCCATATTCATGGGTCCAAGTTAAAATTGGTCCTAAGAAAGCTTGTGAAGAGTAGAAGAGGTGGGGGCTTTGGCCGCAGAAGGACTGGCCTGTGCCTGTTGGCGTGGGTGAGCTCTTTTGCGAGGAACTTTGCCTCCCCCGGCAGTGACCTAAATTCATGTCCTGAACTTCTTCAGCACGTGCAAAGACCGAAGCAGGTGGGAGACGGTGCCCTATCTTACACTTGAATGGAAAAGCTAACTGCTAGCGGCAGCTGACGCAGCACGAGGGGAGCAGGATGACCTGGATCTTCCCTTCTTCACTTCCCCATGGCTGAGGAGCGCTGCCATGCCCTGCTGGGCACTGGGATTCATAGGGATGGCAGCTGGCCCTGGATGATCAGCCCATTGCTCCGTGTGCTGGAGGCAGAGGGCATCACCTCCTCTGGCTGCGTTCGTGGGGACACCGAAGGCCTCACTGGGCTCAGGGAGCCGGGGGTAATGAAATTAAGTTGTACTGTACATAGCCCTCGTTAGACAAGTCCCTTTGGGAGAGAGAGTAGATAATAATGACACTTATGATGGGTTCGGAGGTGGCCGGTCCAGCGTTGCCCTTTGAGGTCTCACTCACCTTCTGGCCCGCGAGGCTCAGCCATGCTGGGCGCCTCAGCAGGGCCGCGCTGGCCTCGGGCTGGGCTACGGGCTCCTCTCCTCAAAAACAAGTGAAAAGCCCCTTCTCTGGAGCGGTGCCAGCCGGGGACACCCCGTGCTAGTGGCAATGGTGACTACACCTCCGTGCTGATGGCCCGCGGGTTCGGGAAGCTGTCGCGGAGGAGGCCGTGGCGGCTCACCGTGTAGCTTTGCAGGGAGGCCATGTTGAGGGGCGGCCCCATCTCCTTGTAGCACGCGGGGGTGTAGGCGACCCTCTCGCCCCCGTTGCGCACCATGTCGGCAGTCCGGATGTAAAAGGGGGAGCCGTACGGGGAGCACGTCGGGCAGTAGGTGTGAGGCCCGTGCTGGTTGAGCTCGCCGGGCGGCGGTGCGGGGCTGCCCTGCCCGTCCACCATGCGGGAGCTGCAGGCGTTGCACATGACGAGGTGCGAGTGCGTGGGCAGGTCGGGCTCTTCCTCCTCCTCCTCCTCTTCCTCCTCCTCTTCCTCATCGGAGTCATTTTTCTTGCAGCAGTAGTACTGCAGGAGAGGGAAGGGGTTGCGTGAGGGGCAGCGGAGCAGCCGGTGGGGCGGCCCTGCCGCATCCCCACCGCCCTCATGCCCCGGCCGGAGGAACCCTCCGGGGCCTCTCGCTGATCTGCTCCATCATTCCTGCGTCCTGGGAAGCGGCAGAAGCCAGACAAAACCTGGATCTGAGCGTGCTGCAGGAGGCACCTGCTGGGGAACTCACCATCATCCCCCTGTGAGGTTTGCAAGAGGAAGGTATTTCATCCTGCCGGCTGCAAACTGCTCCAAGGAAGCGCTGTGCCTTTCATCACACGGGCATTGCTGCATGGCACAGACTTCACATTAACTTTTAAAGAGCAGGAGGTTGTAGCTAGCCGTTGTTGAAAGCCTCCTCGGTTAATTTACAAGGGGAAAAAAATTATATAAAAATCTCCATCTGGTATTGCAAACCCAGCCAAGCCTGTACCTCAATTAGCAAGTGCTGCAGAGCCTCAAAAGCCTCAGGGCAGTACCCCCCACACCTAGGGGAGGGAAGGACATAAGTGCAGCACCTGGGGGAATAGGAGGTTCCAACTCCCTGCCATCACAGGCAAAAAAAAAACCACACAAAAAAACCCCCAAAACATCCAGACCCTTCCTGCAGCAGCACCTTGGCCTGGGGACCACAGAATCCTGAAATACCCCAGGCTGGAAGGATAGAGTCCAACTCCTGGTCCTGCACAGGACAGCTCAAAAATCACACCATGTACCTCAGAGCACTGTCCAAGCACTTCTTAAACCCTGGGAGGCTTGGGGCTGTGACCAGTGCCCTGGGGAGCCCGTTCCAGTGCAAGGTGGGGGCGTGAAGGCAGAGGACACTCACCTGTAACCTACAGTAGCAGAGCACAGCAATGATGCACAGTAGGATCACCGTCGCTAGGATTCCCCCGGTGATAACAACAGTTCCCGCTGTCATCCGACCGATTCTCCATCAAACTCTGCAAGGCAGGGACACAGAACTCACCTTTCCTGGGTTTGTCATCACATCATGGATGTGATCCCCACAAGCCATCCCAAAATATTGCATCCTCATTCCCCTCTCCCTAACAGGAAAAGCATGATCCAATATTATCCTCCTCCTGCTCTTAGTGAGAGGACACCTGAGATGCAGCATCACATCCCCTCACTTACTGCTGCTCTGGCTTGGGGTCTTTGTTAAACACCCCACAGCCCACTGGCAAAACCTCACCCTTACTGAGCCAAAAGGGATGATTTCCACCCTCCTGGCAGAAAATCCAATTTCTGCTTCAAAATGCAGGAACAAATCTGGACTTTCCACCAGGCAAAGCCAAAGGGGAGCCTCTGAACTCCACAACAGTCTGAGCCCAAAAATGGCACCCTGGCTGCCTGTCAGACACTTACACCCCCATTCCCATGCCATGGCACCCAGAGGATACTCACGTTCAGTGACGGAGGCGTTGGACCTGCAATAAATGGAGGGAGAGGTTAGACATGGCCTGACAACTCCCCTTGCACCTGCCTTTCCCCATTTCCCAAGAATTGGCCTTGATGTGGGATGTGCAGGAAGCCCTGCTTCACCCCTGTGTCATTTTCTCTAATTTGAAGCAGGGAAAGGAGGCATTTCCCAAGCTCTGCAGGAACAGGGCACAGGCCTGGCTTAGTCAGCACTTGGCCTTTTCCACTTTAAAATTTATTACAAGGGAGGCGGATGCATCATCGCACTGATGTTTTAGGTGCCGCTGGGAAACGAAATCTCTCCTCCATCCCCTCCAGGAGCCCCAGCATCCCCCTCCACCCCATCCCCCTCCACCCCACCCCACACTTACCCAGAAAAGGACAGGCAGGATGTCACAGTCACACTGGCCCCAGGCTGGACAGTGGGGTCAGGCAGCACCACATGGCCACGGGAAGACTCAGCGGCCCTGGGAGGGAGAACAAGGAGAAAAACTCCACCATCAGCTCATCCCCTCTTCCCAAAGGGGCTGCCCAGTGTCCCCCTCCCCACCAATGCCACCTCTGTCACCGCAGTGGGGCTAAATAAATTGGGTTTTTTTAGGGAGGCTGTCAGGAAAGGTGGGTGCTGCAAAGCTGAGTAAAGCAAACTGCCAGGAAAGGATGATGCCATGCCCCAAATCTGCCATTTCACCAAAACTGGGGACTTGTAGCAAGAAGTGTGTGAAAAACGCCAATCACTTGTTTTTAAAATTTTAAAAGCTTAATAGCAAAATTGGTTATATAAATAGTAATATAATTAGAGTAATAAAAATTTGGACAATTAGAATTAGGACAATACAAGGCAATAAAAACAAAGAGTTACAGACAGTCCAGGTACCTTTTTCTGGGCAAAATAAGCCCGAAAAAGGACACATGTTAACAGAGGATTAACCCTTAAAAGCAACAGCCTGTTGCATATTCATACACCTCATCCATGATGCATAAATTCCATTCAAATAAAGGATTCTGTCTGGTTAGCGTCAGCTTCTTCCTCTGAATCCTAATGGCGTCTTCAGGGCTGAGTGAGGCAGGAAGAGCTCGATAAGAGAGCAATAAATTATTTTTCCCTGAAAGATTTAGGTGTCCTGTGGCTGCTATCTCAGAGTCCTCTCTTTACAAAAGTATCTTACATAGCATAGTTTCTATTTTAACATTTTTTTATAACTATATTCAACACACTACTCGACAAAATTAATACAGCATTACTTTCTAACATAACACATATAATATTCATTTTAATATTTGAGAAAAGCCAATCATAAAATACACGCATTTCACAAGTGGGTGCAGCCCTGGCCCCATCACCCCCGTCGACAGCAGCGCAGTCACATTTCATTACTGGCCCCCGTGTCCCTCTGTGCCTCGTCCAGAGCAGGGATAATTGATAGGGCCCAAGTGCCAGCCCGTTGCAGCTGAGGAGATCTAATTACCCGCTCACCACGCGGCCCTAATTGACAGAGAGAGGTGGCAGCTTCCAGGAGACACCTTCCCAACTCTGCCCTGGCCCCTCTCGGCTGCACGTCCCAGCAGGCACAGTGTGGAACCCTCCTCCCCAAAAATCACCCACCCTCCTCACTCTGCTGTGGTGGTTTGCACATCCTGCTGGCCACAAATTGATTTTCAGCTCATGGGAAGTTCCTGTAGGAAGCCAAAAGGGGGGCACGCATTGGATTTCCTCCTTGAGCCGCTCTCACACACAAAACAAAGGAATAAAAAAAAAGCCCAAAGAAATCAATACGTCCATAACCCAGCTAATATCACCATCCATCAGGAGAGCCAGCACAGAGCTAATAATAGAGACCAACACACTCAGCTCCTGCTCCCTGTTACCAAACTGTACCCTGAACCACTGCCAGGAGTGTGAGGGGACACACACAGGGAGCCTTTGTTGCAGTTGTCACCTCCCCAGGTGCCTTCCTTAACAGGGAAAAGGTGACAGTGCGTGGCTGAAAATGGCAAACGCTGACCTTTGATGACCCCAAGATGGACACGCTGCAAGCTGGGCGGTGATGGATGATGCAGGCAGCTGTTCACATCCAGAAAACTTCATTTCATGGGAGCTGTGATTTGATTTAGAGCTCAGAGAGCAGCATCCAATTAGCCTGAGGATTGGAGTGAGCAGGCAGGCCTGGAGAATGACCCTGGGTAAGGAGGGACTAGCCTTGGGGTAATTTTGGTCACCCCGAGACACTCAGGTCTCAGAGGACAGCTGGGCTTCCTCATGTCTCATCTCTGGTGTTCCCATTTCTGGGAATGCTGGGGTCAGCATTTCACTAGCCCCTCTCAGGAACTGAGCTCTTCCTTATTAAAATAGTGAATCTTAAACAAAGGCAAAGAAGAAACTGAAGCACAAGAGAAGCGCTGCCTTTCCTCTTCTCTTTGGAGGGAGTGTTTTTTAAGAGGAGGAAGTCCCTGCCTTTCTCCCCTTCCCCAAACCCAGCCCACCAGCAGCCCAGAAGTTCATTTCCTACCATGTTTGTGCCTACAAAATAGCCTTCTCTAGCCCACAGCTCTCTCCTGCATGGATGAAGAAGGGAATGTAACACCTCCCAGGGAAGGAGCAAGAGCCACAGTCTCAGGAGTCGCTGGGGTTTTGGGAATTACAAATTATGTCCAGAAAGCGACAGGACAACTACAGCAGCCTTTTCAGATCTCTGCCACCAGGAACCAGCCCATACCCCTTTTCCATCCACCCTTCCCAAACACATCCCAACCTGCTGGCAAAGGAGCTGCCTCTGCTCCACACAGCCCCATCACTCCATCCCAACAAAAGGATCTTGTAAATCCTAGGCTGCACTGTGAGCTGAGCTGTCCTGGAGCAGGATAGGACACAGAGGCATCCCAGGGGGATGTTCAAATCCAATTCCCCGAGGCACAGTCTCATTTCTCCTTCTGGCTTAAAAAGGGAGTTGAGAGTTGTATAAATATTTCAATATCCCGAGTCGAGCAGATGCCTTGGCACTCACTGCTCACCACTCCTGGGTGCCTCGGGACAGGCACGGGGACCCTGTGGCACACAAATAATCCGAATAAAACCTGGATTTATGGGAGCAGGGCTGCGTTACGGCACTCCCTGCCTTTCGGGGAGGGATCGGAGCGGTGTCAGTCTGTCCCAGCGCTCGGGGTGGGCGGAGGGCGGGTTTGTGCCTCTGTCGAGCTCCTCCGGGCGGGCAGGCAGAGCCGCGGGCTGCACAGATACATCTCCCTTAATTGATGTCGCCTCACGGCTCAAAGTTAGGGCCTGAAAAGTGATTCTGGCAACGAGTGGCATCTCAGCTTTCTGTATTTATTCTCCTTCAATGGCGTCCATAGCAGATTTACACGTTTGCAAAGTCCATGGCGAGGTTTTTGCCAGCCAGCAGCGCTCCCAGCCCAGCTGAGACGCTGCCATCCTCACTCACCTTGGGTGTCCCCGCAGCCTCTGTCATCCCTGCCACCCGCAGGGGTCAAGCACTCACACCAGAGCTCGGGAGCACGTTCAGGATGGGGCAAGAGCATCATGCCAAACCCTGCCACAAGTCCTGCCCCAACCCAAGCTCTGCTCTCCTGGTTTTGCTCTGCAGCTCACGGGATAATTCAATGAAATGTCTGCCTGGTAAATTAGCCCGGCCGCTGCCTCACCAGAGTCATCTCCCAGGGCCTAATTGGAAAAAACCAGCATCAGGGGCTGCCTTTTCAAAACAGATGATGGCAGCAGGCAATAGGGCAGCTCCCAGGCAGCTGCGACCTGCCCCACACAGACCCAGCCCAGGAAGATGCAGGGGGATCAACCCTCTGCTGCAAACCCCCAGCCATGGGGCAGGATGGGTGCTCAGGCAAGGCTGGGGTCCCCCAAACTCCCAGCATGTCAGCTGCTCTGTACTGCAAAGCATGAGGGGACAAACCAATCCATGGGGGAGGACAGCCAAGGAGACCCCACCACACAAATGAGCTGAGCCAAAGGAAATTTTACCCAGAGCAATGGCAGTGTGGTGGGATGCAGCTGGCAGCCCCCCAGGAGCCTCCCTTGGTCCCAGGGCTTGCCCCAGGCTTCCTGCCCAGGTGGAAAAGCCCTGGGTCACTGTGGAGCCAGATCAGCTGAACCTGCTGCTGGTTCTGCTGGAGTTACACTGGAGTCTGGACCAGTCTGCAGACAGAAATCACAGCAGCAGTTGGGAAAACTTTTACTTCTGCCTGCTGCAGAGAACTCCAGATAAGGTTTTTCCCAGCAGAAAGGGTGTTTCATGTGGCCATTTCCTGCCCGAGGCTTTTTCCTGCTCTGATGCCTTTGGTGCCTTGAGCCAGGTGGGGTTTTCCCAGCAGTTTTGCTGCAGCCAACACCCTGTTCCCAGCTACCACAAGGGCAGCCAGGTTGCAGAGGTGACACTGTCCCCCAGCTGAGGCTCCAGTGAGTCACAGTCAGTCATCAAAACCAAAAATTCTGTGCCCTGCTGCAAGTCTGCCCTTGCTTTCCCTCCACCACTTGGACCAGCTCCCCAAGGCTCTCCACTGCCTCTTCCCAGCCCAGGGATGGGAAAGACAAAATGCCAGGGATGTGAAACCAGCTCTTTTCTTGCAAAAGCTTTGTGCAAAAGGCAAGATATTAATCTCAATTTTAAAAACTCAAACACCTTCAATGGTGGAAGCTGCCAGCCAGACCTCAGCTGCCAGATGAGCAGAAGGGCTGCACTGCTGCTGTAACACTGTGCTCCTGACCCTCTGAGCCCGGGAGATCCCTTCTTCTGGCCATCAAACTCGACCAAAACCCACCTTCTTGCCCACCCAGGTTCACTGCCTCCCACACCACATCTCATCCTGCCCTGTGGGAGCCCAGGAGACCTTCCCTGCCCACAGCAATTTGTCTTTACAGCCACAAAGGACCAAGCATCCCCCTCTGATCTCTGTCCGGGTGTGTGAAGCCCGCGCACATCCTGGGACCAGCCGGCACATCTGCATTCCTCTCCCTGGGAGACCTCCCAGCGCTCCTCAGGCTCCTGGAGGAAGGGCAGCTTTGCAGGCTGGGACGTCTCAGGCACGGATTATCCTGGTATCTCGTTACTTGGGCATCTCATCTGCCCTTTATCTCCTTAAGCGACTATTCAGATCCCGTCTCGCCTGCCTGAGTGGATTAACTGCAGCCGTGGATACATGGAGGGACACAGAAGGGACTGTCACCCCACCCTGTCCCCAAAAACACACACAGACACCAAGCCCGTGGGCTCAGCCAGGGCTACACCTGCATCAGGGCAAGTCTCTATATAATTACAGCCCCATCTGCAGCTCCTCCTCATTGCGGGGCTGGAGAACGCAGCTCCCTCCTCACGCCCCCACACGTCTCCTGCCCGCTGTGTTTGCTCGGCCCGGGAGCCAGGCCGGGTGGGTGCAGTCCCGGGAAGGGTGCTGAGCAGCCCCGGACACGGGGAAGGTGTCAGACTGGGCAGCCCAGAGCGGGATGCAGGATGGGAATATCCGCAGGGCTCATCTCCCGCCGCTGTGCCCAGCGCCCCTCCCGGGGCAGCCCCTGGCCAGAGCCCCGTGCGGCCGAGGCCAGGAACGCGTGCCGGGGAGCTGCTCTGCCGCGCTCCCAAAATAACCAGCGACAAACCCGGTGGCGTGAAGCCAGGGCACACAGAGAAAGGCTTTTGAGATTATCCTGCACGTCAGATCCCCACGGGCAGCACCTGGCCAGCATCCCTGCTGCAGGCACCGTCCCTCCCAGCACTCACACGTCCCCGTGAGGAGCAGCGGCAGCAGCCGGCAGTGGAGCGAGCCAGGACGCTGGGTGTGGCCCAGGTGAGACTGACCCTCGCCAAAAAGGTGCAGAATTTTCCCACACACGTGTGCTAAAGGCTTGGGACTTTGGCTATGGCCACGGCCTGAGGAGAGCCAGAGCCCAGGCTGCATCCTGCTGCACTGTGGATCCCTGGAGGACACAGACCTGGAGAGCAAGGACTTGGATCTTACTTGCACCCCATGTTGCCCTGTCACAATGGGTGCTTACAACATCCAGCAAAAGACATGGATCCTTGTGAGGTTGAAAAGGAGCAGGAAAGGTTATTTGCTTCCACCCTGATTCCAGCACCTTGCACTGCTGTGGGTATCCCATGACTGATTTAACCCTGTGGCAAGGCACAGCACAGGTATTCCCCAGCATCAGCCAGCATTCCCAGCACTCTCCCCAGCAGTGGGATGGAGCCAGCCTCCCACCAAGGATGCTCCACTGTTCATTCCCAGCCCTGGGCAGGTCTCTCCAGCACTCTCATTGCTTCAAGACGAAACCTTCAACCTCGCCCACCAGTGGGCTCTTCCCATCAGGGCAAAGACATGAAGACCTTGGCCAAATCCCTCCATTCCCTGGGGGCTGCAAACATGCTCTGTGGATCTTCTCCCTGGTTTGATTGTCTTGCTCCTCCCCCAGGAAAGTGCATGCTCTGCTCTCCAGTGGGGGTGATTCCACCAGGACTCAGGGACACCAAACACATCTTCATCCCAGGCACAGTGGAAGAGGAGCATCAATCCCAGAAGCATTGTTCAGAGAAACCCCACAGAGCATCCCCAACAGGATCCAGCCAAGCAGAAAGTGAGTTTCCCTCCAAATATTTTTTTTCCATTAAGCCAGTTTCTCAGCAGCTTTCTGTGAAACAACCCCCAAGACAGCTTCTCCTCCAAGGCACCACTTCATTGTCACCCTTCTTGCCCTGGACATCGATGCCATCTCACCCTTCCCACCACTCCCATGAAAACTCTTTCCCCAGTTTCCCAATTCCCACACGGATCTGTCCTTGCTGCCCTATCCCAGTTCCTCCCAGCCTGCCACATGAAACACAACTTGTGCAAAACCCTTCCATGTAGCAGCAGCAAGCTCTGCTCCCGAAAGCCAAGCCCAGGGGAAAAGCTCTGGATGAGGCTGGAGCCTCTGTAATCCCATCAGCTCCAGCCCCCCGGCACGGCACAGGCACACTGGGGCGGATCCCTTGTGCTGCGGCGTCACCCAATTTGCGTGTTTTGCTAAAATAAAACACAAAATAAATTCTCTGTCTCGCCCCCTGGGTTTAACCTCTGGCCTCCCACAGCCTGGGGACTGGTGGCTGAAAGAGTGACAGGTGTTTGAAGGGTGCTGCTCCTCTGGGACACGCACGGGATGTCCCTCTGTGTCCTGCCAGCATCTGCCCTCCTGCCTGCAAGTGTGCCAGCTAGACAGCCACTGTGGAGGGATTCGATTAGCATAGACATCATTAGGGGTAATTGCACTGTTTACCAGTTAAGAGGAATGACAGGAGATGAGCCCTGTGTTTGCCCATAAGGTGAGGGGCCACCACCACCCCTCTTGGCTCAGGAGGTCTGTAAATCCCACTTATATTACAGTTAGGAAAACTATATGGATGCCTATGGGTGAATCACTGCACTTTCACATTTTGCTGCTT
Organism: Camarhynchus parvulus; assembly: GCF_901933205.1. Taxonomy (NCBI): domain Eukaryota; kingdom Metazoa; phylum Chordata; class Aves; order Passeriformes; family Thraupidae; genus Camarhynchus; species Camarhynchus parvulus. The sequence continues at coordinate 27,224,284 of NC_044578.1, read as the reverse complement.
GCCTCACAATCATCTCCATCCAGCCATGGGGCCAGCTGAGATCTCTCCCAGCTGCCTACCAGATCCAGTTAAGGGTTAAACAGGACATGGCCATCAACATCTCTAACAAACCAGGTACATCTCTGCCCACTTCCAGCTGGCCAGGTGCCCTTTGGCACCAGGGAACAGACAACACACCGGATCACAGCTCCTCCAACAAAAACCCAAGCCTAGGGCTGGTTATGGTCTAATCCTGCTCTCACAGTAGCTGCTAATCTGATGGTGCTTGGGAAATGTCTTTTTTTTCCGAGGCAAAGGGAGATGGAGGGTGCCAGCCCAGGGGAGGAAGGCACGGGGAAGGGCAGCCTCTTCCTCTGCATGATGCAAGACCTGCTGCTCTGACTGTCAGCATCCCCCCAGCATGTTTGCTTGGAGTAGAAACAGAGATTTATTTTAATGACTCATTAAAGCCTAATTGCATTCAGGCAGCAATACAGAGAGAGGAGCCTCCCACGTGCACCAGTACTACAGGCAGGAGGGCTCTCGGAGCCTCCCCGAAAGCACAAGGCAGACAGGCTGTCTCTTTTTGGGGCCAGACATCAGGGCCAGCTGCTGGCTCTGGAAGTGAGGCTTTGTGATCAGGATCCAAAAAACAACCCAGAAAACTCTCTGATCTTCTCTTCATTTGCCTCTGTCTACCCAATGTGGCAGCTGCTACCAGCTGCTCATGCCTGAGCTCCAGGGAGGAGACGTGACTTGCCCAGAGCTTGGATGCCCAGAGCTTGATGCCCAGAGCTTGGATGCCCATCTCCAGGGCCTCTGGGTGACCATTTGCTAGCCTTGGGAACACAAATGTTTGTGACTTCCCCTGGGCTTCCAGGGAAGCATAGCAGGAGCAGGGTGGGATTTGCACAGGAGCCACTGCAGGTCACCAAGGCAGAGAGCTGCACATGCCGCAGGGACGAGCTGCTCCTCCCATCCTGAGGGCACCACAAAGTGCTGAAAACCAGCCAGCCTGGAGGGGAGCCAGCCCAAACCCCACCACTGGCAATCCAGGGAATCTGACACCACCCATAAGGAGCCCATGTACCTCATCATTCCCTGTGGGATTGCAGACCCAGGGACAGCCACACCACCCATGGGAACAGGAGCTTACAGCCACTCTGAGCTCCAGAATTCCCCATCCTCAGGACACATGCTGGGAAGCCCCTCCTGCCCTTCTCACCAGAGTGAATCCACTGACATCAACCCGAGGGTCTCTCCTCCTGGAAAGTTGCTCCTTGCAGGGATGGGAAAGCCACGGGTCCCCTTTCCTGCTCTGCAGTTCAGACACCCCAGTGCCCACAACGATGCTGACAGTGCTGTGGGAGGACAGCCAATCTGGAAACAGACACCCCGTGGGATGGACAGGGTCACCCAGCCACAGCTCTGCTTTCCAAGCCACCAGGAATCCATCTCTCAGAGACAGCCCATCCATCGGGATCCTGGAGCACGGCCCCATGGCTGCACACACCAGGGAAAGCTGGGGCCACAGCTGGCTCTGGGGTCAAACACAGGGCACAGCATCTGACCCAAACCCCACTGTTTGTGGTAAATCCAAGTGGAGTCATTCCAGAATCAGGTCCAGGACTGACTTTTCCATAAAGCTACGGGAAAAGCTCACCTGCAGTTGCTCCTCACACTCCTTTCACCCTCTGCACCCAGGCAGAGCAAGGAGCCACAATGCAACCGGGCACGGTCTGGCCAGCCCTGCAGAGCTAAACTCTTTGCTGGATTTCAGACCTTTTTTTTTTTTTTCCCTTGTTGATTTATCACCCAGCAGGGCTACAGACCCATCCATCACTCAGGATGCTCCACCTCAGCAGCCCCATCGGGCAGGAGCAGGGCTGGCCGGGGTGGTCACGAACACACAGCCACACACACACCCAGCGAGGGGGAAAACCCAACGTGAATGTCCAAATGTCTCCTGCAAATGAAGTGTGAAACTCGTTTTCAAGAAAACAAGGGTAACAGAGCCACGATAAATATTTCATCCTGGTGGGAAAGCAGCGACAGGGAAGGTTAGGAGGGCAGAGATGTCAGGAGGGATAGGGGGCAGCAGGGATGGAGGATGGAGGGGGAGAGGTTGGAGGCAGCCGGGGCAGGGAACAAAGAGAACACCACAGCCTGACCTTATTTCTGTTTGCCACTTGCCCCAGGGGCTGTCAGATTTGAGGCATGACCACAAAGCAGCTCCCAGAAATAGGAGCATATCTCCTGTTGTGCCCATGGCTAAGCTGGGTGATCCTGCACCAGCTGGGAGCAGCTCAATGCTCCATCCTGACTCTTCCCAGCAGACACACACAGCTCCCAGCTCTCCTGTCAGTCCATGCACCCAAAATGCCCCATGCAAAATGGCTGGAGGATGCTCTGCATTTCTCCACAGAGAAAGGTTTGCCAAGTGGAAAATCCTTCACACCTGATTTCCACCCTGCAAAGGGTCTTTTGGGCTGGAACAGTGCAGGGCTGGGCTGTCTCTCCTAAGCAGGTCTCTGGAACTGGCTGCCCTCAGGCCTGGGGCCAGAATGAAATCCAGCACTTTGGAAAGAGATGGACAAGGATTTCACATCCCAGCAGAGATGGTGCTGGAATAGGATCAGACTCACTGATCTGATATTCACCATCACATCCAGAATGGCAGCCTACTGATGCTCTCCCCTCTTGGACTTTCAACAGGTGAAAATTCCTTCCTAGGAGAAGCCTTTTCTCCTAACCCCTGGCAAAGCCTGGGTTAGAACCCTTTTGATCCTGCAGGAACAAAGCTGAGTGCCAACCAGCAGCCCCAGTACACACAGTATCCTTCAAACAGCATCACAGGGAATTCTGAGGCTTAGGGAAGCAAGGGGCAAAGCTGGGGAAGGGGGGAAAAGCCAGCCCCAGAAACACAAGCCTCTGTCAGGGTGGAATATTCCACCACCCCTTAGAAAATCTCTCTGCTGGAGACACAATCAATAGTACACAAATGAAATACAGCTGAAAACACTAAATGTTTCCACATGCCCTTTTGGAGGGAATAAAATCCTCCAGGATAACCTTAAGAGAAAACAAAAGCCAGGCAAATAGCTCAAGCACAGGTCTCCTTTAATTACTGCAGCCCAATGAGAGATAAAACAGAGATCCTTCGGAATAAACAAAAGGATTTGGTTTCCTCCACTTCAGCAAAGGCAGCCACCATTTCTCTGGAGAGGTTTGGTGGTGAGCTTGGGGATTTGATGGGCTGACATGTCCTTGATGAATGGCAAAGCTTTGGGCCCCAGGAGAGGGAGCAGGAGGCTAAGCCCCTGGCTTGGGACTTCCAAAACTTCCAGTGGCTGCAAAGAAGTAGGTTTAGAGACGGGAAAACCCTGTCCTACCCACCCGAGCTGCCATCAGAGTTCACGGGCACAGAACAAACCCAGCACAGCGCTAAGTTGGACCACACAACCCTGAGAAAACGAGTCAGGATCTTGTAGGGCACCACAGCCCCGGAGCTTTGCCCAGACGAAGCCGTGGCGCAGGGAGCCGGAGCAGCCGCGGGGTGCAGGGAGCAGGATGATGCTGGCAGCATCCCACCCGAGCATCCCGGCCCGTTGTGCTCGGCGCGCCCCACCACTCGGGCTTCCCCCTTCCCATGGCAGCCCCCATCCCTGGCAGAGCCTTTCCCTGGCCCCGACGCCCCCGGAGAGCCGCGGGGCGGGGGCGCGGGGTGCCCGAGCCCTACCTAGGCGCCCGGGCCGGGCGGGAGCGGCGGCGGCGGCGGGTCCGGAGCGCGGCGGCGGCGGCGGCAGCTGGGGCGGGGACGGGCCGGGACGGCGGGGGAGGCCCGGAGGAAGAGGAGGAGGGCAAGAGCAATAACAGCGGGAATAATAAATAACAGGAGGAAGAATAATCACCGGAGCGGTGGAGCGGGAGCGCCCAGGCGGGTCCGGCCGCGGGGGAGGAGTTTGTCGGGGCCGGAGCTGCCGCCCCCAGCACCGCCCCCGGCCCCACGGTAGGGGAAAGAGGGGGACACCCACTCAACACACACAAAGCCTAATCCTCTCCCGGGGGAGCACACGCTGGCAGCACCCTCAAACTCTTGGGTACCTTCAGGCTACCCCCAAAGCCAAGCCCTGCAGCACCCCTGTCGCTGTCAAACCTGCAACATTCCCATGCCCAGGTCCTGCAGCACCCCAGGCACCCCAAAGCCACTCTTGCAGTCCCCTGAGCGCCCCCATCCCTAACAGTGTCTCCTGATGTCACCGCTGCCTCGGCCCTATGCTGGGTGTTCAGAGGGTCTGGCTTGATCCATTCACCATGTCCCAGCTACTATTCTGCCTCTGCAAACAGCCAGGAGAAACACCCATCACACACCAGAGAGATGAGCCAGGCCCAGGGGTGGGGATGCCAAGCCTGTCCACCATTTTTCAGACAGAACAACCTGCCCTCCCCACGACTCCCTGTAAAACACATCTCTCCTAGCAGACACTGGCTGGCTTTGCTGCAAGCTCGGCCCGTTGCTGCATGCCCCAAGCCCATGCTGGCACTGGGAACCCCCACACACATAAACAGTATTGTCCCCAGTAAGAGTTTCCAGCTGCTGGGAAGCTTTGAAGCTCCAAAGCAAGAGTTTAAGCTGGAGAAGGTACAGCTTGCAGTTGGCATTGCCTTTGGAAGCAGAGAGCTGCTCGCTGCTGCGAGCTACGATAAAGATAATTGAATTTCATGCCTTGCACCACAAGCTGACCGCTGCGAGTGTGAGGATTGCTGTGCCAGGAGAACATATGTTTGCCAGTTCCTCTCTGATTTTGGTCACAACAAGGCACAAAAGCCACGGCAAGGCAGTGCAGTTTGGTGGGATCGATGCAGAACCTCTGCTACAGCGAGGCAGTCAAACTCTCCTGTGCTTCAGTTCCTAAGGACAAGTCACCACTGATACTTTTCCTCCCTGCAGAGCAAGCTATAAAGCTGGGCAGAAAACACCACTCACCTTCTCCTCCGTCACCTTGCCGTCCATCAGGGCATCCTGCTGGGCACGGATTGCTCTCTCTGCTCTTCCAGCCCAGCCCTTGCAGCTGCTGGTTGTGATGCCAGGAGCCCGACCCGCTGATTGTTCCCCGGGATCCAGCAGCAGAGCTGAGGCAGGAGGAAATGAACGCTCGTTTGGATGCAGAGGCTCTGTGCCTTCAGCAAAAGGGCAGGATGAATTATGAAATGCAAAGGCCAGATAAGTGGATCCTGCCACGGCACTTACCCTCTGTGCCTGCTGGCTGTGGGATGCAGGGCTGCTGTGGGATGCAGGGCTGCGTGGCACACACAGACACCTGCACTCAGCCCGGCCAGGGACAGCCTCCCTACTCCCCTGCTGGTGGGGGAATCCACATCATGCACTCCAGCCCATCAGAGGGCTGGCAAACACAGAGGAGCACGGAGCACGCCGAGTGTTTGTGTGCAGGGTTGGAGAGATGCATTTCCCCGTTAGCTGGGCTTCAGAGCTGCTGGAGGGGTGGGAATTAGAGACATCCAGGCGAGCTCGGAGGAGGAGGAGGCCAGGAAAAGTGACAAAGTCATTTCCTGGGCTGCTCTGGGCAGGATGCTAGGAGGTGATGACAGCCCAGGCTGCAGGGAGAGCCACTTCTCCCCTCAGCAAGCACTGCCAGGGCCACGGGAGGCATTATTACAGCTAATTCAGGAACTGACATCTCGCCATTTCCATAGCTGGACATGGAAAAGAGTTTCTTTGGGCTTAAAGACCCACTTGGCTTACACAGAGCTGAGATTGCCCAGATCCAGATGATGCTCCCCCATCACTCCTGTGGCTCCGGCCCAAAGCTGGCAGGCACTGCAGGAGATCACAGCAAAGCCAGTGTGAAGCAGCATCGCTCCAGCGAGCAGGTTATCAGCTTGCCTGATTCCTATGCTGGTCTCATTTTTTTCCCCCTCAAGCTGTCTTTCCTATTGTTGTTACATTATTTTTTAAAGCAATGCATGGGTGGCCAAACAGAACAGAGAAGGTGGGATTCCCACTTTGTGGTGGCTGGGAAAAGCTCAGAAACAGGAGCGCCAGATGCTCCGCAACAGGGAAGAGAATTAAAGCTGAAGTTTTTGTTTTCAGTCAGTGTGGTTTTAAATAAAACACACGGTTTGGGAGGCTCAGCTGGCATGTTCAGAGTGTTTGAGGTTAGCACTACTGGCAAATCAAGCAGCAGCTTGATACAAAATACTTGTCAAGTTCTTATTGGAGTTTGTTTTGGGGCAAGAGCAACAAAAAGCACCTGCACAGCATCCTGCCTTGTTGGCATCTGGGGATCAGCTGCTGCCCGGGCACCACAAACAGCTCAGCATGCCAGGCCCCAGGTACACAGGTACCCTGGCAACTGAGGGATCATGAGCCTGCCAGATTCTCACTCTCTGCTACCCTCAGATGTTGCAGTACCCACATGCACAATTGACTTTAAACCTTGTAAGTGTTGCTGCTAATCCTGATTCAGCACGGCAAGTTCTTGTGGGTTTTATAAAATTCCATCTTGCCCGTGCTGGAAAGGATTTCACTGACTAGTTTTAAAACAAAACCATAAAATACTTTTTGGTTCCTTCTTGGTTTTAATCTGTTGTAAAAAAAATCTAAGCCCCCAGACTTCTCTTTCCATACCCTTATTCATCAGGATGAACATTCAGGTAAACAACTCAGTGAATCCTTAATTTAGGTGCTTCTTCCACAACATCTGCACATGCAAACCCCACGGGATGCCCAGGTGTGTGCACAGAGCCCCAGCCCTGCTGCAGAGCCCTGCTCCTGGGTGCCCTTGCCTTGGTACACCTCACCCCCCTGCACTCCAGCACATCAATCATTCCCTTCCTGTTCAGGCCAGCATTTCCACCAGCCCAAAATGCTGATGCTGGAGGATGCTCAGGAGCTGAACCTGCAGCTGCTGGCAGGAGAATTTATTTTGTTCTGTGCTAGATCTTGCTTTTATTTTCATTTTAGCAGAACCCAAGGCTGCTGTATCAATCAGAAAAAGCCTGACAGTGCCAAATTCTGTCCTCACCTGCATCTAGCCTGCTCCTCACAGGTTTCAAGCTCTCTAGTTGCCTTGTGCTCTCAACATCAGGGCTTCTGGGCTGAAAATGGGGGAGACCAGAGCACGTTTCTGTGTCTCTGGCTGGGGGGTGAGGGTATGCACAGGTTACAGTGTCTCAGCACGATCCTGTGACATCCTCACCCCTCACTGGACCTTCATCCCTCTCATCCCCACCCAGGAGCATTTGGCCACAGCCTCCCAAGCCTGCCTGCTCGCTGGGGAGAGCTCAGGGGAGCTAATAATGCACAGCTTCCCCCTGCCCAGCACATTTCCCATGCCAGACGTGCATTCATTAGCCACCCTGCACCTCGGTGGGTTCGCTTTGGCCTGCACAAACACTGAAAAACGAGCTCAGCCACACAAGGAACATTCAGCACCTCCCTTATCTGAGGGATGTGCCCATCCTGCGGCCCAGGGATCACACACAGCCACGCACCAGTGTCACAGAGGGGTCTCTGTGTGGCTGCACTCCCCCCGGGCTGATCTGTTTGGGGGACTGCAGAGACCCCCCAAAGCCAGTGGGTGGGGGAGAGATGTGCTGTGGCACCTGCACACCCACTGAATGGGCAGATGGTTGTTTTTCCCCAGGAGCTGGTGAAGGGAGGGTGCATTGCCCAGAAGAGAATTTTTTTCCATCACTGTCGCAGACATCTTTTATGAAAAATCCTTTCCTTTGGATTTTTCCTCCTGAGAAGCTGAGAGGTCTCAGGAACAAAATGTAAACATTGATTATCTGCTGCTGTGGAATGCAACAGGTGCATCTGCGATTGGTCTCATGTGGTTGTTTGTAATTAATGGCCAATCACAGTCAGCTGGCTCGGACAGAGACCTGAGCCACAAGCCTTTGTTATCATTCCTTCCTATTCTATTCTTAGCCAGCCTTCTGATGAAACCTTTTCTTCTATTATTTTAGTATAGTTTTAATATAATATATATCATAAAATAATAAATCAAGCCTTCTGAAACATGGAGTCAGATCCTCATCTCTTCCCTCATCCAAGAACCCCTGTGAACACGGTCACACATCACTGCAGCTATCTAGGAACTGCAGCCTGGGTGTCGAGGACCAGGGCTGTCCACACTGCACAGGGACACACAGGGCACACGGGGCTGCCCATCCATCTGAGCTGCAGGAGACACAGAACGAGCCTTGGCTAATGTCGTTAGCCAGAGTTATGCTTTCTCCTTCCCAAAGATAAATATCATTAAAGCTCAGGCTTGAGTATTTTACATCCAGAGCTGCAGTGATGTTCCCCCGGGGTAGGGGTTTACGGCTTTGGGCTGTGATTAAGCAGCAGGGAGTATTAACCCCTTGCACTCCCAGAGCATCAGCCTGGGAGCAAGAGCTGCTTCCCCTCTTCAGCTGGCTCAGTCTCCCCATCCCATGGGCATGGGAAGAAGCTCAAAAGTCCAGGAGGATCAAGGGACAGGACTGAAAGCTGTGGAGGGTAAATCTGGGTAGCCATGGGGTACTTCACCTGTGCGCTCCTAGACCCTGCCAGGAGCTAAGGATGCATGAGACACAGCTTTCCTTTTGCCCACCCACAAACATGAAGCCTAAATATTTGATGGATCTGAACCACTTTTCCTGACTCCAGAAAAGAAATGCCCCACCTTGTGAGTAGCCCATTACCTGTGTGCTCCTAGACCCTGCCAGGAGCTAAGGATGCACTTTACCTTACCTCGAGATAGTTCAGATGTGGGGAAAATATCCCATATTACATTTTGCACTGTTCAGTCTAAAACTGGGATGCTTGCCCTGAGCTGAGTAAACAGCTCCCTCCAGGTTCATGCTCCCCAGGAGACACAGAGTGAGGCACACAAAGGGAACAGGCTCCCTCACATGGGGTCTGGGCAAGATGGGATAAAAAAGGGGGAAGGGACAGCACCACCAGCTCTATCCACTGGGACAGCTATGAGAATGGTGATACCTGTAGAAAACTTGGATAAATTTAAAAACCTGTTGATTTTCACCCTCCTTGCCCAGCACATGTGAGGAGGCAGGGTTTTTCCCAGCCAATGCAGGGATCCCACAGGGAAAGTGCTGATGCCCTTTCCATCATTAGTGGATACAGCTCTGGCATGAGACACAGCTTTCCTTTTGCCCACCCACAAACATGAAGCCTGAATATTTGATGGATCTGAACCACTTTTCCTGGCTCCAGGAAGGAAATGCCCCACCTTGTGAGCAACCTGGGGCTCTCCAGCAAGGAGGTTTTACCCTGCTCCAGTGCTCCGCTGGGTAGGGGAGATGGGCTGCAGGGAGGTGGGGCTCTATGAGAGCCAGGGATTCCCTTGGTGCATCGATTGCTGAAGGGTCTCTGTGCATGCCAAGCCACAGCCCTGCTTGTCTTGGCAGAGGCCCATCAATCACTGTGGGCACAGACACAGCCCTGGGTTGGTAGGGAAAACATGCCCAGTGGGATTTGTGGTTCATGTGGCTCCAAGCGGGGCCAGCAGCAGGCACAGGGAAAAGCCCATCCCAGCCCCAAAGGGGGAGTTTGGGTGGTGCTTAGTGGACAGACAGAGCAGAAAATGAACTCCTTGCAGCCAAGCGTGACCTTACCACACATACACCAACCACCCCTCCAGGGTCATGGGAACACAAGCTCCATGGTTTGGTCGGAACATCCTCCCAGGGACCATCCACAGGACAGGGCAGCATGGGACAAAGCCACAGGGAAGAAGTGAGGCTCATACTGGCAAGCTTCAAGAACCATCAGCAAGGAGCAAGGGATGCAGTGGTGCTACCCCAACCCCAACCAGCACCCCTAAGCCCCAGCACTGGGCAGGGCTAAGACCTCCACTTGAAGGTTTCCTCCCCTCTTTCTTTAGCGAGCAGAGCCCTCTCCAGCCTTCCTGGCTGCACAGGAGCCTTTCAAAGTCACACTCTGGCCATAATCAAGACAGCAGTGCCTGCCCAAACGCTGGCACTGGCTGCTCCTGGCCGTGGGCTGCCAAGCCTGGCTCTGCTCTCCTTTGGCACAGGTGAGAGGGAGATCGGGGAGGATTGAGCCATTACCCCAGTGACCACCCCAGGAGCCTGTACGGCTCTGGCTCTCTGCATTCCCACCTTCCCTGCCCTTCCTCACATATGTCTGCTCATATGTCAGCTCCTTCCTGGCTAACTGCAAGCACATGGGCAGACAGAGCTTCAAAACTGCTGAGAACAAGCCCAGGAGAGAAACGATGAGCCAGGCCGGTCCTGGAGCACATGGGCCTGGAAATCCAGGGAGCTACTCACGGGGCATCGGTGGCCAGGACAAGGGTGAGGGGCAGCACCTTCCCCTCGCCCTGCCGAGCCGTGCAGCCCAGTTTGTGATGCTGGGAAGGACACTCAGCCCCAGCTCCCGGCCCAGCAGCTCCCCCTGGCCATGCAGCAGCAGGGCAGGGATGCCCGGCCCCGCACGCAGCCCGGTCCCGGCCACACGTGTGCGGCAGCAGCGGGGGGAGGTCGGCCCCGGGTCACCCAAATGCAGCTGGAGCAGCGCGTGGGCTGAGGCTGCAGCACTGGGAGCTTCACCTTCAGTGCCCGGGGAGCGGCTCTCACCGGCATCCCAGCTCCTCTCCATCCTGCTCCCAAAGCGGCCAGGCCACCACAACGAGCTGGTCTCACACTTCTTGCAGCCCCTTCCTGTGTCTGAAGTGCTGGGGAGAGCAGTGGGGGCAGCCACGGCCCCTAAAGCATCCCTGGCTCCCCGGCCCCTGCTCGCTCCAGCGTAGCCCGGGCTTGTCCTCATTTCAGGCTGGGCAAACGGCAGCCCAGCCCCAGAGGTAGGGAGATGATGCCAAACCTCCTAATGGAGCTTGACAGCAGTGGGATTAAAAGCACAAGTGAGATCGCAACCCCTCTGCAATCAGCTTCTGCCCTGGAAGAGCTGAATCAGAAAAGAAACCTCCTGGCAGCAGGAGGGGATGAGGAGCCCGCCCACGCAGGGCGAGGGCAGCAGGGGCCAGGGGGAACCTCGTCCATCCCTCTTCACTTGCCCTGCCAATTCACTGTCAGCAGGAAGGAGGCAATCTTCCCCTCCTGCAGGAGCACCAGGAAAGGGTTTCACCATCAGCAGTCCCAGTTCCGAGTGGTCCTAAACTTTGGAGGCAGAACAGCCCACGCCATCTGCCCCCCTTCTTCTTGCTGCCTGTGAGCTCAAAGCATTCCACAGCATCCACAAGGAGCTCCCTCCTTTCCCTTCCAATGCTGTGCTTGGAGTGATGCCACTGACACTGGAAAGACCTGGGCAGCCGGGTCCAAGATGGAGAGAAGGCAGGAGAGCTCACCTGGATGCAAGGGGTGCTCAGGAGGACACCTACAGCCCTGTTTCTGTGGGACAGGGCGTGCACAGATCCTTACAGCCAGCACCAAGCCCCAGAGCACAGCCCTGGTCCAACCAAAAGGCAGCACTGACCCGTTTCCCGCTGAGGGATGCTCCAGCAGAATTGCTGCCCCATGTTTCCTTCCCGTTCCTTCCTGCCACAGGAATATGTTGGCACTTCCCCCAAAGCCACCCAAAGGGGCCTTTGCAGAGATGCAGTGGTGGCCAGCTTGCATGAGCCATCCCGGGGATGTCTTCCAAAAGGCCAGCAAGGCACAAGCACTGCCCCCATCTCAGCTCATCCAAAACCCAGCAGCCAGAGGCTGCTCTCCTGCCTGGCAGTCATTTTATCCCAGCAAAATGCAAGGCAAAACCAGGGCTTTTTGCTGCAAGAAAAAGGGAGCCACTCCAGGGACTGGTGGGAAGAGCTGATGGGCCTTGGCACAGCGCTTAAGCTGAAAAGCTCCAGCTCCAGACCTTATTTTGCAGTGACCTGTACCAAGATTTGGCTTTTCCCTTTTTCTTGCCAAATGGAAAGAAAAAGAAAGCCTTCCAGGTCAGAGGAAAGAAAAGCATTTACTCGTGGGTCAAGTGAAACAATCTGATGCAGGGTTGAATGCACTTTTATCCTCCCCAAACAAGGAAAAGATTCAATTTCCATCTCAAAAAAAAAAAAATCTAAAAATAGAACCACAAATGTTTTTAGGGTCAGAAGCACTCAATTTTGGTTTTCAAGCCCAAATGATTTTCTCAACTGAACCCCACGTTGCAAAGCATGGCTTGACTCAGAAGTGCAGAGGGGTGGGGAGGGGTGGGCTGAGGCATCGATCTGGAAAATGCCACCCTCGCTGAGATGGCAAAGCCACAGCGACCACTGCAGGGCCACCCGTGTGCCCGGAGGGGAGCCCCGAGCTCCGCTCCTGCCTGGCTGCAGCGCCGGGAGGGAAGGAGGGAGGGAGGGAGGTGTTGGGCCACCTCTGCTGCACGTTGCTCACCCAAAGCGAGCTGTCACTTCCCATCCTCCTCGCCAGGCAAATCCTTCCTGACATCCCGTTTAAAACTCCAAGTACCCGATTACCACGGCGGCCAGGCAGCCGCGAGAAACTCTTCCATAAACACCCCCCCTCAAAACAAAATCCCTGCCTGGAGCACCGCTCCTCACCCTTCCCAGACCCACCCACCCACCAGAGGCACCTGGGTCCCTCTTGAGGTGGTCCAGGTGTGGCTCTGCTGTCACATGCGTGGCCCCAGCCACGTTTTCAGCCCCTGCTTCCCACCAGCCCAGCAGGGGAAGAGCCACCGGCCCCACAGCTCCCTCCACCTGCCAGGGCTGACCCCGGAGCCTCCCGTCCCCGAGTCCATTAGCAAATCCCCGGAGGACACATCTTGCTGCTGTTCGGCTTAACCCCAGCTTTTAGGGAGAGCTGCAGAGCTGCGTTGCCTTTCAATTTTTAATTTCCTCTAAACATTTTGGTCCTCTCCCCAGGGACTCTGAGTTGATCACCTCTGCTGGCAGCACAGCTGTGGGGAAGGGGGAAACCAGGGGCAAAGGAGGGGAAAGCAGCTCCACCCCAAGCTCCTTTGGAGGAGCAGGACCCCTTTACATGCCCACCCTGGGATGAGGGAGATCCACACCAGGCTCCCCAGTGGCCCATGGAGATGCTCCACAAGGAGGAGGAAGGGGGATGACTCCAGATCCCTCCAGGAGGGACATGACACCTGCAGGGACAGGGCTGTGGCAGAGCAGAGCACCCTCCTCCTTCCATCAGACACCCCTGTGGGTCTGGCTTCCCCAAAAATTGACAAGATTTATCCCAGTGCCTGGCACAGCCACCCCTCCTTCCCCACCACCCGGCACTGGCACACAGCAGTGCACAAGAGCAAGGATATGAATGCAGCATTACTTTCCAGTCCCTGAGGTATCTTTGTTCTTTTTTCCACTGCCTTAGGCAACAAATGTACAAACAGGGACCTGCTGGGCATGAGGAATGTGAGCTGAACTGCTCTGGGAAGGGAGATGCCATCACACAGCTGGGAAGAGCAGCTCAGATCACCCAGAGCAGGGGAGCAGCTCCAGGTGGGTTCTCTGTCCCTCAGGTGCTGGGGGTCCAGGCTCAGGGTTAAGGGTCAGATCTTCATCTTTTTTTTGATTGGAAGTGCATGTAAAACTAACCAAGCACTAGCAGACAGCATGTGAATGGCAAAGCCTCAAAGAAAAAAGAAATCCTGATCAGCATGAGGAAAGGTACATGGAATAGCAGCAAGGCCCTATAGCCCACTTTCAACAGGTACCTAGGGTGAAAAAAGAGTGATATGCACAGAATATGCTCCCTCCATACTCAAACTGGCAGGTTTAGGAGTTCCCAAAGCACAGGGATACTGTTTGACACTTGCTGGCTCCCTCCTGAAAATTTGCTGCTACCTTTCTGCACACAGGTAAGCTCCCAGTACCCACACAGCCCCTTCCAGACCCCATGGCATCTCCCCATCCTCAATTTCCTGACATAGCAGTGGGACCCATCCCCAAAGCTCCCAGCTGCATGCCCAGGCAGCGAGTGAGATAAAGGCAGGGAGTGGGACAGAGGCAGCTCCTGAGGGGCACGGGCAGGATGCCCACTGAGCAGGATGTTCTTCAGCTCCCCATCTCCCTCACCCTCCCAGGCCCCCGGAGGAGTTCGAGGCTGCAGGGAGCTGAGCTGCTGAGCACTGGCCTCGGCTGCCACCTAGCAGTGACCCAGCAGCAGCAGGGACACACTGACAGCTCTGCCGAGATCAGGCCCCTGCTGCAGGTGATGCCTCAGGTTTGAGCTTTTGTATTTTTCAGATTCTGGGCTGCTTTAGTGTGTGAGTCTGGGCTTTATATTGGGGGATGGCGAGCTCTGTGCACAGAGCAGGGAGACAAAACAATTCCTGCTCCAGCTGGGGACCAAGGACAAATGATCCAAATCTCAGGCCCAAGAGCATAAACAACAGTAGGCTGAAGAGAGAAAAACAAGAAAAATGAGACTTCACAGGCTAAAGCTGTAATTGGACAATTAACTCCAATATGCAAATGGATCAGAACTTATAAAAGTGTTTTATAAGTTCTGACACTTCTATAAGTGTCAGATCCCATGGTCCATTTTGGGTTGTGCTGCCCAAGCTGCATCTATTTAGGCCTCTTAATAAATCCCTACTCTATTCTTTAATTCCATCTAGTCTCTGTTGTAGGTCAGCCTTCACAAGGCTTCACAGGGAGGTGCCAGGTGGGGTCTGGGAGACATCCTGCACTATTTGGGGTTTTAGGAGGTGACAGCCCACTCAGGGCCACAGGCCCCTGGTCACAAACCCCAGCCCTTTTCCATGGGACACAAAACTCACCACCCCGGTTTGCTGATGTCAGTTTGCAGGAGGCACTTGGCACTGCCAGGGCAGCCTGAGTAAAAAGAGGATCTGGGGATCTTCTCAGGGCACCCCACCATGGCCCCAGCTGTCACCTCCCTGAAACCAAAAGGGGGCTCTGCAGCAGAGGGTGAGCTCTGAGCAAGCTCAGTGATGAATGACAAAAGTGTGCAGTGAGTGCCCCAACCAAATGTGGCACCAGAGAAGTCAGGAAACCTCTGAAGCTCCCCACAGGGTTGGACAGCCCCTGCTCCTCAGTATTCTCCTTCCATCTCCTTCATTAGCTTTCCCAACAGCTGCTTTCTAACCAGCCACAGATTTTTGGTTTATAGCTGTTTCACATCCCAAACCACACTTAAATGCTGGGAAAAAAAAGGGGAAGAATAATACAACGGTTTGGGTTGGAAGAGAGCTTTAAAGATCAACTAGTCCAATCCACAAATGTCTTGTGCTGGGCTTTTACCCATTCCAGTATTACTGCTAGCATAAGTCAGCTTTTCTTGGTGGTTTGCAGAGGAAGATACCTCTGGCATGGTTGCAGGTGGGCACAGAATGGCCCTTGAAGCCCCTGAAGAGGTGGGGAACACTCCAGGTACCAGCAAATCAGCTGGATGCCAGCATTCCTAACCAGGGCACTTCTGTTTTCCCAGCTTTTCTCTGCATTAACACCCTTTAGGATCACTTGCCACAGGCAAGGAGCTACACAAACATGGTCAAGCTTCAGGCTCTCTCTCACTGGATTCCTTACAGATTTTATTCCATATCTTTAAGATGAGATTCCTGACACTTTGTACACATGACATCCAACAAATCACAGCATCTTCTTCTTGGGGAAGGAGGTTTCTTCAGCTCTCCTCACAGCAAGGAGTGTGTAGAGCAGCCACTGTATTAAAAACCAAAATCACATCCCCACACAATGTCAAAACAGCTCATGCACTGAAGGAAGGAGGGATGGGCAGCCAATTTCCCTCTCTTAAAGGATACATAACACAATGTGACACTTGGATGTTCTCCTGAACCATTATATTAAAGAGCAGTAACTCAGTACACCACTGGTACAACAAAAACTTTTACCTGAAAGTAAAACTAACATTTATCACACATGCTGGGCACACCTGAGATATCACACTCCAGGTTTTTTCAAGGGATTAAACGCTTCTGAACAAAAAAAGCCCTGACAGCAGGGTCATACAGAGGGCCTGTGCTGCTCCAGTCAGCCTTCCTTGGCAGCAGCTCCAGCTTGTCCCCTCCTATCACACCTTCCTTCTCAGGCTGGGCAGCCACTGAAGCAGGCATGGGAAGTGGCCAATCATGCAGCTGCCAACACTGCAGAGAGCAGGGCAGGAGGGACACACAGCTCCTGAGGTGGCCCTTGGTCACAGAGCCCAGAGCATGGCCGAGGCCAACCATGAGATTCCTGGGAAGGTGCTGGTCTTCATGTTTTCTTCATCTGCATAAAGAGGAAGACAGAAAAGAAAGATCAAAGCTACACAAGGAAATTCAAGAGCTCCAGTGTAGACTGAAATCCCTTTTGCCTGGACCTCACCAGGTCATGGAAAGAAGATTTGCTACTGCACACCTGCTTGATGAGTCTGACATGGTATAATGCCAGGAAGTGGGAAATCAGATGTGAATTCAGCAGGTTTTGTCTATGGAACTCCAGAGAGAAAGTTCCAAGGCATAAACAGCCACTGCCTTTGGCAAGGCACTTAATCCACCTTGTAAACTGAGCAACTCTTGTATGGGTGGTGTAAATTCTTCCATCATTTGGAAGAAGGAAGACAAGCACCCACACGGAAAACTCACAGGGTTTACAAAATGCTTTAGTTACTTATGGTTGAGAGACTGGGAGACTCAGTATGGAATGAACACTGGAGTGGAGAAACAAATACTTCTGCATGCAAGGAGCAGAAAGCCTAGAAAAGAGAACAAAACCCAACAATGAGAGAACTAACCCTCAATTCATTTTGTTCCCATTAAACAACTAGAAATCCATTTTGCTGCACAAAGGCCAGCCTCAATTGCATCCAGCTGTTTATTATTGTGGCATCTCCAGCCCACAGAAACACCAACATTTCCATCTGTTCCAGCAGCACCAGCCTCAGGATACCCAAGAGGGGCTGCAAAGCTCACAGCACACTGACAGACTGCTCAACTTTCTGCCAGCCAATTTTGACTGATGAATCTCTTCACAGTGTCAAGGGGGCACAGCATGAATGGTCCAGCATTCATGCTGGATGGACAGCTTCACAAAGTTGGGCCCTGCTGGAAAAACTTTCTATCTGATCTGGGTCATCTTGTCCCATTCCTGCTGGTTGCCTGGAGTAAATAAAGGAGGTGTAAAGGTCTTCCAGTGACTTGATTAAGACAGCAGGCACTGAGGACTCTCAAAGAGAATGAGGTGTCTGCAAATGTATGTAAAAAAAATCGAGAGGGTGCAATTAGTGCACACTCAGCTCATTAGCTGCCCTGATCTTAATTATCTCTCAAAATTTACAAAGAAGTGGAAGGTCAGCAAACGGATAATTAAAAAACCGGAACAACAAGACTACACAACAATAATCCCCCAGTCCCCCTGGCCAAAGGGCAGCTTTTCCTCCACAGCAAGCTGGAAGGAGCCATAGATTATTACAAGACACAAGGCATTCTATCTTAGCAAAGAATTAACAGCTGTCTCATCTCTCAGGAGCCCCACGCAGAACCAGTGATGGCAATGACAGAGGGAGTTTCTGCAAGGAGGCAGGAGCTGAGTCAGAGGAAGCCCCTCTGCATTTTTGCTTAAGAATTCAAATTAAATTTACATTTCAGGGATGCTCACTCATGTCTCAGCCACAGATGAGAGCTGATGTTTGTATTTTTTAGCTCAGTATGGAGGAGAAAACTAGTGAAATGAGAGCCAAGCAGCAATTCAACCACAGCTGCTCAAAAACTGGGTACTTGCTGTCTAGGCTGCTTCAGTTGTCAGGGCACAAGGGGACTGTGAGGCACTCCTGCAGCAGCAAGGATGGCTGGGCAGCAGGAATTCAGTGCTGACAGGATGCCAAGACAGGCATCACTAGAGCCCAATTAGCCAACTGCTCAGCTGGATACCAGCAGCCCACTAAAACCTCTGCTTAACATGCAGGAAAAAATATGAGCATTAGGATAAGGCTACAAGATGATTTTTAACTCTTCTTGCCACCCACACCATTCCCACTGAGGGACAGGATGCATTTACATTCCTCTAGTCTTCAAATCACCACCTGTGTCTGACATGAATCTTGCTTTAGTCAGCTAGGCAAGGAACTCTCCAGATTCTTGCATTTGAAACACAGACTCAAGATGTGCAGTCTTCCCCACATTATCTTCTTCCAAACACACACAATAACAGGACGGTTTGTGTCTTTCAGTTCATTTGATAAACTGACAGAGCAAGGACATTAATATCCAAGACACACAGCTTACATAGAGTTTCTCTAGCCCAGAAATCTTAAAAAAAAAGAGAAAAAAACCTAGAAAAAATAAGTACTTTACAAGTTACTAGCATTAGACTTGCTTTTAGTCTTCTTTCAGAGCAGTGTCAGAAACAGCCCCAGAGCAGCCCCACTGCTGAACACACCAACAGCTGACATTGGCTTGAAAGGTGTTTTGCTCCCTGGAGTAAAATGTCTCATGAAAATACTACAATTTAAATAACACAGAAAAGGGGAGAGATCACCTGGAGACAAGTGCTCCTGGTGTTTGTAATGGTACTACCCTAGAGTGCACTCCAGACCTGGGGTTTACTCCCTGCTTAAGCTCTCTGTTCAGCAGCTGATCAAACTGTTAAATAGCTAAGGGCTTCTCTTTGAGCGTGCTCTAAAACCCCAGGTGTAAAGCACACACATATGCTGTACATTCACCCTTAGGGTTATTTTGTTAACAAACCTGTAGTTGTATAGAACCTTATCCTCAGCAACAACCAGGACTGCAAATCACTTCCTTTCAGGTCAGCTTAGGATGAGCAAGACCCTTTACTGCAAATATTCACCACTGGCACTTGTGGACTTTCCCTGCATTTGCAGACTACTATCCTGAATTATTACACATCCTTTGCCAAAGCCCAGAGATCTAAGAGGAAAACACACACTTCCTGCCTCCCAGGGGTGCAAAACCACGGAAGTGCCAAGTCAAACTCATCACAAGAACCTGGCACTGCTCTGAGTTCTCAAACTGAAAAATTATGGTGCACATAGGGGAGGTTAGAGAGAGCACACAGACTCCTGAAGTCAGCAAAGGGATCAGAGAACAGGCAGCTAGAAAGGTATTTATGGTCCACGTAAATAATAGTTCTCATATTTATTACGTTTCTGCTTGCTTTATATAAAAGCAGAAAATCAACTCCACAGAAAACTTCCATGGGACCAAAACAAGACACATCTGCTGAGCCCTGGAGCTGATTTCATGGAATGACAGCTGTGCCAAACTCTCACCTGCTCACAGCTCAGCCCCATTCAGCTTCAAGGTTGCTGTTTCACTGTCTGCATCTTGAGATTCCTGCTGCAAACGAAGGTCTGGCTCCACCACTTCAGCATTCCCCTGCTTTCCACTGGGCTGTACATACAAGGCTGAAGGATTCAGTTCCTCAAATTCCTAGAAGAAATAAAAACCACACCAGAACAGTAAAAAAAAACTTCTCATTGTAACTACCACAGAGAATAAAAGGATGCAGAAAATTTCTAACAGGTCAGCAAATGGCTGCAGGTGCACAACACCCAGAAGTTAGCTCCAAATTCTTGCAGAAATGGCCTTATTGAGAAAATCAACTCCTCTTTTGCCAGCAGCAAAATTTCTCAGTAATGCCCCTCTCTCCCAGAATTGGGCCTACACATGCAAAGATACCATGACAGGATCTAATCCTACCACAACATGCATTCTGCATCTGCTGAATAGAACAGATAGAAGCACTCCAGGCTGTAAAACTCAGCTTTCTGCTGAAATATAAAATTATGGCAGTACCTTTCCAAGGGTTTGCATAATCCACACAGTTTTTACTGGAAGTGAGCTGAGACATGCAAACAATGCCACAGGTAAGCCTAAAGCACAAATGATCTGGCTTACAACAGGTGTGACAATAGGCAATTACCATGATTATGCCATCCAGCACTGTACATTTCACTGGCAAAATATGCCAGCTTGTAAACCAAGACCATTTCCATATCAACTTTTAATCCATTGCTAGAAGATGGGCTGAAAACAGTTTGTTCTACTAAACAGAACATCTCTGCTGTACCATCAGACCCCACCTTAACCAAAAAGCAAGCTCTCCACATAGAGTTAGACACTCTGGGATGCAGTCACAAAATGAAAAGCTACAGAAAAGCAGGGAATACCAGTTTTGCTCTTCACAAAACCACCTGCTTCAAGGTAAGAATCTTCTCATTAAGAATCTTCCCATGCACCCAAGCAGGGATCCTTCCCTTCCCCTTCCTTTCAGCAGACTGGCCTCCTTCCTCACCTGGGAAGGGATGTTCTCCCCACAGACATCAGCATATCCCATATCCCTCAGGACAGAGTGGAAGTAGACATCCTCCTTGGTGGATGTGTCACACAGGAAGAGGTACAAAACACCATCCATGTATTCATCCACGATGCCCACAAGCTCCTTGAAGCGACAGAGATGCTTAAACAGGAGAATTGCTGCACTGGACCACGTACCCTGAAGAGGAAACAATGTAAAGTTACCATAAACAGACCAAAATCCACCACCTGAGACTTCTCCTTGTGGTGGGCACTTGTCAAAAGCCAGCTGAGCTATGCCAGGCTAGTGACAAATACAGGAAAGTCAGGCAGACAAGCTTCCCAGCATGAAACTAAACCAAACTATCCCAAAGCCTGCAATTCTCATTACACTGGGAATGCCCTTTCACGCTGAATACCTACTTCCAAACATAGCTCCATGGCATTCACCAGTGATTTTATCTCAATTGCCTAAAATGCAGCTGTTTGTTGGGTTTTCTTTTTTCATTCCTGGAATCACAAGATTTTACAAACATTAAAAGTATCAAAAGTCAGTAAGATGCTGCTAAGCCTCACCACAAGGAAAACCGTGATTAAGCCTCAAAACGCAGGGGAAATAACTTTTTAAAAGCAACATCCTTAAAAACACACAGGCAGCAACTCTGCTCACATGCATTCCTTCAGAGATTGTATTTCTCAGGCTTCTTGACCAAGAAGTTTCCCATCACAGAGAAACTTTCTTATGACCTCTGTAACTCTGGCTGTGCTAACTGCATCTAACCAACTCACTTAAAGCTCTGTTACAAAATAAGTTTTTAAAACAGAGGGCTGGAGCTACCAAGGCTTCAGAAGGACCTTGGGGAACTACTGGCAGGGAGAGGAAAATGTTTGCTGTGCTGCTTCACAGGAGCCATCTGTTTCTGCAGGAATATAAGCACAAATGCTCTGATGGCAAGGAAAGCACTGAAAGGGTGATTGCTTGTAGAGCAGACACTCACCCAGCACACTCTGCTGAATGTAACAGCATTAATTCTGCTGCAAACATTAACAGGACCTGACTTCATCCAAATGTTTGCCCTTGGCAGGAGAAAAAGACAACCTCTACTTGATAACTCCTCTACAGATGTCAAGAAACAAAACTGCATGTGGACACCTACCTCCACAGGTTTTACCCATGCCAAGGAACACGGGATGGCCTGAGCAGGGAGCTTCAAGTAGTGCCACCTAAAATACAAAGCAAAAATTACAGCAAAAGCAGGGATCAATCAGCAGAAGAGCAGAACTTCCTCCTCTTCTGGGTTTTACTACCAGTTTAGGAATGCTGAAGCATACATTGAATTGTGTTCTCATTACTAAAACCCAACAGCAACTTCAGAAAACACTCCATACCCAGAGAATGGGCACAGCAAAACCAGCAATAACAACTGGTCCCTAATGCATTCCCTGGCCCAAGCACCTTCCCATCAGAACCCTTTGTGGAGACAGAGTTACAGATAGGGAACCATGATTTTTAAACAAAGAATGCCAACAGCCAGGCACAAGGAGAGGGGCAAGACACAAATATGGAAAAGTACCTCTGACATTGCTACCTGGAGGATGTGCCTTCAGGAGAATGTGTATATCCATTCATGCAACCCAGGAAGGAACATTAGGGAGCTTGCCCCAAGGTGACAGACAGCAGCAAGAGGACAGACTGAAGAATGACAGGAAAGGATTTAGCAGTGTACCCCAGGGGCCAGTGCTGGGCCCAGTACTGCTCTATGTCTTCGTTATCAACCTGGGGGGATGGGGGAGAGTCTTTGTGTCTGCTGATGACACAAAACTGGCAGGAGTGGCTGATGCCCTAGAGGGTCAGGTTGCCATCCAGATAGATCTTGACAGGATAGAGAAATGTACAGACAGGACACACACACAAAGTTCAACAAAGTCCTGCACTTGGGGAAGAACATCATGCATCAGCACAGTGTGGACCAGCTGGAAAGTGTCATTTTTACCAGGAGAGTGACCAAGCACTGGAATGGGCTGCCCAGAGAGGTCATGGAATTGTCATCCTTGGAAACATTCAAAAACCATCTCAGCATGGTCCTAGGCAGCCTGTTCTAGACAGCCCCACTGCAGCAGGGAGCTTGGACAGGGTGACCTCCAGAACCCTAATCCAACCTCAGCTGTTCTGTAACTCTGCTGCCCATGTGTAATTCACTTACTTGAGGAATCTCAGCCAAGACTTCTGGACAATCTGGAGGTGTCCATAGTCTGCATAGAACACCTCTACCTCCTGGTCATTGATCACACGGTGGATGATCACACGGTACCACCACTTGGAGACCATGACACAGCAGAGCTGCCCAGGCCTCACTGCAGACTCAGGCATGATGTATTTATCAGAAGCCACTTTATGTGAGTAAACGTGTCTGTAAAAGATGACAGTGAGAAACCAGCCTTAGGAGGATGCAGGAGATGAACAAGGACCAAAAGAATTCTGATTTTTTAAAGTCCCCATGACGTGAATTTTCAGGAGTTGTTTTAATAGACCCTTTATATTTCTGTTCTGCCACACTTAAAACTGAAAAGGGAATCAAATTGCAACCCCAAACTTTCAACATTTGAATGATACTTTTGGAGTCCAACAAAGTTAGTTAATGGGGATTAATCAGAGGCTAAACACAGACATCCTAATCATTACTTTTTTACCATTACCTTGACATATCAGCATTTCTCATGAACCAGGTTCTGTAGTACTGGCCCAGGTGCAGTGTTGGAGGTGGAAGTGAAAGCCTTAACTGAGCATATTAGCAACAGCTGCACAGACAAGACACAGGAACCCTCCAAGCTCCTTTCCACAACCCTTCCAGGCTTACAAAGTTCAGAACTGCTAGGACACAGACAAACCACAGCAACTGCTGGTGACCACACTTATTGCTTATTAAACGGGATGCACATTCTGAGTAGTGTTTCAGGACAGCACCAGCATCTCTGTACCAAGTCAGGAAGCCAGCAGAGACCACCACCAATGCTGGGTGCCCTGCTCCCTCAGCACAAACACTGCCACAGCATGCTCCCACCTCATCTCAAACATCAGGTCCTGCAGTTTATAGGATGCTTCTGTGCTGCAGACGTGGACGTAGAACTGGCTAGGAGAGACAACGAATTCCACAATGACTCCCACCAAGCACCTTCTCTTCAGAGGAGGCAAACTGCAAAGGCTTCTGTCTTGAACAGCATCTGGAGGGATTTCTGGAATCGGTGGAAACTGCTCAAGACCTTGATGCTACAAGGGGATAAAGGGGGAGGTGGCACTCAGATGTCTCATCATGCACTGAACACACATAATTGGCCTTTCCATTAATTTAAAAAATAGTTCTGCTTTCCTGGGGACTTGTGAATTACTGAATATCAGAGAATCATAACAAATTGGGCAAACTTGGATGAAAACCTTCCCTATGATAGAAACAATCATTTTCACACTTTCTTTCTTCTTCCCTACAGTGTTAAGAGGGGTGCAACAAAAATACCTTGCTCATATTCCTGCAAGGAACAAAGGAGAGGAATTGAAGTCAGATCACATATTTAGACAAAAGTAGTGAATGACTATTGCCTAAAAAGCAAAACAAAATCAAACCCCAGACCCAGGCCACCTCTTTGCTGGATTTTACTGAAAAGGTATTATTTCTATATTCCATAGCCATGAAAAAGTACATGATTGAACCAGCAAAAGTATCTGAAAATGATTCTGAAGTGACAGAAGACATGAATGCATCCCACCTTCACACTAGAGCTACTTCCCAAAGACAAAACCAGTCAAAAATCTACAATTTCTCTTCTTTTCTCACTTCAGACACATTTGTACAAGTGAACTATTCAAATGGCTTTCAATTTTTCATTATTCTAACTGCTGAAAGCATTATTTCACTCGAAGTAGTATGGATGGGAGCCTTAATCCAACATCAGCTACTTTCACTGCCTCAAGAGCTTTCTTTTGGGCCAGCAGACAGCACTTCTCCCATGATTAAAGTCAAAAACACTTCAATTTTACTTATTGTGAGCACAGTACAAATTATCACTGCATCAAACACCAGGCAAGGTGTAGGCAATTCATATTCCAGCACATTCCCTGTTGCTTATTTCAAAATTCAGCTGCAAACAATGGGGTTTTGCAACAGTGGCCCTCTTAATCACTTTGTAAAGGTGCAGATCATGGAATCATAGAATATTCTGAGTTAGAAGGCACCCACAAGGATGACCAAAGTCCAGCTCCTAGAGCTGCAAAGGACCACCCCAAGAATCCCACCACGTGCCTGACTGCACTGTCCAAATGTTTCTTGAATTCTGGCAGGCTTGGGGCTGTGACCACTTCCCTGGTCTCTCCTTCTGCAGACTGAGTAAAGCCTTCAATTTTTTTGGAGCTGGAAATTTTGACTAAAACATTTGAGTTAAACAGTGAGTTAACATTTTTGAGCCTCGGAGCAACTGAGGGAATTCTGGTCTGAGCAGCAGCATCACCTCTAAAAATCCCTTACAAATTTCACAAGTTTCCTCTGTGTAGTTCCTGTGAATGGTGGGATTTTTAAGTCCCAGTTTTGCTCTGATAAAGCTCTTCAGGTCAGACTGTTAAGGACACACATGAGCTTTATATGCTAGCTCACACATTGTTAGTGACAACAGACATTTCTTTCAAAGATGTAGGGGATGGGCACTTGAAGAGAAGCTCAGAAAATGCAACAAAGCTATAAAGAGATAAAGCAAGTGTACACAGTGTAAAATCAGGCTTTATAAGAGGTATGACTTGCAAGAGAGGCTGACTCCTTGCCCCAAGCTGGACTGGCAGCTGCCAAGAGTGGTGTGGGTGGCACTTCTCCTTCTGTCATGGCAGCAACAGAATGCTCCTGAGAGCAGCAGCTGTCTCCTTTATCCTTCTTGGAGCTGAGCAGATGGACTCAGCCCTTGTGCCCCATCTGACCCTGAAAACACTTCCAGGATACCTGGCAGCAGGGCAGGGATCAGGTTGCATCTTTCCCCTCTACCTTGCAGCATTCTGATGAACAAATGTCCACTGCACACCCAAACAAACACATTCTAAATTGCTTTCCTCCAGTTCAGAGCTTTTTAAAAACAAAACAGCACACCTGGTGTTTCATAACAAACAGGAGTTGTAAAAACATCTAGCAAGTCTTGTCATGCTGGGATCTTTAAAAGGGCTGCAATACCTAGGAACAAAAATCTGGGGCTACCTAGACCATATCCCCTCTTTCATTGCCTTCACACAATCAAACTTGTGGTTTGACCCAGGGAAATTCCCTGTGGACTTCATCACACCAAACTAAAATTTCTTTAAAGGATCAAAACAGGCTGCCAAAAATCTCTCAAGTGCTACACAGAGTCCAACTCATAGCTCCAGGCTTCCAAGCTCATTAGAACACCAAACACCAAAGCCAGGAAGAACCCTTGGGATTCTTTTCCTACCTCTAAACTCCAATTGTACAGCTGGGTATAGCCACAAGACAAGCTTGGCAGAGGAAACAACTCCAAGCAGGAGGATTTTCCTGAGAAAAAGAAGGCCTAAAGATGCTCAAAAAAAAAAAAAAAAAAAGGAGGGACAAACAAATTCTGCCAAAGAGATTTGGCAGTTCAAAGCCTCTGCACCACTATTCTCCAGCCACTTCTAAAACCACACTGCTAAACAAAACAAAATAGTGATAATTTCCTACCAAATAGCAGACTTGAGGCTGCAGGAATCAAAGTCACTGAGGAACATTCCCCAGCTCCGTCAAACTGGCTGACACTGAAGCCCTGTCAACAGCAGCAGCGGAAATTTCACACAACTGATCTCACAACAAAGTTATCAAAGTCCAGTTACAAGTAACTATATCAAAAGGTATCACCACTCTTGTAAGTGAGCAAGAGAACACTTAACTGGCCTGGGATGATCTGATAGACCTCAAGATCAGAAGGAGATCAGAAAAAGACTGACTTTGGATGCCACATAAAGCTATCCACCAGGTCACTATGAGTCTACTTGCCTCCAGAGACATCTAAAACAAATGTTTGGAAGCAGCCATGCCTCAACAATGCAAACTCAACAGAAACAAAGGTAGTAAAAAGAGTATCACCCCTTGAAATCGACATGAAAAATCTACAGATCATTTGTCCAGCCACTTACCTGTTTGAGGTGATCACCCAAATCTACTGCTGGTGTTTGCACTGGCTCTGAATCCATCAGAGTTGCTCCCTGGTAGCAGCTCTTTGTCTCACAGGTGGGTTTCAAAGAAGGCATCTCAGCTGCAAATGCTGCTGCAAACACAATAATTTGGCTGTTATTCTTTGTTGGACTGATACAGTGTTGCATATTAAGCAGAAAGGGAAAACATAAAAAAATGGAAGCCTGAAAGCATTGGTGCTGTTTTCCTCAATACTTGTAGCATTCACAGTCAACACATTAATGAGGATTCACTGTGTCAGCAAGTTAAAACAAAACAAGAATCACTTGCTCTTGCAAGCAAGCTGAAGGTTAAAATCCACTGCTAGAATAACGTTAAAATGTATTTTCCCTGGAAAAGCTGTGAATTTGGCAGGAACTGTATGTGATTATCCACCCTTTCCCATTGGTTTTATGGGAATGATGAGGGCGTCTGCAGTCCTGTCTCTTTTGTGGAACACTGTAGCCTTGCCTTTCAGGCCAGTGCTAAATCTTCAGTCTCAAAAAGTGTATGGCAAAAGCTTTACCAGCCTGCAGAGCAGACATTGAGAAGAACCTTTTTCACCTATCACTGGAATGCCTAGAAATTCCAGTCCTACACAGACATTCAGCAAGTCCATACTCTGAATGAGCTAATCAGCCCTCCTTCCACCTCACACCACAAAACAGTGCCAAAAACCTTCCTGGAAATTCTCTGCTACCAAGACAACTGCCTTGTGACAGCTGCTTCTGCAACACTCAACAGCCCTTCTGTGCCAAAGCCCAGGGGAATCAGGACTTCTGCAGCAACTGGAAATGCAGCAACAGAAACTTGAAAGGCAGTTGCTTGGCCACAGAGCTTGGAAGAGCTAGGTGCTTTCAGTTAAACACACCACCTCACCTTGCAGCATCTCCTCTTCCTGAGCCTCACCTTGAGGCACCTTTTCTTCCTGAGCCTCACCCTGAGGCATCTCTTCCTCCTCAGCTTCACTCTGAGGCACCTCTTCTTCCTCAGCCTCACTTTGAGGCACCTCTTCTTGCTCAGCCTCACTTCTGAGGCACCTCTTGCTGTTCTGTCTTGCTTGCCAAGTACTTCCTCAGGACCAGCAAGGAACCTGCCTTTGTTTGCTCAACAGCAATGGAATCAGACATGCTCCTGAGGACTTCAAACATGGACAAAAATCCGTACTGCCTGTACTGGAACGCCCGGCCAAAGCGTCTGAGGAAGGCCTTGTCCAAGTCTGCCAGCAGAAGTGGTGAGGAGCTCAGCAGGTCCTGCAGCTCAGCCTTCACCATTGCTGGCAGGACAGGAGTCCCAGCACTCAGAGTATAGAAACTCTGTGGATTCCTAAAGTTCTTAGTGGGAAAAGTAGAATTCGCCTTTGTGGCAGCTTTCTTTGATGTCTTGCGTGTCTTTACTTTCTGGTTGGCAACCAGCTTGGCAATCCCTTTGGTGGAGTCATCTGCAATGGCTGCAACAGAAAAAAATAGACAACCAAAACAAGGAACCATTAAAATCTCTACACTGGCAAAGCTCCTCTTCATTCCTTTCTTTCCTCTTCTCCACACCCCTTCTAGAAGAACTTGTCTCCTTCAAAAGCAATCACACTAAACCACGGCTGTTTTCCAGCAACCTTGCCCTTTGCAGACTGAACTGAACTATTTTAAAAAGCCAGCAACCAGTCTGCACCCTCATCCCTAGAAATTCAGACCAGGCAGGAAGGCAGGTCAGATTCTTGGATGCAGGATCACAAACCAAAACCAAGTTGCTGAGAGTTTTTCTGGGAAAGCAGAATCACAGTAAACCCTCACTTACAGAGCACCCCCTGCCCAAAGGTCTCCCTGGAGAACAGCCCAGGTCTTTTCCAAGCTTCTAAACAACTTTTTATTGTGTTACTGTAGCACTCAAAAAGCCCCCAACCATTTCACCCTTCCCAATCAACTCTTGGCAACTGCCACTTGTTGTCACAACTCTTCCCCAAAGAAAAAGAAAATGAAAAAGGTTCTTTGATACAGGCTAAGCTTCCTATGGGGTCAGGTACAGAAACCTTCACAGCTTCTCTCAAGAGGTCCCATCCCTGGTTTTGGCTCCTGCTGTAGTTTGCATTTACAGGAAAAAGCGATACTTATCAGTTCTAGTGTACACATAAGGAAATGTTATGTCAGTTTCTAAACCAAGTGCAGAGTGAAAAGTGTACAAAAATAACTAGAAGCATGGGTGACTTTTTTAGGAGGGAAGAGCACCAAAGTCTTATAAGACAGATCAAAATACAAGAAGAAATATCAAAGACAAAAAATTAACCAGAGTCGCATGAGAAACAGATTAACAGATATGTGACAAACAGTTCTGCACATCTGAACATCACTCCAATATGAGGCTCCAAACAACTCCTCCACCCATTTGCAAACAAAACCTCACCTTTGAGGATTAAAGCACCATTCTTAGAAGAACAGATCTGGACAACTTCAGGCATTTGTGTCACCAGCTCCAGGGTGGACTGGAAGCCCAGGTCGTGCAGAGGGAGAGGTTTGCAGACCATGGCCATGTACTGCTCCTCCAGCTGCTCCGGCGTCAAGCCCGCTTTGGCAGCGATCAGCATGGCCCTCACCTCCTTCTTCAGCACCTCCATAAGCTGCGCCTGCTTCGACATCTCTGTGCTAAAGGGGAACACAAGCAAGCAGATGACAACTTGTACCACAGCTGCTCGTAACCACGTGGAACTTTAGCTTTTCCCACTTAGCCCCTGAAAGCTGGCAGCAGGTTCACGAACAACCCCTGTATTCACCTGCCAGCACCCATGGAGTTTAATGCACCCATAAATACCAGCACAGACACCCTGCACGTCCACACTGCTGCCCGAGGACACCCCACCCACCGCCAGTGCTCCTCGCAGGAACCCCAGTGACCCCCAGCGCGGGGGTTCGCCCCTCAGGGTCTCTGTCCCCACAGACATCCCCGCTCCCCTCAGCCCATGCCGGCACTCCCCGTCCCCCCACGCACGGCGCCATCGCTCCGGCCTCGCCGTGCGCCTGCGCGCCGCCTTTCCCGCCTTCGGGGCGCGAGGGCGGGGCGGGGCCGCTCCTCGCCCCCCTCACTCCAGCCGGGGCCGCCATGGCTGCGCCGCTGAGGGGGAGCGGTCGGCACCGCCCTCGGCGCTGAGGTGGGATGGGTTTCCGCTGCCACGGACCGGCCGGGGGATGCTGCTCCTGCCTTCTTAAAAAAAACAACAAAACAAAACAAGGAACAAAAAACCAAACCAACAAAAATAAACCAAACCAAGAAACGATTGATTGGAGAAAATCTCTGAGATGATCGAGTCCGACCCAACACCACGACGTCAACCAGATCAGAGCACCAAGTGTTATGTCCAGTCTTTCCTTAAACACCTTCAGGTGATGTCCCCACCTCCCTGGGCAGCTTGCTCCAATGTCTAACCACTCCTTGCCGTGAAGAAATTTCTCCCTAGTCCAACTCAAACTTCTCCAGGTGCAGCTGGAGACTGTGTCCCCTTGTCCTATCTCTGTTTGCCTGGGTGAAAAGCCTGACCTCCACCTGGCTACACCCACCGTGATTGTGGTTTTAGAGGGTGGTAAGGTCTCCCCTGAGCCTCCTTTTCTCCAGACTGAGCTCCCCACAGCTCCCTCAGCTACTCCTCATCAGACTTGTGGTCCAGACCCTTCCCCACCTCCACTGCCTTTCTCTGGACTTGCTCCAGAACCTCCATGTCCTACTGTTATTAAGAAGAGTCTTGTATTCTGTAAGAGGAGTCTTGTATTGTAAGGAATCTTTATATTTTTTTGTCCTATCTAAGAGGAAAATCCACAGAGGAGACATTGACTTTCCAGAGGTCACAGACTGTAGTTAAAGAGGGGTGCAATGGCTGTTTCCTAAGGGCTCACAGATATCTGAGAAACCCCCTCAACTGCACAGTTGATCTCCACACAGGAGTACTTTTCAGACTAAAACAGGAGCTGAACCTGTGAATTTTGAGACACCTATCAGCATGTGCTCTCAAAAAATCTTCTCGTTTCAAAAGATAGCAATGAAACACATCTCCCTGGCATGGTGGAGTCAGGACCCGCTGGTTGAATAAAACATCAGACAAAACCAGCATGTTGCAGGTTTGGAGGTTAAACATGCCAGGGTGCTTTTGACAAGACACCAACTGGAATCCAGAACCAGACCTGAGCTGCCTTTTGCTGCTTAAAACACCACCTGCCTTTTCAGCAGCTGGAGACCATCTCTGCCAGTCCCACACTGGCCAAGTGATAAACAAAAAGTGGAAAAGGGCTCTGGAGGACTTCCAAAGAATATATACTGTATAAAATTATTAATTACACCCCATTTACACCCAACTTTTCTCTGCCTTTAGCCCTTTCCATCCATCACTTCCCTGGTGACCTGCTGACACAGTGCCTAGCACAGCAGGGAAAGCAGGCAGCTGCTGCTCCTGCCCCCCCTGCCTGCAATATCCTGACTCCAGGTGGAGCACAAGTCTCCAATAAAACAGGAATCTGTGGAAAAACAAGATCAGCACCTCCCCCGCTGTCTTCTGAGCTCCCCCCAGCCACTCCTCCACACCAGGGACTGGAATCCCTGAGCTCAGCCTTGCCCTGCTTTAAGTCCCAGGTGTGTCTTTCTTTCTAGAGTCTAATTTCTACCAGGTGCTGATTTCTTTAATACAGTTGGTGACTTTTAGTGTTTCTTCCACAGGTTTCTGCAGATGTCAGCACAGGCTGAGCAGCATGAAAAGAGAAAGCTCCCATGTTTGCTCTGCCATGCTCCTGCTGTGGAAAACTAGGGAGGCATTTAGGCACAAACTGTTTTGGCAATTTACAATTCAACAGTTCTAACTCTGTGATGGCTCTCATATTAATATGAGGAAAGCTGGGAATCACCCATTCAGGAAAGCTGGACCTGTTACTTTCCTTCCTTGCTAAAATATGACCCTGGAGAGAGGGGGGTTGCTGCCAATGTCCCCTCACAGTGCCAGCCAAAGGGCTTCTGGAGAGCAGAGCAGTGTGAGATGGTACTTTACCCAAACATTCACCACAACACCCCCTCCAACCACTCCTGAGTAAGCCACTGGCCTCACCAGCAAAGGCTTTTCACCCTGGTGTCTATTCTGGGCCACTCTCACCTTTTCATATATTTGGGGCCACATGCCTGACAGTTACTTTTAGGTTGTTTTCAACAGCTTTGCAGAAACGATCTACTAAAAATCACCGGAATGCTTCTGATTGCATTTTATTTCCAAAAGCACAGATGCAAATAGAATATTCTCTTGGGATCCACCCTGTCTAGGTCTAACTTTCCTTCCCATCTCCACAGCAGTGCATGATGAGAGCAGAGCAGCTGGAAACAGCTTGCTCACTTCACTGTCCATTATGTCTGACAAGCCTGTGATGAACTTGAAATGAGCCTCCTTGGTGTGACACCTCCCCTTCTCTCCTCCCCTGCCTGCAGCGATAAATTTGAGCACATACTCCTTCTAGCCCCGGGCAGCTGCGTGTCCTTGGCAGGGATGAGGATGGAGAAGAGGTCTCGGAGCTCTTCCAGGGAGTCCCACAGAAGACGCAGAGAGTCCCCGGCTGCGCAGAGCAAACGGGAGAAGAGAGAGAGCAGCAGAGAGACTGGCAAAGGGAAGGGAGATGTGAAGCAGGAGAAAGCCAAGGAGACCAAGAGCACTGCGGGGAGCGATGGTAGGGTGCACACCTCCACGGTGGTGGACGTGGATGATGTGGTGTCTGATGAAGAAATGGAGGCAATGGCATTGCTGGATAGTGAGCAGCAAGAGGAAGGTATGGCTTAAAGAAGGGAAGGGGTTGGAAAACTCTGGGCTCTGGTGTTGCGTGGGTCACAGTGTGACTTTGCTCTCTGCATGGTGTCATCACACCCACCTTACACAGGCGTGGTTATCCTCAGGATAGGGCATGGGACACTCCAGCTAGCCTCCCAGCCAGCTTCTGCAGGCTTATTAGTGCCATCCAGCAAAGCATCCAGTGAAACTGGATACAAGCAGTTACATTCCCAGCATCTTTCATGCTTCTGCTTGCTACTCCCCAGTTCCGTTCATGCTCTGGTCTCTTCCTTTTCTTGCTTGGCCTACTTTAGGTGGATGGCATTGGCCATACATAGCCCAAAGATCTCGCTGCAGGGAAGAACTGCCCTTGAGGTGCACACTTCCCCTCACCTGCTGGATAACCTTTAAGAGCAGCTCCTCTCCACGTGTTTGTTAGGCACATTCCCAGCCTGCTACAACAGAAGGGAGCATTGTGATCCTTTTGGCAATACAACTGGGCCTGTTTGGACCCAGCATCACCACAGGCATGGCAAGAGCCAGCACCACTTGTGCTCTTCCCTGCTAGGACCTCTGCTGCCCCAGAGTGACACAAAGGTTCAGATTTGTTCCTGACTCCCTGGGAACAAGCTTTTCACAGCTTCATCCTTCTGCCTCCATTACAGGAATTACAGCTATTGGGCAGTGCTTAGGAGCTCTAGTGACTACACAGGTTCTTGGGATCTGAAGCTCCCTCAGGACCTGATGGTTCTAGAAAATATTCCAAAGGCAAAGGAGCAGAGATGGAAGGGTTGGAAGGGATTAAAAATGGGAGGGGTGCTTACTTCGCAGTTGGAAGTCCTGATCCACTCTCTGGTTCCATCTGTTTTCATGCCATACCTGCTTTTTTTCTCTCAGACAGGAGCATAACAAAGGGCAGCCAGAGCAAGATGACCCACACTCACTTTAGCGAGATGTAGAAAGTAATAATAATCTGGGCTGACCATGCCAGTCACCCTTCAGCACCTTGGAGTGACTTGTTAGAACACAGGAAGATTTTACTGGCACCAGAGGCATTTGGGAGCTGGGATGCAGCTAAAATCCTATTCCAAAACAACCTGAAATACTCTGATAGAGAAGGGCACTTCAGGCTGTGCATGTTTAAAGCTCTCTCTTATTTACAATCCTTGTCTTTAGCTCATCTTTCCAGATAAACTTCAGGGATGTCAGCTCAGCAAAGCTGCCCATTCCAAGCCTTTCAACCCTGCTTTGTAGCCCCAATTTTTCAAGATAAAGTCTGCAACCATGGAGAAGCATGGTTCAATTTTTGTCAGTGAAGCAGAGACAAAATCTGTCCATCCATCCTTGCTACTCCTGGCAATCTGGAGCAGAGAGTGTTCCTTAACTCACCTCCAGAGAGAGCCAAGTGGTTCATTTACAATGAGTCCAGGCAAAGGACAGCAGTGAAGCTGATGTGTGCAGGCACTTGTCAGGCTCTCAGTATTTTGGAAGCAGCCCTCTTCTAACACAGTCCTGTTGGATTTCTCCCTAGGTGTAAAGTCTCCTGGTCTGGGTGTCTGTGAGTGGCTTTTGACCATCTTCTCTTTCCTGTTCATCATACTGACCTTCCCCATTTCTGTCTGGTTCTGCATGAAGGTGAGAATTGCCATGGGGCCTCTCAGGATTTGGTATCTTATCAGGTTGTCACACACTGATTCAGCATGTGTCATACATGAGCATAAAGGTTTTTTTGGTATAAGGCCCCTATTTATACCTCTCCAACTCATCATTAATTTTGATTTGTCCTTTATCACATGTTGCTGCAGCACAAGGGTCCATCCAACCATTGCCTATCAAATACTCCTGCTGAAATACCAGCAGGAAGGAACTAAGTTTCTCTTTTTAAAAAACATTGCAAGTGTGTTCACTTTCAGACACGTCCCCCAGCCTACCTAGCCCAGACATGGCTGCATTACAGCAGCAGGGTAAATAGGCTTTAAATTCAAAATTTTGAGAGATTGATTTCTCAGTTAATAGCAGGTTTTCCCTCTTCCTCTCATTTTTATTCAGCATGGCTACAAGTAGGCACTTGTAGGCATTTTGATTCCCACTTCTCAGGAAATTTCACATTCGTCTTGTTATTAACAAGAATGTCAGTATTACTGCTCAGCTCTTAGGATGAGCACATTTGCCTTAGAGGGAAGCAAGCAATGTGGAACAAGTAACTTTGGTTATTTAAGTTTGGCCAGGCTATAGGGAAGCAAAATGCTGGATCCTCTTGGGAAACCCTGGGTGGGTCTAACATGGGCTGCTCTCACCAAATCTGTCTGTCACAGGGCTGCTCATATTCAAGGCTGGCCAGCAGTTCTGGGCAAAGGGTAAAGTGCCTCAGTGACAGGTGATGCCACAAGCACTGAAATCCTCCCTTTGCAGGGCTTTTCCAGAATAAACTTCCTCCCGTGCTGGTGAGGCTGCTTTTCCCAGTCCTACTTCTTCCTCTCCAGCCTGGATTTGTGTCCCTCTGCAGGTGGTGCGGGAGTATGAGAGAGCCATTGTTTTCCGGCTGGGGCACCTCCTTCCTGGCAGAGCCAAAGGACCCGGTAAGGTGTTTACTGAGCTCCCCCCAGCCATGCTGCTCCTCTTCTGCATGCCTTACCAGAGCTGACATGCTGGCGCCCTCCAAGCAGACATGGCCTGGCAGGAGATTTGATGGATTTTGTTTCTTTCCTTTTAAGGGCCAGTAGTTTCTGATGTCTTTTCCATCACAGCCTGAAAGTTTGAGCTTATGTATTGCTCTTCTTTTGTAATTCTGCATGCTGAACCCTCTCCTGTTCTCCAAAACAGAAGAGGTAATTTTTGTAGTTCTGATGATGAACCTGCTGTCTTTCTCTTCCTCCCACAGGCCTTTTCTTTTTCCTTCCCTGTTTGGACACCTATCACAAGATAGACCTCCGCCTCAAAACCCTAGAGATCCCCTTCCATCAGGTATGACTGACACACCCTCTCTATACTAATTTTGGTATCTTTTAAATGTTAAATCTTATCAAACCTTATCCAATCTTCATCCTTGCCAAGAAAAGTTTGAAAAGACATCTCAAAGTAACCTTTAGTTTGCCCAAGATCAGTCAGTAGCAGACGTGGAAGCTACAAAGAAACAATTCAGCCAGTCTTCATCGTTCTCTCAGTTGTGTGCTTTTCTGGGCTACCTTAGAGTTGCCAGAACCAGTTCCATCTCCCCTAATGTCTTCTACTTAGGTGGTGACCAAAGACATGGTTACTTTGGAGATAGATGCTGTCTGCTACTACCGGTTGGAAAACGCCTCTCTTCTCCTCACCACGCTGACCAGCATCTCCAGTGCCATCCAGCTGCTGGTGCAGACCACTACCAAGCGCCTCCTGGCACACCAAGCCTTCTCTGAGCTTCTGCTGGAGAGGAAGAACATCAGCCAGGAGATAAAGGTGCTTCCGTGGGGAGGGAGAGGCAAAGCAAGGGGTAAATTGAGGCTCCAAAAGAAGCTCAGGTGGCCAGTTCCTCAGAGTCACAGACACTGGTTTGAAGAAGGCTTCCACGCTTGAAATCAGTGTGGACTCCAGTTAAATCACCCCAAACCCCCGGGGTTAACACAAATGGGAAGTGAGGGCAGTCATTTTATTTCTGAGAGGCCTCACCCAGTAGCACACTGAACCTGAAAATCTGCCTTACAATCCTGCAATTAAATGCCTGCCCTGTCTTGCTCCCTGTAAGGGGCCTAGGCCAGGGTTGCTGTTCTCCCCATGCTCTAAAAATATTTGTCTTCATAGGTGGCTTTGGATGCGGTCACAGGCTGCTGGGGGATCAAAGTGGAGAGAATAGAAATGTAGGTAGGAAATGCTGGTAGAAGGGAATTCTCTCTCCCTTTGCAAGCACCTGTCCTGTGCTGTTTGCTGTTGCCTGCTCCTCTTCCTGCTCTGCCTCTGGCTTTCTCCCTGCAGGTGTTCTGCACAAGGTAGAGCCTCACCTCCCGCCTTCCTATTTTCCCTGCCCTCTTCAGCCTCTGCCTCATGTAAAATTCCTACATCTGTTCTTTCTCCTGCCCTGACAGCCAGAGCAGGATCCTTAGCTGGGATCTCATCAGCCTTTCACTGCTTCTGCAGGCAGAGTTTGCACCCAATTCTGGTAGCCCAAAAGGCACAGCAAGGCACTGAACTCTCCATGTCACACTCTAGATCAAAGGCCCTGGAGTCTCAGCACTGGTAGGGATGGGCTCATCACTCAAATCTGTGCAGAAAGGGGGGACTCACTGATCACACAGAGGGATATGGAAGAGAGAGCCAAGCAGTGAATGAATAAATCTGTGAACAGAACATTCCTGTCTTGAGAGCTGTCTCCTAGTGGAGTCTCTGCTGCCTCACAAAGAGTGAACTTAAACTATGAGCCTCAGAGACACAAAGAGATCTCCCTGCTGGCTGGTGATCATGCCTGGTCACTAGAAAACCAGGCTGAAAGAGAAGGTTGGGAATGGAGATAGAAGGCTAAAGTGAGACACGTAAAGAGGGACACCCAGGGACAAAGAATATGCATGAGCTGCTCTGCAGAGACTAACTGAGCCCATCCCAAGCCTCAGACTGACCATCCAGTGCTGCCAGGAGAGCCAAGAGCCCAGCTAATGCCTGTCTTTACTACCACAGCAACAACGTGCAGCTGC
Organism: Camarhynchus parvulus; assembly: GCF_901933205.1. Classification (NCBI taxonomy): domain Eukaryota; kingdom Metazoa; phylum Chordata; class Aves; order Passeriformes; family Thraupidae; genus Camarhynchus; species Camarhynchus parvulus. The sequence goes on along the minus strand of NC_044578.1, from coordinate 27,187,417 downwards.
CTGCTGAACTCCGGCAGTCCCTGGCTGTGGAAGCAGAGGCCCAGAGACAGGCCAAAGTGCGGGTATGCCAACATCTGAACACTTCTCATCTCCTTCCAAAGCATTCCTCCTCCCTTTCCCACCTCTGGTTTGAGGTCCCTGTGTATGCCACACAGGCACACAGCTCTGGGTTGAGATGTTTCCTTTAATTCCTGAACAAAAGCTGAGTCTAACAAGGGGAGTTCAGTTGTGAGCTCTGATGGGTCTGGTAAAAACATGCCAGACATGAGCTTCCAGACTTCTGGCAATTCCAAGAGGTTGGTACATGCTGCGATCTTCAAGGAGCAGGAATGTTATAATCACACTGACCTCAAAAATTTCATCATGGCAGCCTTCCTCTGTACCAAGGAGTCTGTGCCCCCTCACTCCCAGCCTCACAGAACCTTCCTTCTTCCCCTGCTTGGTAGGTGATCGCTGCAGAGGGGGAAAAGGCTGCTTCCGAGTCCCTGCGGATGGCAGCTGAGATCCTGTCCAGTGCTCCAGCTGCTGCTCAGCTCCGTTACCTCCATGCACTGCACTCCCTTACCACAGAGAAACCTGCTGCTTTCATCTTGCCCTTGCCTCTGGATGCCATGAACCTGGTCCCTCCAGCTACCCACAGCTCTCCAGCTGTGAGCAGCCTCCTTACAGACACCACAAAGCTCCCAGAAAATCCAAAAGACAAGAAGGACTCACCCATGCTCTGAGAGAAATGGTTCCCACCTTGCTCCTGCTCAGAAAGGAGCAAGAAGGCTGACCCACCATCAGGTTCTGACCTGGAGGTGGAGGGAAAGCAGCCCAGGCCTGCAATATAAAGTGGATTGTACACAGAAAAAGCCTCTATTTGTTTTGGAAAAGAAAAAAATGTGGAGTGCAAGGAGCAGGCCTGGCAAGTGTGTGAGCAGGGGGTTGAGGGAAGTGGGGTGTCATCCCTTCGCCTCCACAGAGACAGGTGCACCTTGACACGTTACAGCCTGGCCCCCAGGGTGTGATCCATCTTGCCCCATCACCTTGGAAGGAAGGACAGACCTTCCCCTATGTCCTTACATGTCACCCATCCACAAATCAAACAGCCAGGCAGGTGGGAGTGGGAGCATGACAATCTGTGGGCGAACAGCACACAGGCAGGATGCTGGGTGCTGCCATCCTGGTGGTCCTGCAAGGAGGGAAAGGTCCTTGTAGTGTTCTGGATATGGGATTTCAGTAACCACCCACATGCATCCCGACAACCAAGGTGTTTAGCCCTAGTTCTGAAGTAGGATGAAAAGGAAGAAGGGGAGAGGGCAGCCTTTAAAGCTTGGTGCTTCCCTGCCGGGCACATCTGCTGTGCAGAGGAAAGGCTGTGCTGCTGCTCGCTTCCACAGGGTGGTGAGGCAGGACAACGTCTGAGCTCGTGGGCACTTAAAAACGTTAGGGTGAGGTGATCTGCTTAACCAACGCTCCCTGGGCTGACCAGGGAAATCCGGCACCGCTGGCTGAGAGCCTCGGGAACCGTAACACCTTTGCCCGCCTGCAGCTGCCTTGGTAATTTTCACACACGGAGAAGGAACAGAGAGAGTTCTCAAAAATCCTGGAAGCCACAAAACTCCAGTGTATCTTTCCTGCCTACAGCTGTTTTAAATGGCCAGGAACCTACAGTCCTTTCCGTTGGCAAAAATCTGGAGCACTGTCAAAGGAAATATCCCTGCACTCAGATTTTCTGATCCTGGTGCCCTTTATGTGGACGTCAGCTCTGCTCCTGCCCTACTTGACCTTGCTTCAAAGCCAGATCTCCCTGCACAGCCATTCCCAGCCCCACTGTTCTGCTGTTGGTGTCCTGTACAGGTCAAGAGAGAGGGCACTTTGTTGCCTTTCTCTTAATTGCCCCACATTGTTGGTCATGATGCCTGTGCCTAGCCGGGGATACTCAGCCAGTGACACTCAATCATTCTTGACTTTTCATTTATTCACAGCACTTTGCCTGCTGGTAACTCTAACTGCTCCCATGACTGCTCCACAGTCTACAAATATTTGCCAGCATTTTTACAGCAAGGACACCTCGCCAACCAGTCCTCTTACAAGTGGCTGGGAAGTGAGAAAAATCCACCTCTGAACTCGGCAGTGACCACACAGGCACCTGACCTGCAGGTGTAACGTCCTGCTTACATCAGTTGCCACTGTAACCCTCCCAGGGGAGGGGGCAGCAGGATCACTGTGGCTACTGCTGGTGTGGCTGTGGTACATCTCAGGAGTGATCTGCTCACGGAAAATTAGCTCTGGGAAGTTGAACAGCTCTGTCATCTTCCACTGGGGAACATGAGCTGTGCAGTTACTCCTCTAAAGCTGGTTCTGGTTATTTCTCATCCTGCTGGAATAGGCCCTTCTTTCCCAACCTCAAGGACATAAGGGCAAAAGGGCATAATACTACAGAGTGAGCTGCAGCTGATCCTTTCTCTGGACACTTCTTTGGCTGCATTTCTAACTCCATGTAAAATGATCCATCCCCACCAAGATTATTGGCACAGGAAGGACCAACAGCTTTACAGATAAAGTCTCAAAGGAACAACACTCAGCCTAAGAACTGATGTCAGGAGACATGCAGCACTACGTCAGGGCACACCCATCACCCTGTTTGCACTTGAATCTGCAGAAGCCAGGCATGAGTTTTTCAAACTTTCTTACAGAAAGGCAAATTATAGCTAAGAGCATCCTCAGTTCCAAAAAGCATGCCTTGTTCCAGCAGGATCTTCTCTCTTTTACATGTACAGAGCCAGCAGAAACTTGTCATTTTACCACCAGGAGATACTATGCTCAAAAGCGTTGCAGAAGGAAAACCTAGCTTAAAAATGTACTTAAGGATTAGTGATAGAAGAAGTTTCCAAGACAGAATTTACTCTGAGGGAGTTGGCAGGTGTTGTCTGAGCCAATGTGATTCCTGACAGTTTCACTGCCGGCTCTTCCAAGCTGAGAATGGGTCAAATTGCAGTCATCCTAATTCTTGTACATTTTCCTCCTAATCAGTCAGACAGCTGGTAGCTCAATCATCTGAAGCTCAGAGGATGAAGAAGGTACTCACTATCAGATTCATCACCAGGCCATGCTGGCACTGAGGTAAAAAAACCTCTTGATATGAGAGGGAAGAGGTGCAAACAACTTGCTTGCATGATCCAACAGGGATGACACAGAATGAAATAAAGCAGCAAGAAGACATTGATGAGTGCAAACAGGAGGGTCACAGGCAAGAGAGGTGTGTTGAGTAGAAAGTTGAAGTAGCAATTGTTTTACAAGGATGACAAACTACAGAATTGTGGGAGGAAGAAGAGGACAGGCAAGACGAGGCAGAGGCAGGAAGAAGAGCAGCATAAATGCTGAAATGGCAGAGACGTGTCAGGGTAGTAGGTAAGGAGTAACAGCAGTGGATCAGGGTGAAATGCCACTAGGAATGAGGCCTAAGACACTACTCAGTCATTGCTGTTCTTCAGTGTTTGCATTTTCTGGATCTCTTGGGCTGGCCAGAGGTAGAAGCTTTGGGACTTGAGCAGACCATGACTTCTGAGATATTTTCTTGGACATTTTTCAGAAAGAAAAAACAGCGAGCCCTTAAAAATACCACAGATTTAAAATATGCCCAAGGTATCACATCCTTAATAAAAAAGTTAGCCCCTCCTCCCATTTGAAGTCAAAGGGACAAGATACACTAAAGGACTGAGGGAGAAATTTTAATTACCACTCTTTCTCCTTCTCCACATTTAAATCTTGTGGATCTAGTTAAGAAAAAATGCAAGGAGATGCTTTCATGCCTAATAAGCTTGTGACCTAAGGAACTCACTGCCACACCATGTGTGCAAGATCAGTAGTTAAGCAGTGTTCAAACACCTCCTAGAGAAAGCAAGAGTGTCATGCTATAAACACAAAAGATCTGTGGTCTCTGGAACATAATTTCTTTCTAATCCAAAATCAGTGATCCTTAACAGATCTTCTTGACTGTCACAGGGAGCACTCACTCATAAGGAACATGATGCCAATTACAGTGATCTCCTAGATATAGACCCTATGTTACATGTCAAAATAAAAATTAGTTTCTCTCAAAACCAGAGCGTGTTCAGCAGCTTTTTCTGCCCTGATCTAGAATTGTGTTAAAAGCCTCTTTGCTTGACCACTGACAGAGCTGAGACAAAACCCCAGGATGTGTCCAGCAGAGGAGAGTTCTGCATTAGGGTTAGATGAGTGATGTGTCTTCAAAGATTGCTTCAGTCTCCAAATCTGGAAAAAGGTTCAGAATATTGATTATCCTGACTTTGCCTTTCCTTTTTTGTTGCTTTTTGGATGCCTTCCTTGTCTTTCTGCAGCTTGCACTCTAGCTCTTGATTCCCTGCAGAGCTTCTTCCTGCTTCTCTTCAAGACCTTCAAACCTTTCCTCTGCATTCTGAGCACGGATCTCTGTTTCTTTGAAACACAGAGGCAAAGTCAATGCAAAAACATGAAGTCTAAGGAGCTGCTGTCAGGAGACCCAAGAAAAAGATCTGGAGAGCTGAAGAGTCCAGTGGGATTGGCTGACTATAAAACATGCTTATGGTTTCAGAGAAGGGCATTGTTAAAAGATCTGCAAAGGATTTTATGGCACATCTATGTAAACCTTGCAAATTTAGTTATAAAATTCAGTGTTTGCTAGCAGAGGGTGAGATGCTGATCTTCACTGTGAGAGGATAAAAACAGAGCAGAGTCAGTTCTATTAGCAGGGCTAATGAGATGGGGTTTTCCTGGTTAATGCAATCTCAGACAAAATAAGCATCTGCCTGAAATGAAACCCTGCCCTGCTCAGGCCTCCAGCACAGGACCAGTACTCAGAGCAGCTGCACTTGCAGACATTCCAGGGCTGCCAGGACTTCAAAAACTTCCTGAGAAAAGGAAGTGGAGGACTTGTTGGCAGTCACCTCCCTCTGGTTGGAAAGGGAAAAATCTTTTTTCAAGTGAATGTGAAACCAACAATACCACATTTCATCAGCAGTGTGTGCCTGGTTTCATGCCAGTGTCTCAGCTCACAGTCCCAACCCAGGCAAGAGCTCTGTGTCAGCAAAACAGGAAAAACCAGAGGCCAGGTCAGGCACTGAATGCATCTTGACATTAAAAACAAACTAAGATCCTTTTCTGATGCAGATATGAAAATCTCACTGGCTCATAGTCTTGGATTGCTGATGTAATCACTGGGTTACAGAGGTTGGAGATGGCTGTAGCTCAACCAGGAGCAAAAGAGACCCCAAAACACACACCAAAATGTTTGGAGAACAGAAAGAAGGAGCTCCTTACAGGGTCCAACAGGCATGAGTCAGCTTTCAACTATGATTTTTCAGTAAAAGTAAGTGTTGAGAGGCTCCTGCTCTAAGCCTTGGAAGATAATTGTTATTTCCAGGGATTTATTTCTGTAAAACAAATCAAAGTTCCATAAAGAAATGCTCCTGCATCTTCCACTGCTATGCAGAACTGCTGCCCTTGGTCATATAATTCATACCAGCACCTGGCTGCTGCTGAGAGAGAAAAGGAAATAAGAGAAAAGGGGGAAAAAATATGTAGGAGATACTACTGGCCTAGTGGCATTCAGGGCAGTGGTAGGGCCATATGTCACATCACACACTGTGGGTAATAAATAAAAATGTCCTGCTGGAAAATAGCACATTGCAACTACTACAGTCACCTGCATAATAGCAGCTTCCTCTTTTGCTTCTAATCTTTCTTCCTCTGTTACAGATTTCCTATTGGTGTTGGCATCTTCACCTTCAAACTCTTCTTCAGTTGAAGAAATTATAGTCCTTAAAGTCCCTGAAGTTCATCTTTAGTTGCAATTCCTGCACTATCAGGATCAGGTTAGTGATGTCCTCCATTTGTCCATGCAAATAACCTAGGCAAAGCCAGCTGGTCTCTGAGTTTCTCTTGCACCTATCTAGACTTAAACTCCAGCCACCTAGGGAGTCCTGGCTATAGATATTTCTAAACACAAATGAATAGGCTAATTACTTAACATTACATCAGCAGCAGGAAAAAGAGAGGCAGCATGAAAGCTTCAGCACTGGCTGTACACTGGAGTCATGAACAGCACTCTGCCTTGGGACTGAGTTCAGAACCAATGGGAAGAAACTGTCCTAGACAATAAATCTAAACCCATTTCCTTGTCATCTGAATGTAACTTGCTTTTTCATGAAAGCAGACTAATGCCAGGCCAGCCATCTAAACAATGCAGCCATCTAAACAATGCAGCCCATTGTCACAGGCAGTCTCAAACATCCTTCCACATAAGGAATTAAATCCAAAGCTCAACCTGATCTCCTGGGCAAGGCAAGCACCAGGATTGCAGCAAAAGTCCACCTCAATGGGTGAAGCAAAAGCCATCATGAACCATGGGGAGCTGGTCTACCGGGGTGGTAAAACTGAGACACTCACAGGACAAGCAGTCTGCTGTCACATCACAGCAAATCCACCAGCCACAGGACCAGTTTTCTGTGCAGCTCAGTCACCCGTACAAAGCATCAGAGCAAACCTAAAACCACTAATGAACCACTGGTCTTGCCAAGTAATCTGAAGTCAGCGTATTTCACATAAGTCAATGTCCTACCTCATTCAATTTGCAAACTGATCCAATGACAGAAACTTTTATTTTTACCATTTTTTCCTTTCTATTCATTACAAACAGATCTTTTCCTACTATGGATCTACCCTTCTCCCAGCTCTTGTTTAGGATCATATGCTGCTTATCAGCCATGTGGTGCATTCGCACGTCCACAATTCAGCAACAAACCAAAAATCACACACTACACTGCAACCCTAGGAGAAACACTCCCTAGGAATCTACAGCCCTAGGAGAAGGAAGTAAAACCCCAGAAAACCAGCAGGCCCAGCTGCTCTCTGAACAGGAAACATCAGTGTTATTCCAGAGGAAATGCTTACTAAGGGTGAAACAATAAATCTGTGCTCCTGCACTGTACAGGAGACCTTGCAGTTACTTTTAGAAGAGCTCTCCTCTGCTCCTTTGGCTGGCAGACAAAAAACACAACTCAAACAGGAAAGAAAGTGTCAAAATAGAAACAAGTGCTCTTCACAAGTGTGCTCTGGCCAGAGGGAGGCAAAAGGAAAGACTGGATTCTAGATAGAAACCTCTTATCCCTAGCAACTGGAGTCTTGTGCTTCCTTTTTCAGGAAGAACACCATTAATTCAAGAATGGAACCCATTGCTGAATCATCTGACAAAAAATCCTTAGGTACCACCAAAAAAAGCCCCAAATCCAGAAGCAAAATGACCTCCAGACCTGAAGGATCTCCAGTCTCGAAGAGATCTTTTGCTTCCCAGCTCAAAACCCCCCAGTATATTTAAGCACACCACATGCTGGAAACCTGACACAGGCATTTTTGTTACTGCTCTAGTTGTGGGCAATTCACAGGGAATCTTGCACATACACATTATAGATGTGTTCTGCAAATTATTTGTTTCTTTATGATATTTACCAAAGACAATGGAGCACCGTGGAGAAGAATATGCCCCCACATCTCTGACTCTGTATGAATCACTCATTTTGGTGGGGTTTTTTTCAAATGTCAAGATTTCCAAAGCAGGTGGCAGTTCTGAGGGAGATGGGGGTGTTCCAGGAAGGATATTGAAATTTCCAACTGTTTCCACAGGTGTTGCCAAGCCAAAGCAAATGAAAGGCAGTCACCAATCACTTTAACACTTTAGCTGATCACGTTTATCCCACTGCACCAGGGGCCCCACAAAAGGACATTTTTCAGGTGTAGTTTTCTGTACAAGGCCAGCCCAGATCCAATTAACACCTCTGTCTTACAGGAAGTGTGGTTTATCATCATTCTCAGCTTCCTGCAATGGGCTGGAGCCTGTACAGCTCCTCACTGCATCCACCTGGGCCAGTCAGGCAGGAATCTTGTGATAAAATGCTGGGAGCTCAGCTTCGTGCATGCCAGGACCTCACTTCAACTTTCACACCTTGAATACTTCTACCCAGTGCTGTTAAAAACCTAGCTGCGCCTGCAGGGGAAGAAAATACAACCTTTAAATCTAATTCCTTCAGCCAACAAAAATAAAACTGGATTCTGTGAGGGACGCCAAGAGGGATGAACAGCCTATGTGGGAACTGGCTACATTCAGGATTAAGAATGAGCTGTTTAATAAACACTGGATACAAAGCAAGCTGGAAGAAAATAGGCTTGATGTAAAGCCCTGACTTCTTGTCTTGGCAGATTTGGCTCCCTCATTGCACAAAGGCTTAATATAATTCTTTTAAAAAGAGCCGTGCAGTCACAATCACATTCTTCAATGATGCAGGTGATGCAGATGTGCAAAATGCCTGGATAAGGCAGTAAATTACTTGTTCATTCACTTTTCTAGCCATGCTGATAGATATTCCCAGTTTCTTGGGGAATATGCTTGAGATGTAACAATGCCTGCTCTTGATAGCCAATATTTAACTTTAGGTGAAGTCCTGGGGAGGTCTTGGTCTCCGTGACATCTTGTAGTAAAGTTGGCACATTAAGCATATGGTAGTAAGGACGATTTTATATTTCAATGATTTTGATGCATGGCTTGGTTTGCCCTCTGCACAGCTGTGGAGTAGGGCTGGTTAAATTCTCTGGTTTGGGAGAAGGGCAATGAAGCAGAGTTGGGATGTCCAGACTGGTAAGAAATGGAGTCATTTACCCTCCGTAGGATGGAACTTTTTAGAATGCACAGTGGGAGCTCCACAACCAGGCATTAGTTTTGAATTATCAGGAGGCCAAAGAGAAGCAGTAGGAGTGATTTTTGTTTAAGTTTTCCTGCTGTGCAGCAGGAAAGATAAGGCAGTTGCCATGAGGGCGTGGGATGAGGGACAACAGTCACTTGGGAACACTCCCATGGGGTTTGGCCATATTAGCCCTTACAAGTATTTTGTCATCCTTACTAAATAGCAGCCATTTTTGGGAAGGCTGTCTGTGTCATTGTATTGATCTTAGCACTTAATTAAAGAGAGACCTAAATGAAGTTCACTGGAGAGGTCACTCTAGTCCCAAGTGCAAATTCCAGAGTAAAACCCACACCTTGTTCTCACAATTAAGGTACTCTGTGAAGGCTTTAAGAAGTGATCAAGGAATAAAATAATAGCTCAGAATAAAAGCTCAGACTTCAAGCCAAACCCTTTAAATTTCCTGTAAGTACTTTCTTACATGTCCTTTCTAAAACAATCTCATCTGTCATTGTTCTCTATCCCTCTCTCATCCTTGTCATCAAAACATTTGTATTTCTGTCACATGCTGCTTGAGACCAGGTAATTGGATCATAGAAGATAATAAATACTTCAGGTAACCGAGTGCTCTTGCCTTACAGGACAAAATTACCATGTTCTCAGTATTGTCTCTTACCTATTCTTTATAATCTCTCTCATTTTCACTGTTTCTTACCAAAGAGCCATGTAAAGAGAAAGGATACCTTGTGTTTTCTGCTGAAAGGCCATTCATTACATTACAATGCAAAAATGAACCCAGGCCATTCAAAACTCGTTTCCTTGTATGGATCAAGAGACTACCTTGCCCGTGGCCCAGTTCCCAAAGTCTCTGTGAAAATGAGCTAAGATTTCTTTTTCTGGGCTCCACTAGCTGAAGCAATTTTGGATCAGATATCCAGGCTGTGCCTGTACTCAGACCATGGCTAACTATGACAATCTGCTGTTAACCTTTTGCCATGCTGGTGTCTGGTCAATTCTGGCCCCATTCCTCCATCTTGCTCTCCCTTTCTTAGGACAGCAATGTATTTCTTTCCTTTAGCTGTCTCACCTCCTTTTGTAGGCTGAAATATGGCATGTAGCATAAGCTAATGGCAGGGAAAAGGACAGGATAACCCTGAGTGAAAGAATAAGATGACAATATGAGAAGCAGCTCAGCAAACCTGAGTAACATGCAATTTAGTTTAAGTCTGAATAAAGGAAATAAGATTATTAAAATAAACCAGCAGAGATAAAACAGTTTGGAAATCAGGAACAAGTCAAGGTCTTGCGGAGGCAAAGGTTGAGAAGGTTAGTTGCAAATTACTCAACAATTGTTTGTTATCTTACACAGTAGATGATAAATTTGATAAAGATAAGTAGATGATAAAGATGATAAACAAAGAAAACATGTATTGACATACTTTATTATCAGGATAATTCAGTATCTAAATGAAGATAACTTTGCATTACTGATAAGGTAAAAAAAAATATTACCCTCAGAGAGTGCTGTCTGGTTAATGATCTTCAAAGTGATGTTTTACTCTACATTTTAAATATCCATCCTTTCCTTTTATTTTCTTTTCCATAAATCATCCACATAATCACAAACCACACACTCCCCCACTGAACATATGACTTTCCTCTGTCATATCTACACTGCATGTTCTTTGCACTGGATCGCATTTAAAATTACAGAAATTCTTTTCACCTGTGACTGAGAGTCAAGTTTCTTGGAGTTTATCCCTGGAATGCTCTTTATTCTCAGCACATATCTGGGGGTCATACTTTAGCTTTGGTAAAGGCCAGTACACATTATGTGAATGGGTCCTATATTACCTGCTACTTCCCTGACATCCCCAAGTAAAGACTGAGCTGCAAAATTGGTCATACCTCACCATTCCCTCCACTTTTCCTTCTACTGGATTCCCAGTAATTTACATGCTCTTTGGTTTGTTTCTGCCAGGGCAGGCTGCAATCGAGACAATGCCTCCCTACTGCTCTAGGTCTGCTTTTAGCATCTGAAAGAAGAGCTCAAGCCTGCCCCCAAAAGCTGGACCAGCCTTTGGCTGTGACAGAAAGGTGATGGAAATCAGGTAAGAGAAGTATGAGGAATCCATGAGCATAAAGATGCCACAGTGAGTAGGAAGCACAATAAATTGAAAGTCTGTTGGTGACAGTTCTGAGCATTTCTATAGATTAATGTAATTTATCAGTCACCAGGGCTTTTGATCAGATAGCGCTCAAATGGGACTGAGTTTAATGCACTGCCTGAACTATGGCATTGGTCAATCATAACTTCTTATGAGGAGACTCTTGAGCTTCTGCACAAAAGGTTTGAGCTGAAGTGGTTGGTGATGAACTTAGATGCTCTGTGGGCCTCAGCTAACACAGGTCAAACACTGCTTGATAATCTGTTCAACCCCCAAAATCTTGCATTTATCAACTCCTTGATATCTTGTAAGATTTCATCCAGTGCCTTTTCATCATTAAAGAGTAGCTAAAGCAGAGGGAAAGAGGGATGAGAGCTGAGAAGAAACTCTGTTAGTAGTCAAGGACTCTTCCAAGGATGGGGTAGCCACAGCTTCTCTGGGCAAACTGTGCCAGTGCCTCACCACCCTAATAGGGAAGAACTTTCTAATATCTAACCTGAACCTACTGTCTTTCACTTTCAAGCCATTCCTCCTTGTCCTTTCACTTCATATCCTTGAAAAAACATGAAAGATGTGTACATACTCCTGGTTCCCTCCCAAAGAAGACACAGGTTTCACAGCTCAACCTGTTTGACAGGGAGAGGGAAGCTCATATAGTGTTTTTTCACTCTGCTTTTACCTTTCCCACTACATGATTCAGGACCTGACAGAAACAATCTACATCTGAAAGCAGATGGAAACACCCAGCCCTGAACTGTGCCAGGGAAGCTGATGAGTTTTAGGATCAGGGTAACACTGGGACACGTGTATGGGGCTGTTCCTTCTCCCAGCTAGTGAAAGACCCAGAGAAAGGGCTGAATGACAGCGCTGATGGGAGTAAGTGTGACTCTGTACTCTGCACTAAGGGAGCCCAGCACTCCCTTACTGCAACCAAACCACCCACCAGTCTGCGCTCAGCCTGAGCCTTACAGCCAAGGCTCCCTCCCTTGGGTCAAGAAAGATGGATGAGATCATGTTTTTTAGGCAGATTAAGCTCACACTGCCTGTGGTTGGCCAAAGAGCATTTTTCAGTCTGCTGCCAATGCCCTATTGCCTACAAGCCAAAACATTCCTCCCCTCCTAGCGCCGTTAAACATCGCTTATGTACAAAGAAGTGTAAAGCTATTCCCTGCTAAGTCAATTAAAGCCAGGAGAGCTTCTTTTCTTAATCATGGAATCACAGAGCATCCCTGCCAGCCTGGCATCCTGTGGAAGGATGGTTCTAAGAAGTTGTCATTTAGCAACTCTTCTGTTTATTAATCCCAAAATGCCTTTCCCTCAGATCTCTTGGCCCGCAGTCTGACAGGACAGCTGGTCTGTCCATCCAGCCACATCAGGCAGCACAGCCACCTACCAGAAGAGACCAAGGGAGAGACCTTGCTGTGTGTTCACAGCTCTGTCTTTCCACTGCCCTGGGCTCCTTATCCCTTCTTTGCCTACCTTCCAGCACCCATCAAACTGACAGGGTGGTCTGTCAGGTACCTGAATTTGCTCCAGCGATTAGGATAATGCCAAAGCTGATCTCGCATTTGCAGGCAGCTCTGCACACAAGGCACACGTGGCTGTCACTATTGAGCAAGAAACATGTCAGGGAGTGGGAGAGGTCAGGGTGACCATCTAAACAAGCTCTGTGCTGTTATTTCTTGAGGCTAAAGAAACCAGTGTGGGCAAAACCTCAGCAAGGGATTGACACAGCACAGGGCGTTTCTGACCATGTGTGTAGGGAGTGGAAGGTAGCACTTCAATTCTGAGTCAAATGGGGTGGTCAGCAAAGTGATGCAATATAGGAGAAATTTATCTTAGGAGATCAGCAAACTTTTTGCCCAGGGAACAAACACATGGCCTAGAGAAGACTGTTCTACACAGATAAAAGACAGGAGATGGAAACACTCACCCCAAAACCCCCTGGGGCTCTGGTGGTTTGTGGGGACTGTAAGTACCCTGGACTGTGGAGAGAAGTGCTAGTACAGGTCAGGCTTTGGAAACCTCCACTGGAACAAAATTACTCTCCAGAGAGAAAGAAAAGCCTGATGTGGTTAAGCACCCTGGAGGTATCCCTCAGGGATACCTGGAGAATAACACATCAGAACCACTTCAACAGCATTTACTCTGATGGTGAAAAGAGAGAGCAAAACTGATGATAAAATATAGGGCTGAGAAAACCTGTGGCAAAATTCCTGTCACTCCCTTGCCCCAAAGCAGCATCTAAACCACAGGCAGGATCTAAACCACAGGCAGCTAATCCCATGTTTAGTGGTTGTTAGATCTTTGGTGAAGCCTAGGACAAGTTACCTGCAGGAGATAAAGTTCCAGGTACATGGAACCAAGGGATATTCTAAATCAACATCGGTCTGTGTGTCTGTAAAGCCATTTTCCTTCTGACTGCTAGCAGTCAGCTTCCTGCAGAGTTGGGGGTGCCCTAAAACACCAGCAATTGCATTAATAAAGGCAAAATGTAATGCAGGGAAAGATCCCATTACTAAAGGGATGCTGGAAGGATGGAGAGTCAGATGCAGAACCCCACAGCCTCCAGCCCAGAGCTACCTGACAAGTCCTCACCTTGTGGCTCCTCTCATCTTCCTTCCATTGCCTTTTGATCCAGGAACAGGCATTCCACTTGTAGGCATGGTGAACGGATTTTTTTTTAATGCTTAGCCAAGAAATTTTGCAGTAATGAATCCAGCAGCAGAATCAATGTAGTAATGGTCCAGTAGAATTAAACCCACATTTGTACTTCATAGGGTTAGGGGTTTTTTTGCTCTTATTTATTGTGGAAACCTCCCTTACACCAGACACTGTGCATCTGTTCAGGAGCCCCCAGTGTTTTGCTGTACCCTCCAAAGGGGCACTTGCTTGGTTTCTACCTACAAACTGCCTAAAGCACAACAGCTTCTTTCATAGATCTTATTGGGCCAGAGATTTAATGGCATTTGTCACCAGTTATTAATCTTACCACTTTTTCTTCTTGGAGGTGTATCTTACTAATGGAAAAGAAATATATTTCCACTGGTCTCATAATCCCCATGAATTCTCTTCTGAAGCCTTTCTCCCCCACCAACCTTGTCAATTGTGTAAGTTTTTATAAATGCTTCTGCTATGAAGCATTAATAAGCATTCTCCTTATCAGCTCTATCCCTGTACTGTGGGTTTTAATTACATTTCTTTGCTTTCAGATATGTGTTTGTGGGTGTAGGTATAATCTAGGAGTAGCCCTGACAGGTAGTTTCTTGTCTTGTTGTGCAAATGGTTCCTTGGAAAGAAAATACAAAAAATTGTAAAAAAATCTTGATAGAAGTTTTGTTTTCCATCTCGTGCCTCTTTGGCAGTACTTGATATTCCCACCAAAGAATGGGAAGATTAATGGCCTTGTTCTGTAGCTGTTAAGCTTAAGGACACAGACAGGACTTTGGAGCATGTGGTAAACAGCTGGAAAAACATCACATTAAGTTCTTGGCTCACAAACCCTGTTCAGGCCCAAAGTAAAGGCAGAAGTCACCAACATGATACTCATTTGGCAGCTGCTCCAATTTGATCAGGAAAGGTGAGGAATTCTGGTCTGTTCTTGGAGCTATTGACTCCTTCCCTGTGCTCCTGTCCTGCACCTCGAGGATATCCTTTCCCCTCTCAGTGATGATACAAAGTTTAGAAAACCCCAACTTCCCTTCTCACCTGGTGTTTTACCTTGGACATTTCATACTGGTTTCCAGGACCTCAGGAAGGGCTTGTGTAAAAGTTTCTCCCCACACACCCAACCAAGATCTCTCCTCTCCTCTACCATCCTGTGGTCATGCCTGGTGCCTCTAAGCCTGGGTCTGCTATGGCATGAGTGTTTCCATCCCTCTCCCCGTTCCCTGTCCTCGGAAGGTAAAAGACACTTACAGGCCCACCCAGGACACAGCTGCGGGCACAGGCAGCTTCAGGCTTCCCTTCCTTCATCTCCCCACAGCAGCCACCTTTCCCAGGAGAGAAACCCCACCTATCTTACTCTGCTCCCAATCCCATCCTCTGTGCCCTCTTGTAACTCCCCCCAAACCAGACCCCTCAGTGAAAAAAACAGGCCAAAGCCATTTCTTTTCCTCCCCTAATAGCAAAATATTTTTAAACTGCTGTAATACAGTAGATTATAAACAGCTCTTGTACGTGACAGAACATGTACAGGCTACATCATGGAACAGCTGGTGCCAGTGCCACGGCTGGGGTGTCCCCTGCCACAGGCAGGGACGGGCCACCACGGCTGGGTTGTCCCCTGCCACAGCCAGGGACAGGCCACCACGGCTGGGGTGTCCCCTGCCACAGGCAGGGACGGGCCACCACGGCTGGGGGCACCTGGAGAAGGGACAAGACGAGGCTGGCTGGCTGGGAGGTCAGTGGGGAGCTGGTTCTGATGCTGCAGAGCACGTGAACTCCAGGAAGCTGCTGTCCCTCTGGCACATCTGCATTCAGAAGCAGGAGCTCAACCAGTTGAGTTTGCCTTCAGCAGGTAGGCCAGGTGCAATCCATGCAATACCTTACTGAACAAATCCAGCAGGAATTCCCCCAGCTCCCACCACAGCACACACTGTACTCTGTGCTCTCCTGTGACAGCAGTTCACAGCTCAGACCCAGAACTGCTTCATCCCCATAGCTGGCAGCCACACACCCCAACAGAAAGAACAAACTAGGCATGAGGACTTCACAAAGCTTTGGTCTTCCCAGGAACAAACAGTTTTCTGCATGAAAACCCCAGGATGCATTTTGATGGAGTAACATTGATTTTCATGAGGTTATTTAGCAAGAAGCTGCAGCTGTACTAGCTGCCATTCCAAAGCTGGAGGCTTCCCACCTCACAACTCAGGGAGTTACCATGGAAGCAAGCTGCACAGTTCTTGTGTTGGAAAGAACCACAGAAAACAGTATATATTATATTACATTATATTAAGAGCTTGTAAAGGGCAGGTTGGGAACCTTCACATCCTCACCACTGACCAGAACATTGCACTGTTTTGGTCAAGTGCTCTGGCACTTGCAGTCTAACTCAAAGTGGTGTAATTGACTTTTAATTAAATAAGCAACGTGCAAAAGACTAAGTATTTCCCCTCCAGCACTCTTGAGAAAAATGAAAATAAGCCCACGTTCAAAAGCAATTAAAAAACCCCACAAAACTGAAAGTAATCCAAATTGTTAATGCCCTGACAGCACAGTTGCCAGATGCCTTGATCTACAAGGCTGAAAACCTCAACTTGTCAAAAACTAAGACTAGTTCCAACAGCTGAGCATCCCTTTCTGGTCAAGCTCTCAGGCTTCAAACAGTGATGATGCTGACACAGTAAATGCTGATATTCCTTCTGGGCACACAACAGTGCCAGGTGTGAGGGAAACACCAAAACAGGGCACAAAGTGCCATCCTTTGGTCTCTTTTTGAAAACACTGAAACTGTATCAAGACCTGCCATGGGTTTCACAATAGCAAACCAAGTCTCTAATCCATCCCACGCTCTCTGAGTGCAGTTACCTCTGTAAGTGTTTTGAGCACCAAACAAAAAAGAATTGGACTGAATCTCATCCTGTACTTTGTCATCCTGTACAGGTGACAAAGTTGTTTGGCCAAAAGGTGTTTTTTGTATTTTTGATTGTTTTTTCAATAAGGAAGCTTAGTTGCTCCAGAACTTGTATTCTCTCCTCCCACAAAAGGTATGGTGAAAGATTTCAGATTACTCAATCTAAATGATGATAAAGTAATCAATTTAATTCTCAGGATTTTATATATTAATACTGCCAAATTTGAGCATATAGTTCCTCTGAAATTACTTCAACAGTTTCATCAAACAATTTTTAGCAGGAAATGTTGTCAGAGGAGAACCTCACACAGAAACAGTATTTGGCAAATTTGACCTGGTACAATGTCCTTTCTCAAGAGCATGATTCCTTCTTACTGAAGACTTGGAGGAGTTGAAGTATTCCCCAGCTTTCATGAAATCACTTCTGACTGAGGTTAGTGAAAGCAGAAACCCAAAGGAGAGTATGAAGTGGCTTGGGAGACAAGTCCACCAATGGTCCTAATACTGCTGGTATGAAATATCCAGGTCTGTAGGTAGTAAGGATATGCTGTTCTCCATTGGCAGTTTCTGACAACATTTGAGTAATTCTTACATATTTGTCACCAAAGTTCTGGTATCTCTATCAGGTGGCCCTTTTCACCACAGTTAAAGTATGTCCATCAGGTGACCCTGTCTCCACTAATGGGACCTACAGTTCCAGTAAAACTGGAGTGATCTGTATCCAGACACTCTGCAAGTTCCCTGTTCTGTTTAGCACTGACAGAACAAGGGAGCTGAAGGAACTCTGACTGATTCACTGCTATGGAAACACCACACTCACACAGGGCCCCTGCCTTTATTGGTGTGGGTGGGAGGATGTCCTACCTCTTCACCAAGAGGGCAGTACCCAGGAGGCTGATCTCCACCTGAAGCCCCCTCTGATGTCAGGGCAGACACAGGCAGGTGACAAAGCAGCTCTGGGCCAATGCTCTTTCCCCAGCAGCATTAAAAACTTCTCCAATACACATGGGCAAGGTGTGCTGGCACACTGAACTGTACACAGCCATTTCAAACAAGATCATGCTCTGTACCTGTAAAGTGAATCCCATTTTCTTACAGTTTGGTCATATTATTTCAAGTTTTTTTTTAGTAAAGAAACCCTTAAGAACCTGTGTACCTTAAAGCACCTGCCAAATTAAAGCAAAAGCTCTTTTACAAGTTAATCATGTCAAAAGAACTGATTACCAAGAATAGTAGAAAGGAAGAGCAAGAAGAAAAAGTACTCCTCAAGTCACAAGGGCCTTCAGAGAACAAAAATGCTGTAAGGCAGCTGGGAACTAAATGAATACAGAGAAACAAATTTTTGGTGTAAAAAGTCATATAAAGACTGCATACACCATGCCCTACTTCTGAACCTGACTCAGCATGGTGACAATCCCTCTTCCTCTGCCCATTTTATATCTGTTGGCATACACAGGATGCAGTTTGAAGCCAGCCAGGAAAACTTTGGCCATCTTCAGAGCAAGGAGGCAAACACCCTGATGCTCTGCCACTTGTCCACGTCACAGTGGCAGGCAGGATCATGAAGAACAGAAGTTTTGTAGACATCCCATTACCAAAAAGGAGAAAAAAAATTGCAAATGATGGCTAAGAAAGATGGACGGATACCAACAATGAGCTACCAGCAAATCTGACTAGCTTGCCTCTTGTCCAGAAAAGCAGCAACTTGGGGGGATCCCTGGATGAGTAGGATTCCAGTAGACTCCACCTTCAGCTCAATGTTTTACTGGCATGGAAATGGCTCAAAGTGGGACAGCATGTTATAGATGCTGCCTTTGAAGTCTGTTGCAATCCAGGTCAACTGGTTTGCTCCAGCAATGTTTAAAAAAATTACAGTTTCTCCCCAATAATGAGGAGGCCCAACTTCCCTTAGAAAAAGTCTGTAGTAAGTTAGATCATTGGTCCAAATACTTGGAGGACACCTCTGTTTTTCTGTGATGTCATGGCCTGAGCACCCCATTTTCACATCTTCACATGACAGGACCACGAGCGTGGCTTTAAATAGTCCAGGAATGTGGGCTGCAAAACATGGAGAGGCAGTAAATTAGTCACAAGCCAACAGCACCAGCTGTGGTAAAAGCTGCTGAAATTCAACTTCTCTAACAGGAAAGATCAAACCACATTTCTGCACTCTACAACCCTGTTCTTGCCTTCACTAAGCAGGTGCCTGGAAGTGTAAGTGCAGCCACAAGTTCTGTTACATCAGGCAAACACTGTGCCTAGTAGCCTGCTGTATCAAGAAGCCAAGTAATTAATGATGGCAAACTCTTAATTGAGGAGAATCAAACTTAAAATAGAGGCTGCCAAAGGATACCTTTGGTTAAAACTGAAATCAGTTGGAACAGCAAGAAGTTCTGTCTAGAACAGAATCTGGTACCAAGAAAATGAGTTAGAGAAAACACCACCTAAACCCCAAGCTATCTACAGGTAACCACTTCTCACCCCCACCCACTCTAGCCTGGGAGCGGCACAACAGGCACGGTTTTTGTGGGTCTTCTACACAAGTTTCTCCTGACTTCACTAGCCAAGTGCTGCAGTTCCATTGCTACAGCCTAAATGAGGTCTAGCATATCCTCAGAAATGGGGTAGCACCACCCTCAGTTTCAAGCAGTGAAATCCTACCAAGCACAGAAGGAGCATTACTGAACACACTTCTGTTAGGCAGCCTCTAGGCTAAATAACTCCTAAAGAATGGATGTAGCACACTACCAGAAAGGCTCATGCCCTTTAACTTCCACTCTTCTTGCACAGCAAGACAGGACAGCCACTCCCAGAGCTGGTTATCCCCAGAAGGGGCAGGCACTCACATTTTCCGTGGGGCAGTACTGGCGGGCGTACCACTCCTGGCTGTAGAGGCAGATGATGACACCTTGGCCCAGGAAGAGGGAAGTCCACATGATCACATTCCAGAAGGGCCCTTTCCGACGGTCATTCAGGGTGAAGTTGAAGACAACTTAAAAGGGGAGGAATGAGAAGAATTATTCAGAAACAAACTCAAGGTTCAAGAATCAAAGATCAACTGATTTTACTGGATCTTCCCCTCCTTTCATTTCATCTCTGGAGCAACAAGGATACTGCATGAAAATCTGATTATGCTTGGCATTAGAGCAAATACTCTGAGCTGATTCTCACATTTACTTCCAATAACTTTACCAACAAGCTGTGTGCCTCTGGGGAATCAACATTATTTGTGTTACACAGGTCACCAAGGCATGGCAGGGGTGACCTAGAGTTTATTAGATCCCTCTAAAACACAAAAAGAAATCCAGGAGCTCTGACTTCTAAATGGGCTCTTCTGTTAGATTATACTCTTTTCTGACCCAGAGATGGGGTAACAGAGGTGTTTTAAAAACTTTTATTCTATTTTCAGTCTCACAAGAAGGGTGAGACAATACAGATATTATAATTCATGCCATCATAAATCCATTTCCCACACTCTTCCTCACTGCAGTAGTGAACTAATAGTTTCTTTATACTGTGAATAGAGGAAGACAAGCTGCTGACACACAGTGATTCAACTACAGCTTGGCAAAGAGGAAGCAGTGCTGTTAAACTCTGTGCAGTGTCACAGGAACAGCAGTGTATAACATAGATCCCTCTTCCTCATCACCAAGACCTTGATCATCTAAGCCCCAAGCTTCCAAATCCTCTGTGTGTATGTAGGTGTGTATCTCCTGAGCTGCAAAAATCCATTCACAAAGCTTGGACTCACAACTGCAACCCTTGGGCAACAATACTGTGTGTTAGTGCTGAGGGAACAGCTGGCATCATTATCAAAAGCACAAAGCATGCTTCTCTAAAAAAAGCCACAAACCCCACAGCCACTCCCACACTCTCTTCCTTGAAGCTTACCTCCAAAGCATGAAAACAGGCAGAAGAGAACTGGATAGAAGAAGCCAAAGCAGATGCTGAGGACATACTCGTGCACAGCAGCTGACACGGTGAAGACAGACAGCATGGCTGCTGCTCTGAACTTCTTCCCAAAAAACTGGGAGAGACAAGAATGTCAAGTATTAGGAGCTACTCTGCTGTGGTTTTTGTTTGGTTGTTGCAACACAGTGAATTTTCTTCCCTGAGCTAAGAAGGTTCTCCTCCAGCCAAGAGGCACGTGTGAAATGCCAAGTGCCTTGCAGAGCACCTTGGGCTTTAGGTGTTTCTCTTCAGGTACATTTCTGCATTAGCACTTGTGCTGAGCCCACTCATTAAATACCTACCACAGCTCAGGGAAACAGTGCAACATGAGTTCTGACTGCTCAGGCAGTCTCTGCATTGCTACATCTCAGCCCCATGTTTTGCACGCATTAAGCACTTGGAAATGAGCAATGGATCTCTCTAAAAGCACAGTAGCTCCTCACAACAGCTGACATGAAACATTTTTATGCTGCTAAACATTTTTATGCTTCTGCATCTTGACAAATGTATCGTTTTGCCCAGTAGTTGAATGTTTAATTAACAAAAGAATACATCAGCTTTTACTCACCCAAAGGAAGTCCCTGTAGGCATAGTAATAGAGCCAGTCATGTACCACCACGTTCCAGGTTCTGTAGTAGTTTGCGTAAGATGTGGAATTCCACCAGTCCTGAAAGCACAATGGAAAGACTGTAAATCTAATTAACTATAAAACATTCTAGAGAGCTTTTCTAGGATATCAAATTGAAAACCATTAAACAAAATAATACCAAGCTAACATAACAATTTGACCAAGCTTTCCATCACGCTTCCAACATTCTACTTGGAGTATCAAGGCCTGGTTTTATCCCAAACTGCAGTGGCTGATGTGATAATAGAACAAAAAGAGGGCTAATGGAGCTATTGGGTAGGTCTGGTGGCTGCTTCTGTTTGTGCACAGGGTGTTTCACCTTAAAGCAACTCAGACTGCCAACAGAAACCAAATCTGTTCTACAGCACAGCTACAAACTTAAGCCTTAACAGCATAAACCAAGCAAAATCCCATGGTTGCTTTATTTGGTAAAACAATCTTCAGTTTCCCCTCTTTTTTCCATTATGACAATGGCTTTCAGAAGCTTTATAAACTGCAGCTCTTGCTTCTCACCTTGTAGAACATCCGGTCTGCAAAGCGCAGCATCTCGGCAAACGCGTTGAGCCAACAGTGAAGGAACGCAAAGAACACCAGGAAGAGAATCAGGACACCTGGAAACAAGGGACAGCCACACCAGTTTGGCAATGTTTGCTCTCAGCCACAAGCAAGAGCACCTAACACAGCCAAAAATTGTTCTTTATATGCACTAACACAGATGGGCTCTAATCTTTTGTACAGGTAGCACAACAATATTTCAGTTTCTCACCACACCCGGCCCTGCTCTCCCCAGAGGGCAACAGCAAGGCTACCCCAGAGCCTGCAGCTTGATTTGAAGACAGTTAAATTCAAACCCAGCTTTTATTTTGTATTACTGATTTTGAAGTTTTACCCCTTAATGGTGCAGTCTGCCCACAAGATCCCCTTTGTTGATCTCTGCCTGTCATGAATGCATCTCAAATGAAGCACTTCTCCCTTCCACAAATATGAGAGTCACTCGTGGATCTGGGCCTTACCTGGCAGGATGGAGTTGAAGATACAGAGGACCAGCCCTCGAAGGTTGAAGGTTTCCTGACTACTGTTGCGAAACTGAGGAATGCAGAGTCTCACAAAGATGTAGTAGGCATAGAAAAGTGAGCCAAGCACCTGGAACAAAAATACCCCAAAAACCTGACTTCATAACAGGAACACACAATTAACACATCACCACTTGCCAGCTCTAGGAAAGAACGGCAGCTGCCAACACAAGCCACAATACTTTATTTTACATTGCTGCCAATAAACCTCCCCAAGGATCCAGGCAGAAAGAAAGCCACAGCAATCCCTAGAGTACACTGAACAGCCAGCAGCAAAATCAACTTCTCTTTTCTACTACAGCAGCTGTCAGTTTTTCCCAGTCCTATCAACTCACATGTTTTGACACAAAAAATCCATGTCACCCTCAAAGTGAGGAAAATACCTTGGATGCAGATCAAGGGTAAGGGCAGAAATAACTGAAAAATACTTACTGAAGTTAAATCTAATATTAAAGCTTATTTTTATTTTATTCCAAAGTTGACATTTACACGCCAAAGCACCTCAGGCTTTTCTCTGACTCATGAACTGATGTTGTGGATGTTGAGGTCAAAATGCCAATCACTGTTGAAATACTTGCCAAGTCAGGTGTGTGCTCTGTCCTCCTCTTTGTCCAACATAAGCAGCCAAAGGCCTGTTCATGCTGCCTTTTTTTCTTAATGGTTTTGCTTTTAAAACCATAAATGCATTGTGTGACAGCAAAAGTTTCAGTCACACAAATCCATTACTTGGAAACACATCCACAAGAAGCTACTGGAGCTCATGGCCACAAATGTGAAGAATCAGTCAATCTTGGAACTCAAATAAGCACTGGGGATTTGGACTCCAGGTCTCATTATTTCAAAATTGCTTTGAATAACTGCAGAGAAGAAGC
Source organism: Camarhynchus parvulus (assembly GCF_901933205.1). NCBI lineage: Eukaryota > Metazoa > Chordata > Aves > Passeriformes > Thraupidae > Camarhynchus > Camarhynchus parvulus. The sequence continues at coordinate 27,164,433 of NC_044578.1, read as the reverse complement.
TGTGCCCCTGCACTACAATCGGGGTGAAGAAAGAGGGCATGTGTATTGCTCTACACACACAGTTTTTTTAATCTGGAAGCTTGTTTAAGTAAAGATTTTGATTTTTTTTTTCTTTCTTTGGCACAACCATTAGTGCAGCAAGATCAGAGTTTGTTAGTCACTGAGAAGTATTCTTTATTGGTAAGGGCAGGCCAAGAAGAGTGATTTAATGCCAAAGAGAGCTGTTGGACAACACATTTTAGATGATCTCCAAAAGAGTATTCTGCAGAAAGCTGCACCACTCACCTGTGCAAATTTGGTAGCTACATAGCCCCATCTTATCGTGGGATTCCTAGGAAAAAGAACAGGATATCACAGCTAAATAGGATCTCAAAGCAGCAAACCCCTCCCTTCAATTACTTGAAAGTTTTTACAATTTTACTGACATATTCTCTGAAAAAAAAATGGCTTCTGAGTTCCAGAATTTTTAATCTCCTGATGTCCAAGGGTTGTCTGCCCAAATTGCTGGTTCCTCACTTTCAACTACAGCAGAACTCCAGCAATTCCATAAATGGGAAAGAATCTGGAGGGCAGCACTGTACAGTTCTGTAGGAGGTGGGAATCTGCAGACAGTTGTGTGAAGGACTGCTGACTTCACACAGCCAAAGTGCCACCCAGCAATGTACAGAAGAGTCTGGGAGTTCCCACTCATAAAGGCTTCAGCCTCAAACTCAGAGACAGGGCTGCTTATTAGCACCACACAAAACACACAGGTTCCTATTGCAGGAACTGTCTATCACTACATAACCTGTAACAAGTTGTTAATTAGCTCAACTTCAAGTGAGTTTCCCAAAGAAATAAAAGCAGAACTCCATGAGCAAGTCCTGCCCTTGCCAGCTTAACCACATCTTTCTGAAAGCTCCAACTCATAAACTGATCACACCCAGGGGTGCTTAGTGTTGGCTTCAGTTTTCAGACTGCTTTAGTGTTCTGTTGCTCACATTACCTGGGATAGTTGTCTCTGTAGATGAGGGTGGGAGCAAAAAGGAAGTACAGGTATTGAGAAATTCTGGGAATATGTACTGTGCCTGGAAAGAGGGGGAAATAAAAAACAAAAAAAATCTTTTTACAAACAGAACCTTTTCAAAAAACAGAACCCTTCTCACCTCAGAAACCTTTCAATAAACAGAACCCTTCTCACCTCAGAAACCTTTCAAAAAACAGAACCCTTCTCACCTCAAAAGCCTCACTCTGGAACTGTAAGTATGGGATTTGCAGAGAATAAAACAAAGTCGACCTTTCAGATGGTGTGCATGAAGGACAGTTAGCAAGTGAGGGTAACCAAACTATCTGCTGACACCTTGGTATCACATTTCCTGTCCTATCAACACGTGGGTTCAGTCCAAGCAGCTCTAGCATGCCTTGCTTAAAAGACCTTTTGTTCTATGATTGCTGTCATTTCAACCAGAGCACTGAGCTAGAGGTCTGCAGGCAGCACCTAGACACCTTTTACTCCTAAAAGCAGAAATAGGGAATCCTGGAGAACAAAGATTTAAGATCCACAGAGGAATAAGACCTGAATAACAGTGTAGCTCGTTGTCTAATATAACTGAAAACAAATGAAAAAGTTCAGGCTGAAATTATGATGCAAAACCTTCGACCTCCCCATCCAAAGTCACCAATTCAAATCCCACCTCTCCAGCTCATGAGAGCAGCTCAAAGCAATGGAAGGAAAGCTAGAGCTGGCTATATAAAATGGAGCAGGGCAAGTTACTCACCAGACTTGTCCTTCACTGAGGACAGGACTCTGGGTACGTTCTCCCGGATGAAGGAATGAGCCTTCATAACAAGACGAACCTGAAAGGCCAAGAGAAGAGCAGCTCAGTGCTCTCATTTTCACAACCTTCCAGTGAAGACGGGGTCAAGCATTTTACAACAACACCTTCAGCATCTTGGTTTCTTTCCCATTTAGCCCTTTTACAAGCAAAGGGCTGCTTCCTCCACCCACAAGCCTGTTTAACTGACATGAATTCCAAACTCTGCAAGGGGAAACGTGCAGCAGCAACTATGGCTCAGGAGAGTCAAAACACGTCTCATCTACACTTGCAGGACCACCACATACACAAGGACTCTGAATAACACCAGCAAGTCACTACTCAGTTAACATTAACTTCAAATTGAAGGGAAACCCCTCTCCATTTCAGCAGGCCAGGATGTTTCAGAGACAAGGTGTGTCCTTGAAGTTACATGTGTTGAACAGCAATTATCACTACCTGGGTATAAGGTGGTGCCCCACATAAACAGTCCACAGCTGTCAAGCAGGTTTTTCTTTTAAATTTGTTTTAATACTGAAGAACCAAAAGTAGGGCCAGTCCAAAGTTAATTCTTAAAACTTATCCCTGACCAACCTTGTTTTAACCTGATGGACTGACCAGATCTCCACTCTTGCACTTTTTGTTCCCCTCCACAAAAAAAACCCACTTCCAAACAAGTCCTGATTACAGAGACAAGATACTTGCTTCTTGAGAACAGAAATGCCAACAGGAACCACTTCTTGACCATGTACTTGCTTTTTTGGGTTTTGTTTTTTAAAGAGGAACATTACAGCTTCCTTGTGGACTATGGCACAACACATTCTTAAAATTGGTTTTAAGCACTTAAGTATCCATAAGACAAGCAGAAACAAATGGAATTTTAGTAAAACTCACAGTTAAATCTTAAATACTGGGTAAAAATCCACAAGTGGTTTCCAGGTCAAAATGAAGTTTATTCTCTACTCTTTCTTATTAGATTTGCTGCATGTAACTGTCCTCAAGTCTCAGAGATGCTGCATCCACAGCCTTGGCTTGATTTAATTAATTAAAAAAACATTTGTCTTCTTTAGGAAAAAGGACCCTTTCCACATTGAAAATAAAATGCAGTTCAATGTATCCTAGGATCCACAGGATGCAGGGTAGGGACTTACCTGTTCCAGGATTACAATGAAGCGGGAAGCTGGAGGCAGGGCATAGGCTACAGCAACATAGGTTGGTCCAAACCCAAGCCCAGCTATTTGGAAGAGTGTGAACAGCATCCCATAGAAGAAAGAGTGGATTGCACGATGGGAGGAACTGGAATAGCCTTGGGCCCACCACACAAAAAGGTTGTATGGAACAACTACTGTGGCACTGAACATGCACAGCCAAGTACAGAAGACAACTGGGAACTTTCCAAAAACAAAGACCAGGAGATCAAATCCAAGGACCAGCCTAGAAGGCACAAGGAAAGATACAATTTTTGAGCATCCATTCTTTGATTAGAAATACTTCTACTCCACTAAGCAGCCACAAAACACAAAGCTTCCAGATCCTAACTGTTTGACAGTCTGGATAGAAGCGACCGTGGCAATTTCAGCTCAGGGCTGTCTGTGGCAGCTTCAAGTGGCCACCCTCAAGTACCCCAGAAATGAAGAGAAGGACTGATGCCATCAGTGCTGGCAGGCACAGCTTACCTTCAAATCCCACAGGGCTTAAGCACATCTCTAAGATCAGCATGTGCTTTAAGAGCAGGCTCAAGCTCATCCCTCCCAAGAACAAGCACGTGACTGAACAATCCACTGCCGCACAAGGGTCCACGAGAGCTTTTGGGGAACACTCCCAGGACATTATCACCACTGCACTGAAACTCAGCTCTTCCCAGGGGTTTAAGCCTAAAGAGGCTTTTCCCCTGCCTCTATAGGCATGGGGTATTTTAACATCCAGCACTCAAAGCTAGTTTAATCCTTTTCTGTGGGCATTCCACACAGATTCAGTTTAGAAGTTATCCAAAAGGCTCAGGGTCATTAGAAGGTCAGTCCAAATAAGACCAACTGGTGTGCACCAGGTGCTTTAGTCCATTAATCAAGCTTAGAACATAAGGACATAAACAAGAGGTTGATCAACTTTACTGCCTCTCACACTCATCAGAGCTTACTCCAACAATAAGCTCTTCTAAACTAAGACCAGAGAAGATGACAGAACAAAATACACCAACAAAAGTTATTCCTTCTCAGGTGGAGGCTCAGTTGCAAACTGGATCCAAATTATCAGATCTAGCTAAGACCACAGATATTATTTTTAAAGTAGTAAGGGTATCCAGCCCTAGTTGATTTTAAGGTAAATACCCATTGTCCCCCAATGTCCATACACTAGTAAGGAGCAGCTAAACAACATTCAGTAGCACACAAGCCTGTTCTTAGACTAAAGGGACAATTAGTATAATCAAGATACAGCTCTGGTTTTGTACACTGAAGAGCAGATAATCAGCAAGATAAACATGTAATCCTACTTGTGTACATGAGATACAGCTTGCCAAAATACTATTTAAGCAACAACTGAGGAAAGGAGTCTTTCACAATCTTATTCACAACTGGCTATCTGCAAAGCACTATCTTAGCAGAGGCTCTGCCAACATCCTTGAGATTTTTCCCCAGGAAAAACAAAGTTCTATTTTTATTTGAGTACAAGTACAATGTTCCAGAACTGTCATTTTTAAACAGAGGAAGGACTGCTGAAGTATTTAAAGTTTTTCTAAGCAGAGTCCTTCTTCAAGCAACACAAGTAGCTGAAAGCTGCTGTCTCATTAAAGATACTCAGCCAAAGCATTCCACATTCCCTTTTGCCAGCCTCGTGATGAACTAAGCACGTTAGGCTGAACTGTGTGGCCAGAAATCTCACGTAACACATCAGTTAGCAGTGTTTTCCTAATATCCAAATTTCCAATTTGAAATAGTCATACCCTCTCAACAGGAATTCCAGCACATATTCTAAGTATGTCAACTTGAAACCCACACTTCCACCAGCACCCTAAGAAGGACTCCCCCTTCTTTCTGCACCATTCTGCAGTTTCATGTGCATCTGGCACTCTGGAAGAGCTATTCCCAGCCCTTACCCCTGTCTTTCCAAGGCATTCTTACCTTCCTTCATCAATGAAGTCTACTAGAAGTGTACTGAGGATGAAGACGATGAGAAGGGCGATGAACATGTGGTAGATTGTCCTGATGTGACTCACTTCAAACAGCTCACTAAGGGAGACACCAGAGTTAAGGTACAGCTGGGGTGCCACAGACACAGACACTTCCTCAGCTTATCCTCAGACAAAGGATAATTAGCCATGATCCCAGTGGTACTGAGATGGCTGTAATTAAGGTTTATATTTGCAAGATGTAGTACAGATATTTTAGGAAGAGAGAAGCTTGAACAGATTAATCCCCATGGATTTGAACATAAGACTGTGGGTGGTGGCAGGTAAAGTACCTCAAAGCAAAGGCTCATTAGTTTGCTATCAAGGGTATTTTCAGTGAATTTGATGAAATTACTTTGATGAAGTTAAGTTACTCACTCCAAGAGGGACCTCCTGGCAGTAAAGATTTTCCCATGTTCTGGAGGGGCTCTCGAATTCCTGCAAGCAAAGAATATTTGTTTGACGTTTGAGCCAAAAAAGGAAATAAAGCTTCCAGAAAACATAACCTTGTTATAGCAACAGCTTAAAAGGAACTTACTTGGCTTTGTGCAGTTCCTTCTCTGCACAGGAAGCTGGGAAAAGGGAGGCTGGAGATGAGGAATCCAGGAGTGCTGATTTTGCCACCAAGCTGTTCACAAACTCTGTGAAGTGACTGTCCACCTCCTTCATGAAAGCTGGCTTCAGTTGCTGACAGAGTAAAAACACAGCAGCAAGGTGTTAACTTGCTGGATACATTTTCATAAAATATTTATATTCCTTTTTATCCTGGAGCAGGACAGAGCAAGGCATCAAGAAAACAATTCTGTACCATGTACTGACAGTGGGAGCCTATTTGGATAAGACTGGGGCTTATCCTGGCCTGTTCACACACCTCAGGCCAGAGGACTTTGAATAACATTCATCTCCTCCATCAGAATCAACACAGAATTGCTCTGGCCTTTTAGAAGACTTACCAGAGTTCTGAGAATTTAGTTCCTTAATGTTTAGTCCTCAAACACTAAATGTAATGGAGCCAAGTGATGAAGCAGAGCTGAGAGCCAACTCTGAGCTCCTGAACACTCTGCCAGCCATCATCTTCAGCACAGGCAAAAGGCAAGTTTCAAGAAATTATTTAAAATCTAATTGCACATTATGTTTTGGTTTTTTAATGCAAGTGTTTACTAGCCATGTTTGTCTGACCATCCTTTGCCAGGGATTTTTCATGTTTGCCTCCAGATTCAAGGTGCAAGTCTTCCTACGTGATAATTACATATCATCATTTCATCTGCTTTTCCTACTGATCAGCTGCTCAAGAATCACATACGTTTCCCAGATCAGAATTCCCAACTCCTATCTACTTTCTCATCTTGAAGGTTGAAAAGAAAAAAAAAATAGATATTAGGAAAAAATTCTTCCCTGTGAGGGTGGGGAGGCCCTGGCACAGGGTGCCCAGAGAAGCTGTGGCTGCCCCTGGATCCCTGGAAGTGCCCAAAGCAAGGCTGGATGGGGCTTGGAGCAATCTGGGGTAGTGGAAGCTGTCCCAGCCCATGGCAGGGGGTGGAACAGGATAATCTTTAAGGTCCTTTCCAACCCAAACTATTCCATGATCCTACAAAATACATGAACAGATGATGTATTCTTACAAAATGCTCCTATTTAATGTGACAACAGCCAAGTAAGTTTAACTCTCTGGCAGAAAATACAAGACAACCTAAGTGAGAGCACATACAAGCAGAAGACCCTGAAGTCACAATAGATCAGAATTTTATATTCTTCTCCTTTTATAGTGGTCAGATCCAGAGAGATCTCTTGAAACAAAAGCTGCAGTAGGAGAAGGAGCAGATTAATATTTAACTTTAAAAACATTTTTCTCCTATTTGGCAGCTTCCAGAATAGACTAAATAAGCTTCCCCAGTGCTTAACAAAATTCTTAGGGTCTGCCTACTTTTAGATATTGCTTTCCTGGGAGGCAGAGGATTGTCTCTGCAAGAGATATGAACTTGTTCCTTGAAAAACAGGAGAAAAAACAGAAACAAATACTGAGTACTTGTGAATATAACCTGTAACAGAAGACACTGGTGCTCTCTGGTACCTAATTTTACAGCACACATGCAGCACATATCCCTACAAAAAAGTCAAACAGAAATTCCTAGTTCTCTTGGAGGGCTCAAGTTTCCATGCTAAACAAAGCACTATTAATTCCCATCAAAATAGATATATTTTTTAATAGTGTCTCCCCCTTTTTAGCCTAATCTCTCCTCAAGTGAAGCTTTAGCAGATGATATTTCCTTAAAGCACCTCTTCCCTTTGGTTGGCACTCTGCTGAGATTCTCTCCTCCTAACACAGCCCTCCAGGGCTGATACCAGCCTGTGCATGTGTTAGGATTGGGAGAGCAGGGCATGAGTTCTTAATAGATTAAATAAAATAGAAAACCAGAGTACAGACCCTACAGTAAGTGTAACTAACTGTAATTACAAACCAAAACCCCTTGAAAGAATGCTATGCCATTAAAAGCAGAAACTGGCCAATAATAAAAATTGATGGCAAGTCAGAAAGTTGAGGGAAGTAGCCCTTTGCTTATAAAGTTGCAACAGTCCCCCAGAACTTTACTCATTCTAACAGATTTAGTAAATTTTGTCACTGACACCTGCCAGCCCTGACCTAGTGAAGAACACACCATTCTCAGCTCCTTTTAGAATGAATAAAGGACTGGACTTTTAGACTGCAGATGCTTGAAGACCTCCTATGCATGAGTAACTCCCAGCTCAGCTTCTACAAATCCCATTTATACCTTGACCAGGCTTTACACAAGACAAGCATCTGCCTAGAATTTAGATACCTATCACAGAAATCCAAGCCTCTGTTCAGTGGCTCCCACAACAAAAGGGCCCAGCACTCCAGGAATTCTCAGGTATTTTGCAGTAGGGTGTTTTTTTTTTTTTTTTTCCTCAGCCTTGATACACCTGAAATAAACCTGCATAACTCAAAGCTTAAAATCTGAAGTCCCTGTGTTTTGGGAGAATTTTCAGCAATTAAAACACCACTGGTTTTTTAGGATTCTCTTTGTGGGTAAGAAAACTTTCTATGTATCGTGTCTCAAAGCTGGTAACCAGAAAAAATAAAAAAGGAACAAGAGACACTCCTGAAGAAAGAAATCCAAGGTCAAGTTGTCCCCTTGCAACCAGCTAGCACTCCCTGGAACTTCCAAAGCTACTTGTGCTTTACAGTGAAAGCCTTCCCCTGCAAACACCCACTGCCAACACAGTGATTAGCAACGACTCTTCTGTCTGCAGAGAAGTTACCAGGCTTGATCTCCTGTTCTCAGTAAGGATAAACAGGCTAAGACCACATCCAAAATAAAATTCTGAGCTGACTACCCCTCTAAAGGGCTGAATTTAAGGAGTTTCAGGAAAAAAAGCAGCACACCTTTTGCAGAAGACTATTTAAATACACCTTAGTTATACCTGTTATAAATGACACACCACCTATAAAGGCAGGGAGAAAAAGGAAAAAAAAAGTGAAACAGGAAAATATCTCAAAGGTGCAAGGTATTTTTCTCTGTCTTGTAAGTACCCACTCCCTACTATTCATGTCAAGCTGGCACAATTAGATTACTTCAGATTTACCACAGAATTTTCTGCAATAAAATTATGCAAGAGTGCAGGGCAATTTGCCCTGAAGAACACGGGTGCCACAAAACAATGGTTAACAAGGAGGGTGCAGTTCATTGCTAGCCAATTTCATTTAATTTGGGCATAAATCACCTTAATATAACCTAAGACAAAGGCAGCCCACACAGATGCAGATGGTGCCAGAAACACCCAGTGCTATTTTCTATGAGGATATTGTTCACTGACAAAAAGAATGAGACCAAAGCTCAGGAAGGTCATCTCCACAGCCAGGGCAGCAGAAGCTGTGGGCTGCAGGCTCCATGCTGCCCTTTATTCAATGGATAGCAGGACACAGAGCATTTTAAAGGCTCAATATGCAAGCAGGCTGGCTAATCATCACACTGCCAAAAGTTAGTGGTAAGGCAATTTTCATTTTATTTACAGGTTTCAAAGTTCATTCTTATCTTTGGACTTCAACCTATTGGGGTCAAGTAAGACAGAACCCCATTACCTAAGATCACCCCTCTGGTGCTAAGTGGGACAGGGAAAGAGGGCTGGGGAAAAGTCATTGCACTCAATCTAGGACTGAATAGGGCTATTTGTGTTCCAGGGCTAGTGACTCTCCAAAAGACTTCCAGGGTCAATTGTCCTGCTCCCCACCACAAGCAAGTATTGTGTTTACCTCAGCTTCTGCTATGAGCTGCATTTTCCTCGTTATCACGTGGTCCACATCAACCCAGCCTAAGGAAGGAAAAAAAATATTCAATATTTTTTGTTGCATGTCTGAAAACACAAAAAACACAGCATACAGTAGTTCAGACACCAATTTTTCAACAGCATTTCTGACTTCTAATAGGGTCCCACTAAACTCAAATCAAAGCTGCAGGAAGTTCATAAACTGCAACCACATATTTCAGGATCACAGCACTGTAAGGCAGTCAACAGCTGAAAACATGCTGGATTTTGTTTTTCATCAACAACTCTGCAAATATTCCCAAGGTCCCTAAACGTATTCAGCCTTGAAGCAGCAATCAGAATGACCCTTAGAAGGTCATTTCCAAGTGTGCTGATTTTTTATCAGGGCTTTATCTTAAGCAGACATAAGCTGAGTTTGTCTGGAGGCCTCTACATTGCCAACAGACAAGGCAGTCAGCCACAGCTATTAGTAAAATACCATGATCAGCTCTGAGACAGGCTGAATGGCAAGTTGGACAGTTATTCTGTGTTCAAACCTGGCTATTCCCACTCCTTTTATCCCCCAGGAGAAGTGCTAGATACCAGTGTGATTGTACTCCTTAATATGTTTGACTCTAAGTAAACATAGGTTCAGTCAGGTTTAACATGCCATCAATATCATCTGACTTCTGTCATTACTAACACCATTGGCCAATAGGTAAAGCCTCAAATGCCACCTTTCTTTCACATTAAAAACTACACATCTGAGATGCTTCTGTGACATCAAGAGGAACAACACCCACAGGTCAGACATTTCAGACTAGTTGTGTTTTAGGACAAGCACCAGCGGGTGTTTCACTTCTCCAATAACAACAACACAGAAGATAAAGTTACTTAAAACAGAGTCCTGCACATGAAGGAAAATCAAGATTGAAGCAGCAGCATCCATCCCCCTAAAATACCAGGCAGAGTGAAAAGATAGCAGCAAACCTTGCCTTGTTCTTATCCTTTGGCATTTATAGCTGCAGCACCACCTTACACACCGACACACAGCCAGCATTACAACTTGCATGTTTGGTTTCTAAGACAACATTACCACTTTTAGAAAAAGAAGGCACTGAAGTGATTCCCTAATAAGATTCCAGAGCAGCATGAGCTAACAGATTTGCTGTAGAGGTGCCAAAGTTGTGCTGCTGTGAGACAAGAAAACAGAGTGAGAGCACTATCACAGTGCATAACGTGGCCTCCTTGTATGAGCAGAGCCTCTACACACAAAGCAGTTTCGTTTTCAGAGCAGGAAATGCTTCTGTGCTGCTCAGGAGCCTCAGTCAGCCTGTTTGAGCAATTGGCTTTAAGTATTTTAGGTAGGCCTGCTTGAGAGGTGACTCCAATTCCAGTACTGGAAAACAGTATAACAACAGAAGAAACTTTATCTTCAGTGCAGCTATGATCAGTTGTTAGCATTAATTCCCCTTCCCACTGATCAATTTTGACTTTTGGTCTGTCTGCAGGAATTTTGTTTTTTCCTATCTGCTACACAAGCTGTAGATTTAAGGACAGACCAGCAACAACTGCCTATCACTTAGCAGCTTTTGAATGTAACAACAAACAAGGAAACTGCTTAACACCGTTGATTTTGGCTGCATCCAAGATCCATTTTTACAAAAATAGAACTCCTGGTTGCTAAGCATCTCACCTCCAAGACAAAAATAAAAAACAATAAAACACCTCAGCATTTAAGCTTATTGTGCTGTTACATTTGCAGAACAGCAGTTTGGAAAACAATTTGAGAAGAATGTAAGATACCAGTGACCCACTCACCTCATGCACTTTTTTGCTGGTCTCAAATAGGTTCTCCCCCAACATACCAAAAAAAAATAAATTGTTCCATAAGCAGCAGAACTGTAACCCCTTCAGATGTTCTCAGGGACTCTACTCCCTCACTGTGCCACTCCACAATTGTATTCCTGGCCCACTCCTATTAGTACTATGGGAAGAACCACCTTCAGCTGACTTGATGGAAAGCAGGACAGAGCTGCTGAGCTCAAAGAACAACTAACCTTTCCCTTCAAAAAACCTAAGAATTTGTGTCCCTTACCCAGCTGCCAATCTTCAAGATGATATCAAGTTTGCTTGAAGCCCCCAACAACAGCCAAAGAGAACAGGACACATGGGAGTAAAGGAATTGCATTATCTCCTTTTAAAGATAAGCTAAAAATAAAATAACCAGTTCTTTGACCATATATTTCCTGTCAGATCTTGCCTTTGAAGCCTCAGTCACTAAAAACTACCCAGGCACGGCTCACTTTGGAAATAAAACACCCTTGTAGACTACAAGGCCTTAAAACTGGGTATACCTTTACATATACCAAATGTCCAGCTTTAATGGTTGTACAAGAAATGAGGACAATCTCTGACCTGCTGATGCTATAATTGCTAAATTGGAATTTAAAGTGTCCTCCTGTCACTTTAGCTGCCCACATACTAGTGTGCATGCCCAGAAAAGATTAGAAACACAAAATCTTTGAATAGGTTTTAAAATCAAGATCTCCATGGCTTCACTCTAAGCAACTCATATGACAAAGTAAACTCACCTGTGAGCTTATCTTTCTCAACACAAAATCTTCTGTAGAAGAAAACTCACCCCAAACCAACCCATTCTGCTGTATTGCATCACCCCATAAACCCAGCTGTGTCACAAGGCAGATACCAGAGAAAAAGCACATCATCTTTAATCACTCAACTTCCCTTGCACAAGACACCACTTATGTTCTGTCAGGTCACTGGAGAAGAGATTCATCACATGATTTGGAGTCTAAAAGGAAATGTGCACTGCTGAGAAGCCCAAATCTTCACTTTCCTTTGACCCTGCAAATGAAGCCTGGATCCCTCTGTATCACTTTGGGATTGCAATAGCATTATAGAAAAATGGACACAAGGCTGCACTATACAAGGAAGCACATATTTGCATTTAAAAGAAGTTGAGATGTGCCTTAAGAAGACAGAAAATATATTTAAAGTCATGAGAAAGTTGTCTTGAAGACTGGTATGAAATAGTGGCCAATTTCAGAGGAGGCTTAAGCAGGGCTTGCTTTGGAAGAGCTTTGTTCACAGGGAGAAATTTTTTATTTAATGGCCTTGGGTTCCCTTCCCATCAGCAAGGACATTAACAAGATCTTTAGAGGTCCACTGGTCTTGAGCTTGATCCTTTTAGAATGTGACTCCTCTGTACAGACCAAATTCCAAGCAGGTTCCAAAGTCAGAAGAAAAAATCACAGAACAATTTAATTGTAAGCTTTGTTTCTCTTTGAAAACCTAGCCAATAAAAAAATCACCCGAAGATTGAGAAAGCTTCTTAATTGTTGAGAAGTTGAGCAACTAAAATTTCACAAGATTGACAAAGTACCTCTTCTAAAGGATCCTGTTGTCCCTTTTTCAACCCACTCTTGCACATTTTACAGATAAGTGACATTTGAAATGGGTAGAGCAGAGAATCACTCACATGATGTTGGGGCTGCAGCTTGGGATCCAAAAAAACCAGCTTTGTCATTTCTTGATAAGACAACTTCCCATTCAAGAGGTTAAAGCAACACAGGCAGAAGGATTTCATTACTGTCAGTCACCTGGATTTAAAGGCTCCCTCTCCAAAAACACTGAAGATGTTATCAGAAGCAAAGCAATATTAAAGCCAATCTAGTGCAGGGCTACTGTAAAGAGGGGAGGAGTTCCATATTGCTACAATACAACACACATTAATAATTTGAGCTAATGAGCCCTTATTCTTACTTATGGTAATTTATTTGGCCACTCAGCAATTAGAGGCAAGTTATGAGTAGACTCAGAAGATGTGTTTAAAGAATTCACAGGCCATAGGTCACTGCACTGCTGGGCAATCATTTAGCTTAAAAATTCAGTTCTGCAGGGACATGGAACCCAAAGAGGCTCTTCACTAGCAGGAAGGAAAACCAGCATTCTCTATACTATGCTACCATGTCCACAGGCTCTTCACAAGAAACTGCTCATTCTTTACCCAAACCACAGGTTCCTAAACATGACAGCCCCTAGAACTACCAGAATCCACCTAGACAAAACAGCTTTTTGACCTATCTCTCAGAAACACATCCCAGATACTCAATTCAAGCAGCTGAATCCACAAGAAGAAGCCTGTTGAAACACTGAACACTCATTGCTGTGAGTCATACAGCAAAGGCTAAATCTTTCCAAATTGCTCCCCCTTGGAGAGCTCTCTCCTCCTCCAGCCCTCTGTAGGCACACAGTTTGTGCATCACCATGAACTTTTGCACCAGGGATGATCGATAGTAACCTCTCACTGGAAGATAACAGCCCCTTTCTAAGATCAGCATTACCAGTCAGGCTTACTCACACCAAACAGATATGCCACACAGCTTGTTTGCAGATCAGCCTCCAGAGACACTTCCAGTCCTTGTCTGATATCTGGACAAACAAGAACAGACTCAAACCCACCTTTTTACTGCTCTGAACACACTATCTGAGCATTTCAGAGGCACTCATGTGCACACTTATGATCCATGTCCTCTTTAGCCTTTTAAGATCTGTCCATGCAGTTTCTGTTATGCTCATTCCAGGTGACTGATACAGTCTGATACCAATATCCCATTAGGCAGAGCAGTTTTCTATTTCTTTATGTATCTCCTGCTGAAAACCTATAAGACTAATCTTACTAAGGAAGCCTGGCTTTTGACAGGGGATTATTGCCACCTAGATCATCTGCTGACTCTAAGCCAGGACCAAATTAGTTGTTTAATTACAACTCTGGAGCTAATTCAAGGAAGAGAAATGATGTATAAGACTGAAGTTCAGCTACTCTGTCAAAGTGAAATTGCAGGCTGAATAACTACAAGATAGAAACAAATCAAGGCACAGAAGAAATCTTCTGGCAATCTCCAAGTTATGAGTATTTCCACACTTCTATAAAATTTGGCATACTTAAGTAAAAACTATTTGAATCTTAGAACCCAAACAATAAGACAGTCTTCAAAAGCACTGCAGAACCAAGAAAAAAAAAAAAAACCTCAACTGTACAAAAAGAAGAGTCAGACCTACTGTAGCTCTAAAGTCAATACAGGTATTAAAATTATTCCTCTAAGCAATTTCAGATCAGTCAAAGGATTTGAGTTTTAATAAAGAAAGGATTAAGGGCCCAAAAGTTTCTGTAGACTTCTGGAAACAAGTCAGCTGGCCCTTGACACCTCCACTCTTACTGTAGGAAGCAGATTGTGTTTGCTATAACCAGAGAGGATCAAGGGTGGGTAATCACGTTAAAGGTTTAATTTTTCTATGGCAATAACTGCCACAAACATGCTACAATATTCACTTCTGTACGTTCTTGGCCTGGCTAGAATCCCCTGACTGCACCAAACATGCATATTGTCTAAAATTCCTCACAAGACCCAGCATTAAGTTGTTACAATACAAAAAAGCTGTTGCCAGACAGCAGACCATTAGCCTCACACTGCCTTTGTGCACATCAGCACTAATGCCTTAGAAACAGCTATTCAGGAGAGAATGGCCAGGACAAAAGAAAGAAAAAACATCTATGCCTGCATCTTCTGAGAAATTTTCCCACCTCAGCCATGAAAGTCCTACCTAGTTACACAGGCACCCTGCAGTATCTGAAGAGGCCACTGTCTGCAACTCAGGAACACTTCAGTTTATAAACCTTCAACCTTTGGGTCACAGAGCTGCTGATTTAACTCCCCTGTGCAGAGGAATTCCTGACCAGAGGGATGCATCTTTCTCCCATGCCTCAAGGTATCAGATTCATTCCTCCTGCCTCCCTGTGTTATTCCTGTTGTCACCAACACTGAGCTAAGAAACACTTTGTGACACCTCTGCTCAACTGGCAGCAACCTTGGCAGGTAAGATGCACTCAAGTCTTGACTAACCAGGATTCCTCCCTGCTGTCCTTCAGTGCAGTTTGTGTGGGATTTAAACCACACTGCACTGTTCCAAGCCAACCCACCAGGCACATGGACACTTTCAAGAGATCTACCCTGAGATGTTTGTTTGCTACACACTCACAGTATCTCGCCTGCAGAGAGGTTTTGTCACATCTCAGAGGTGTTAAAATGAACGGCCTGTAAAGACAGACACACCCACCCATCAAGTTCTAATTATCACTGCTCTATTTATTACTTACCCTTCATTTATTACAATTAAGGAGTTTCCACACATGAAAAGGTTAAAGTGGTAGAACTCTGCTCCCAAGCTCAGCATCACTGGATTCCAGTAGACACCAACTCCCTGCAATTTTCTAATACAGTCTCATTTGATCCAATTAAAATTATGAGCCACCAAAATCTTAAAATCACAGTTCTCCAAGCAGTTTGTAGGACGGCTTTCTCTCCAATGCATTTTATTTTTGATAAGAAATCTCACTTGTCCTCAACTTAAACATGCCCCAACTTCCATTTCAGTTGAAAGAAGTACTATTAAAATTGTGATGAGATCCAGAAGCACATCAGTGAGAATTATCTCCTTGAGTCACTGGCACCAGGATTTTGGATCTTGTACTCACATGGCACATTGTGATAACCTACTTTAGCTTTCTGCTTAATCTATCTCACGAAGAGAAAGGAAACAAGCTGCAGTTTCATCTCTAACCTCCTTATCATGGGCTGGAATGTGGTACAGCATAAACCAGGAATTACAGAGGGTCACAGGCAAAACCACTCATAGTGCCACACAACTGTCCCTGCAACCCAATGCACAGGGCATGGCAGCACTGATCCTTCCACAAAGGCAACTTTAAGCCACATAACTTCTAAGGTGACCACAAAACAAATGGACAGACACAACTGTGCATTGTTCAGTTTTCTGGTAGCCAAGATTTAGTCTGAATAAAAGGGAGCTGTCCTGACACGAAGAGAATCCCAGAGCATCATTCTCTGTACATCCTACTTCCACCTGTCTGTCAGGTGGACACAGCACCTTAGCCTGGTGTGTTAAAGACCATTTTCTTCCATCTTGAGGAGTCGCATACTTAAAAGTTGTAAAGGAAGTGAGATGAAGTCCCAAAACCAGCATTTACCAGGATTACTCAAAAGTGTTGCCAGGAGGCATTTGCACCATTGACAGCACTAATGAATCTCTTCCTCCTGTGACAGGTAATCACTGTTTTAGATCCCTGCAAGCACTGCAGTGCACAGCTCCTGAGGGAAAGCTCTGCAGGACAGCACCCCAAACAACCCACACCTGCTGAAGAGGTGCAGCTGGGACACAGGGAGCTCCACCTTCAGCCCTCCCAGAGACAGAAAAACAGAAGCAAAGAGGCACAGCCATGAGTGAAAAGGGCATCTTAAAGGAAACCACATGCCAGAGATGCAACCAGTGCTGAGCCACTGAGTCTCACCGTTGCTTGAGTTTTGAAAGGACCTCTCACTCTCAGGTCTCCTCTCTGTTTCTTCATTCCCAGGGGTCTTGGAGGTTGCAGTGGAGCCAGCCTGGCGCTTCCTTACACAATCATCACCTGCCATGGTTACCTAGCTAGATCAGAAAAGGAGAGAAATAATTAATGACAAAAATCTCATTTATTGTTCAATAATATATTTACATAAAGTTGGACTTTCTTCCCTTCATTGTGAATTCAGAGTAAGGATAGAGAAAATTCAGCACACACTTGAATTAGTCATTTACTGCTGATCACACTTTCTTTCCCTTACCACAAGCAGTACAGGAACAAAGTAACCAAGTAAATTCCCCTACCAAACTTGTTCCTACTACCATCTCAAAACATCTCCCCACACCACCCTCTTTTCCCTACAGATTTTATAACTACTTAAAATAACTTAAGCTTTTGCAAAATCTTTAAAATGACAAAAAGCCCTTGCAATTCTTTCTGACTGCCAGGTAGACATCAAGACTTGTCTCCCATGAGCTGTGGCAGGTTTACTTTGTGGAATCACCAGCAATATTTGAGCTGAGCCAAGCCCCTTCCTTGTCAAGTTCTCAGCTGCTGCTGCAGGAGCAGCTTCCTCAATGGATCATTCTGTTCTGCTTGGCCAGACAATGGTTGGGTTGCAAACCAAGGAAAAACAGGAAGAGAATCAGGTTTGAACTACACCAGTTCCAATGACAAAGGTCACTACTGGGGACAGAGCTGCCAGCAGGGAACACCTGAAGCACCACATGCAGGTTGAAAACAGAATTTCCAGCTAATGAGAAGTGGACAAGGAGACTCTAATTTGGTCACAAACTGCTATCCCAGAACACTCGATAAAATTCATCTCAAGAACCTCTTGGCAGTGTAGCTACAACCAGGGACAATTTGCAGATTTTTTCCAGAAAACCTCACAGGCCTGTATGTAACCACATTTTCAAGCTTGATATATTTTTTCTTCTTGGCACAAAGTCTGCAGCAGATGTGTTTAGCTGCTAGTGAACCGCATACGTGCACCAGCACATATGAGCTGTTACAGACAGGCCAGGAAAACTCAGGAACTGGTGAAAAAACAAATTCAGGATGGATTAGCTCAGAATAAGGAGGCAGGCACGTCTGCAAAAGGGAAATAAAACTATGACCAGAGCTTTTCAGAACTCAACTTCCTGTGTTTGTCCCTCCAGTAGGAGAGACTCCTGTTCTCCTTTCAGGCTACACAGCATACAGGGGAGAAACACCAGCCACCACCAAACAGCAAATCAATAATTGGGTGAGTTTTCCAGCTCAAACACAGGACCAGAAGTTTAACTCCTGTCTCAGGACACTTTTCAGCTCGTTCTTCAAGAGCTTAGGAAGACATTCCTTCCTCACCGGTGCAGAGTAGTTACAGTATCTAACTGAAAGCTTAACAGGAGTTAGAAATAACCAGTCTCAGGGTGGGGGGAAAGGAAAAGTCATGGGCGGCATGAACTTCAAAACAATTAACTTATAGAGTTAACAGTTCAGATAGGCTAAGTCATCACAGCACAGTCTTTTTCACACCGAAACACGAAGCCTGCTAGGGGAAACCTATGAAAACAAACATTTTCCTAGTCCAGTTCCCATATGAACAGAGGCGCAGCATTACAGTACCTAAGCAATTATCAGCACATCAGAGCCTAAAGAGGGCATCAGCCCTTCCCGCCCAGCTCCACTAGAACCGAAACATTTATGACAGAATGCCAGGATAACTCCAAGATGTTCACCACCCCCCTCACAAGAGGAAATCGCTCCTCACAATAGTAAACACTCCTTTCACCCCACTCCGAGGACATCCACAACTGCAGATGAAGTTTGTAGAGCTACAAACCCATTAACAGATTTCCTAGCAGAAACTCCCTGATTTCACTGGCATCTGATTTACGGTACTCGCAAAGGGCTCAGAGACCTTGAGCTTCTCCGCCTTCCCTTTGGACAAACTGATAATTAATCAGAAGATGCCTTGGGAGAAAAGCAACACTTTACAGTTCATCTTTGCATTTCAAAAGGCTCAGTGAGGAACAGCTAAGAACCATGCAGCGGTTTAGGCTGGAAGGGACCGTCAAGATCACCTAATTCCAAGCCCCTGCCTCCAATACCAATCACACTAGATAACAACCTTATCCCAAAGAGTTTCACCTCTCTAAAGTTTTCCTTCGTGAACTCCTGGCCCTCGGGCATAGCCCCATCCCGCAGACCCGGACGCTTGGTCCCTGCAGAGCTAACCGGACAGCGACCAAAACAAAGTTAAGGTCACTCCACAAACCAAAGTAAGGTCACTCCACAGCTCATCCGCAACGCGCACGACACCCGGCAGGAAAAGGGTTTTTAGCCTGAGGACACCGCTGGGAGCTGCCCAAAGCGCTGCCGAGGCTCCGAGCCAGCCCCTGCCCCGCTACCTCCCCACACGCCTCCGCCGAGCCCCAGCCCCGAGCGGCTGCGGGAGCCGCTTTCCCCGGGGGCGGGGCGGGACGGCGGGGACACGGTCCCGTGGCCGGTACCCCGGTCGGGACGGCCGCCAACCCGCGGAGCGTCACCTCAGGGGCGGCCGAGCCGCTGCCACCTCCTCCGCCGCTCCGCTCGTCCCCGCGCCCGCCCGCTCCTCCCGCCACGCGCGCGCCGCCGCCGCCGCCTCTTCCCGGGGCTCGCGCACGTCACGGCGCAGGGGGCGGGGCGAGAGGCGGCACCGCCCATTGGCCGAGGAGGCGGCTCCGCGGGGGCGGGGCGGGAGGCGCGCGCCGGAGGGGGGGATTGGGGGGGCGGCACGTGAGGCGCACGTGGGGCGCGCGCCCCCCCCCCCCCTTCCCCTCAGTTTCCCGCCTCCCCCCCACACCCCCTCAGGTATCGCCGCCTGCTCCCGGCGCTCCTGAGGCGGGAAGTCGAGGGAGGGAAGAGACGCCAAAAATGTGGTGACCCTGCGTTAAGGGTGAGGGAACACCCCAGGTTGGTAAAAGCTCGGAAGTCCGAGGGGCCGCGAGTAGTCAAAGTTGTATCAGTAAGCTACACACTTGGCGTGGAAATTGGTGTGCTGGTACGTGACCTGCTATAGGAACAGTGGGTTCTGGATAAAGCAGTTGGGAGTGGGTTTTGGAAAAAAGGGTAGGGGAAAAGGGAAGAGAGAGAGAGAAAGAGGTTAATTTAAGAGAGCAAAAGAAACAGAGGAAGAAAGAGAGAGAAAAAGAGATCACTGATTCTGGTTCTGGCCTCAATCCAGCTGGGGGAATGTCAGTCCTGGTTCTAGGGTGTCGATCCCAGCTGTGACCACCCAGCCCAAGGTCCAGGTGGGCTCAGTCACCATCACGGGCAGGGCCTGTCCTCGCCCTGAGGGCCCTCCCCACACCCCAGACACAAGGAAAACTTATTTAAAGGAACCTGGAGGACACTGAAGTCAAGGCTGGGAGGTCCCAGTGGTATTATTTGTCCTTGTCCTTCGGTGGGAACACACAGGTTGCTCAACAAGTGCTTCCCCAGCACCCAGGCTCAGCACAAATGTGTGTCCTGCCCCCTGAGGTTCTTCCAAATGGTAGCCAGGGTAGGTATTTTTACAGGGGAGTAAAGATGGAGTGCCCCCCAGTTTGAGTCATCCCCCAAGAAGTGGTGTTTTGTGTCAAGGGGGTATTCTCCTTCACAAATATTGCCCTGGGGAGTGGGAGCTCAGCTCTCCAGTTTGGGGGAGCTGAGAAGGGGCTTGGGTGGAGATCTCTCCTTTTAGTCCCAGCTGTGCTCCACAGGGACAGAAACTGGGACAAAGGCTGCTCCAGAGGGCCGAAAATGGGACAAAGGCTGGGGTTTGTACCTTGCTTTCTCTCTCTCCCCAGACAGACACAGGCTCGTGATGGAGGGTGAGTCACAGAACACGTCACCAGCAAACAAACTCCAGTAACCTCCTGTGAGCTGCATTTCACACTGCAAATGGGAAAGTTTCCCCAAAGCCAGGAGAACTTATCCACTAATCTCATACTGGCAAGTACACTCTCTCCTCTTCGTCCTCACGACATCAGGGCTGTGCTATGCACGATATGCCCCCAGGTGCACCTTGAAAGGTCACCTCAGAACAAGGTACAAAGTTACAATGGGGTTATCAAATATTTCTGTCACTTTGGACAGGTGTGTCAGACCTGTTACTAAAATTTATTTTGATTAACACACACCTCAGACACACATTTAAATTGTAGCCGCTGAAACGTTCAGAAATTGTTTTAAATATCTGTGGGGACTCATGAGCAGAGCCACCAAGTGAAAAAGTCCAAAATGGATTTATTTTGCAATGTGTGTTCACACTATTATCCCATCACTCAGCTTTCATGCTGCTTAATAAGGAAACTTGTAAAAACGAAAAGAAAAAACTAAAAGCTGAAATGAAATGGGTGAGAGCAGCAGGAATTTTCACATAAACTCATCCCTGTTCTTAAGAAGTCAACTTTAACACAGTGCTGCTTAGAGATACTGTCAGGTCAGGCTGTATGTGCTCTGTGGTGCCCTCACTCCAAAAATGCTGTGCCAGCTATTTACAATGAACTTGTGGGGCCAGCATTGGCTGGGCAAGCAAGTGTAAACAAAATAAAAACCCAACAAAATACTCAATGCACACTGTACAAAAATATCCTAAGGTTCAACAACTCTTGTTGAAACTGTTTCATCCAATTAGTAAAAGCCTGTCTCTGGGTGGTAGGAAAATGAGGTTCCTTTAATAGAAAGAAAAGTGCAGTTAACCTTCAGAATAAATTTGCTCTGCTTATTTTGCCCTAAAGAGGCTGTACAGAGGTGCCACCACATTTTATTGGCACTCTTGGCAAATCTCTCAGGCTAAAGCAGGCACAGTGTGACAAGCACTGAGCTCCCTCCCTGCTCTCTGGGTTTTTCGCTGGCAGAGGTTTTCACAGCCTTCCTTCTCTTTAGAGGCTGTTTACCTGCAGCTCACCGAAAAACAAAGTGGCTGCTCTCCTTACCTTCCTTCCCACTATTTACAAGCAGCTGGGAGAAGGCTCTGCCTCCTCTGCTTCCTGCCACTCACGCCCATCATCTGCTATTGTCTTGCCCACTCTAAATTGCTGCATTGTTTCATCAGCGGCATCATTTACCCCGCTTGTCACCACGGTGCTTGTAATCCTGATTTTCTGGAGTGTTGTACATTAATCCTCCGTTTGCATTGCTCAATGATTGCCCAAGCACAGCTGTTCTGAGCACTCCTGCCTGAATCACCGCGTGGTCGTTCCTATTGTTGACACGGGAACCTTGGCCCTGATACCCCAATTTCCTCCCTCAGCTCCACTGGCTTTCACCTTCCCAGCTCCAGGCAGCAACTTGACTTTAGCAGCACTGCTTGCTTCCTTTCTTTTCTTTTTTCTTTTCTTTTTTCCCTTCCCTTCCCTTCCCTTCCCTTCCCTTCCCTTCCCTTCCCTTCCCTTCCCTTCCCTTCCCTTCCCTTCCCTTCCCTTCCCTTCCCTTCCCTTCCCTAATGCTCTCAGGCACAAGGTGTGATTTTTGGGGATCTCCTGTGCAGGGCCAGGAGTTGGACTCGATGATGCTTGAGGGTCCCTTCTAATTCAGGACATTCTCTTTCCTTCTTTCCTTCTCTTTATTTCTGTCCTGGGTCCTCCTGTCATTTTTTGGCACTACTGTAAAATAGATGTGATTAATACTGCCTACTTTTAATTCTGAGTCACTCTAATTTATTGTCTATTTTAAGAATTTTGATATCAGTCAGCCTAGGGAGTGAGCAGCTGTGGCTCTTTCTGATGCCCACATTTATTGACCAGGATGATTAATTCCTTTAAAACTTCTATCTTAGCTTTAAAGTCAGTCACTTGAGATCCTCAATGGCTTTCACATATGCCAGCAGATCTACAATTAACTGTTGCAAAGTGTGGTTTAGAATTTCCCAATGTGAAGAGGCAATGGGAACATCCTGATAGATAAATGAAGGAGCTCCCTCAAGTGGTGAAAAATATTGTTACCTGTTCCATTTAAATGTTTTCCTTTTAAAAACATTAAGAAAAGGACAGCAATGTCAGATTTAGAATGCAAAGCCAGTTATAAATGTAGCATTGAATGAGCTTCCATTTTTACATAACCAGAAATAATGGTGTGCATGTAGGACTGAGGCCAGAACTCAGTCAGGCAAGTGCTACAGTTAAAAAGGAAATAATTCAAGAACCTGTTGAGGACTTCAGCCTGATCTGATAATGCATGACTGAATTTTGGCAGGAAAGCCAAAAAGTAGCTCCAGCACATATCACATTTTTGAGGATGCCTGAAGTGTTTATAAATCATAAAGTTTGCTTTTTAAAAACTCTGGCTCAAGCTTTCACAGTTTCTGCTATCATCATGTCAAGATTTTGTGCATAAATAGCCTTGCTCCTTTTTACTCTGTGTGAGGCATAGAGTTTTCAAAATATTTGATGTGAGAGATTCAGATCAGCAAACTTTGGAGAAAAGGCAGAAGCAGCAGCAGTTACACTCACTTTCCAAGCCACAAAGGTGCTGGTTTTGCTGGCAGATGAGTAAGAAAGAAATGCCCCCATCTCTCTCAGCAGAGGGCAGTGGTAACCTTACTCAGAATCACATTGCTTTTTGCTACTAAACTGAAGTCATCCTTGGGGAAAAAAAAAAAAAAGAAAAAAAAGTGAAGCCCTACTGCAAACCATTGTGGCTTCCTCTCCCAGCCAGAAATTCAAGTGATGAACTTGCCATGACCAAGCAGGAGGTGCAACAGCCAATTTAATTGCTGTGATTCCATTGCTGAAAGGGAGACCTGCATTGTTTTTCTGAGGAGTAATTAATTTTGCCTTTCCCTACCATTTTAGGTAATAGAATGAATCTTGCCAGCTGGGATGGTGTAATAGCTGGGGTTATATTTGTTTAAGTTGTGGAGGTTATTTCTTCAGTATGTTTAAAAAGGAGGTGATCCTTCTAGTCTGGCTAAACATCAAACTATGAGAGGTATTGAACCTGTATAAATACTATCTCACCCCACTAAGCTGAACTGTGTTCTCTGAAGCTGTTCTTTACCCTCTCTGACACACCAGCTTTCTCCTTCTGTTTGGCTTGGGAACAACTTCACCTGGGTCCCAACCACATTATATAATATCATTGTTCTCCTTGTGTCACCAGCTCAAACCAACCTCAGATTTATTCTGCAGCATACTCTGCTGCTTATTAAAAATGCATGAAAATATTGAATGGCCTCAATGAGAGGGTCTCTGAAGTTGTTTCAGCAGGAATACATGGAATTAAATGTGCAGTCAACCCTGGAAGGGTGACTTCAGAGAGATGCATTCCAGAACAAACAGATCTAGTTACCACTATTGACTCTCCTGCATATAATGACTTTCTAAATATTTTTGTGGAAACAGGGCACTGAACTTGGCCAGCAGCTCCTTCCCACTCCTACAGCAGCAACTGTTTGTGTTCCTTATGACTGCACAGACTGCCAGCTGTGTTACACACCTGGGACCCTCCCTTGTGAAGGTCAGACATTTTATACCTAATTTAATGATGGCTTACTGCTCTTGTGGTAATCTCTGCCTCTCCATTTTTCATAAGCATGTGCATGTGCATAATTTCTCTTTTTCCTAAATAAATACAAACCAGTTTGCTATTGCTCTCCCCACAGCTGCTGAGGTGGAGAAAACAGTGTATGCCAGTATTTTGTATCAATTCTTTGTCTCCCCATTTATTTGCTACAGTACAAATATGCTGACTACTGATGGACATGGAAGAGAATCCTTATGGAATGAGGGATCCAGGATGATTCCCAAGACAGCTGTTTGCAGGTAATCATGCAGTTCTACCTGTTCTGTATTTTGTAAAGTGTAGGTCCTGGAGACAAATAACTTTTTGTTTGCAGTAATCAAATGGGAAAGATGTGAGACAAAACCACTGAGGTGCTATGGTGAGACTGGATCAGCCTTTTTGGGTATGAGATCCTTGGGGTCATCAAAGAGAGACCTTGCAGAGAAATGTCAAATAGGGAATGTCACATGGGGAACACCATGGAGAAGACCAAGAGGATTGAAATGGCAGCTAGAATCAGAATGCCAAAAGTGATGGATGAAAAAAGTATGAGGACAGGGGGAAAAAAATAATCCCATCAGAACCAGGATATATTTCTCAGAGGAGAACAAGTATCTCCATTAAGCCACGAAAGACTGACTCTCTGCTGTAAACTACAAAAGAAAACAGGTTTTTACTCTCAGTGTCAGACATTTCCTCTTTTCCACCTTGTTTTAATCTCTGCAAAAATAGATGACATGTATCAAAAGTCGTCCCAAGCAGGACACATTTCTAAATCTGCCCAGCCAGCTCTTTGGTTGTCTCCATGGCAATGAGGCAGCACATCCTGCTGCTCTCTCTTCTGTGAGTGCCTTTCCCAAGTTTGACACGGACTGACAACACTGTGCCTTTGTAGCTCCCCTGCCAAAAACTTCCCTTTTCTCTGCTCAAGGCCTGTCCCATCTGCTCCTTCCTGCTTCTCCCCGATTTTAGAAACACCTGGCTAGAGGGGAATCCATCCATTGCTTCTCTGCTGCAATGATTCAGGCCAAGGAGGGACTGCTGCTGGGTGTAAAAGTGGAGGGACTGGAGAGGGCAGTGCTTTCCTGCTTAGGAAGAAGTTTTGGATGATGGTAAGGGAGAGCACTGCAGGGGCCAGGAGCATAAACAAAGCAGAAGGGAGGAAAATCCAGAATAGTCTCCCAAAAGAATCTCACTGAAACTTGGCACCACGGGCCATAGCAACAAATAGAGCAGTAAAGAATGTACAGACTTGGTACAAGGCAGTGCTTATTGAAGGAGATGACAAGCGTGAAGGAACACTTCCAAACTTCTGAATTCAGATAGATCTGTGTCACAGCTGAGTCTCTGGCAACTCTCAACAGCATTTTGCTAAAAGTGGAGAAAATAGGAGTTACAAAGCTGAAAGAGGCATTTTTGCTATCAGCTGAGGACTGGCAGAAATGGGAGGTTCTAACGGAGCTACACCAGAAGGTGAAGCAATCTGCAGGGTTTGCTGCAGTTGATCTGCCTTGGGCTGAGTTGATGTGGTTACAAAAACATCTTTGTGCTCAGCACTATTCCGTTGTTGGCCTAGTGCCTTGAGGCTTACAAGCTTTGGAAATATGGATGAGGAGATGAAAACTTGAGCTTGTTTAAAGGATTTAAATCTGAAGATGGCAGGCCCAGGAGAGGGATTCTGAATTCAGGCATGTAGGTCATGCAAGAGAGGTCTTGTCTTCACCAGAAAGTTAATGTGAAATATAGTAAAAGTGTTCCTGTTAGTTCAATCCTTGCCCACACAAAAAAATCCCTCATTGCAAAAAGTGGCTGGAGAGACATAAATTGACAAAGCAACCAGAGAACAAGGTAAACCTTGAGTGAATTCACTTCGTCCTTTACCACCGCCGTTTCTCTACAGTAGGGACCCACACTAAGGACCACCATCAAAACATCCAGCAGTGCTCACTCCCCACAGTTTTTCCACTTGTGCTTTCCTTAGGGGCTGCTGACTCTGCTTTCTATTTGTGAGCTTATTCCCCCAGGTGCAAAAGGCTTCCAGTGTCCTCAGTACAAGTCACCCATCTTCAGCACACAAATCTTGGGTTTATTATTCTGCAACTGTGTCTAGCAAGACCTCAGTTTCCTGTTGCCTGCTGATCAGACACCAAGTTATGGAAGAATCTCTGGCATGATGCTACTGTAGTCTATGATTTTCAGAGCAAGGATGCAGGCTGAAAGCTTTCTGGTGACATTCCAAGTAAGCTGTCATGAGAAGAGAATCCAACACCCAAGACCTCAATGCTTAGGGAAAATCAGAGGGTTTCATCTACTCCGAAGAAAAGATTAGAACTATAAATGCTAACTCAGTAACTCCCCAGGAATGAGCATGTGCCATGCTGAGACTGAATGCATCATTAGCAATTCCCTGGGGCCGGATGTCTATTTCAGACTGCACAGTATAACAGCTCCAGGGAACATACAACCAGAGGATGCTGATAATTTCACAGTTTCTGCTTCCCTGTGAGGCAGAAAATAGAAGTGCTCTGAAGCTCTTTCCCAGGAACACAGAAGTAACGTTTTCCAAAGCCATCAAAAGCAGAGGAAGATAGGTGTGTTCTCTGCAATCTGGGAGAAAGGGAAACAGAATAATCTGCTGCTCTGGCTGCTGAAGGAGGCTCTTGGCTGATCAGCAAGCTGCGTGGACTGAAGCTATGGAACCTGGCCCTTGCAGAAAATATTTTGGGGAGGCGTGTAACATTGGCTCAGGTAGATGGATATCTCAAAAGCACGTAGGGCCCACAGTGGGTTCACACCACACCAGTGCCTCCCCTCACAGCACAGATTAAAATGCTTCTAGTACACTCATTTCAGGATGACAGTGGAGGCACAACCAACACCAAAAAAGACTTCAAGCATCTGCAGCTCTTTATTGTTCTACAGTACAACCTTTCACACTCTTCATCTTACATGCATTACACCTGTGTGCCCCCTGTACACCTGGCACTCCATGTCTCCTTACCTTCAATGCTGGTCACCTGTCTGGCACAGCTGTAGCCCGTTAGGGATGAGGCTCGTCCACAGCCCCACTCCCAGTTACCACAAACTGTGTACCTACAGCACATTCACACTTGATCACAGGCAACCCATGGGAAAAACTTCCAGGACAGATGACTCAAGGTAATTTGGTAGTGTGACTGCATCCTCAGAAAGAGCAGACAAAAAGGGAAAGGCAGACAGCCAGGCGGTCTCTAGCACGCTGAGGTCAAATTCCCCTTTCTGTCACTCTTGGCTATGGGAAGGCTGAGGACGACTGAGAGGTACCAGACACACTCCGGTGTCTGCTGGCAGAGATGGGCGAGGCCCCAGGCAGACTGAAACACACGCTCCTGTGAGCACAACCATGCAATCTCTGCCATCAGAAAGATGATGCCCTGGTTTTAGGGATGCTCCCGAATGTCTCAACTTCTCTGCATAG
Source organism: Camarhynchus parvulus (assembly GCF_901933205.1). Taxonomy (NCBI): domain Eukaryota; kingdom Metazoa; phylum Chordata; class Aves; order Passeriformes; family Thraupidae; genus Camarhynchus; species Camarhynchus parvulus. The sequence continues at coordinate 27,136,798 of NC_044578.1, read as the reverse complement.
TTTGGATTGCACAGTAAATGCCTTGACTGCATGAGATGTGCTGTTGGCTCTGGGGAGGCATTATTTCAGGTTGGCTGCAGCTGGGAGTATGTAGCATGACTTCAGGCCTCATTAGATGCACACTTGACAAGTTTTCTGCACTAACATTAAGGGAAGAAAGGTTTCCTTAACAAAACAAGGCTTGTACAGTTGTCCTGTGTGTATGAGGAAGGGCGTGTCTGTCTTTCTGCCCCAGCTGTCTTTTTTCTCCCAGTAACTTTTGAACTTCTTGGGCAGTTTTATGCAAATTGAATGGAGAGATGAACGTTCAAGAAATATTCAGTTCCAATGGCTTTTGTAAAAAATTCAGCCTAGCTAGAGGACAGAGTCTTAATTAATGCCTCACATGGAGGAAACTTTTTTGGAACAGGAATTTCAGTTGGCAGCAATCTCTAGTCCAGTCTCCTGCTGAAAGCACAGACAGCTTCCAAGTCAGATGAGGCTGCTCAGGACCTCATTTTGAAAACCTCTGAGGTGTCAGGAATCTACTCTGGACCTCAGCTTCACAAAACAAATATACTGAGAGCAACACCTTTGGCTCTGCCAGTCAGAGAATTCGTTTCCCCCTCTTTTCAAGGAGGTATAGAAGTGGCAGCCCATGGTAAAGCCTGTGACAATCCCCACACCAGGCAGTCCATAAGGCTCTGCTTATGTTAAATATATTTAAGCAGCAGCTACTTACTTTATTTTGGCATTCTGTGGTAGTTAATGATTCCAAGTACAAAGGTCAGACTCAGAGACACAAGGCTTTGTGTATCCCATTGTTTGATTTACCAGAAGCTACAAGGGAAGGAGTGCTGCTCTGTATGAGTGGGAACTACAAGCTACACATCCAGCCTGACAAGCTAATGAGAACAAGTCATTCATTAACAGGAGACTTGCTGCTAGGCAAACACACACAGCTGGTATGGGAGAAGAATTTGGATGTGAAATGAGACAGTGTAGTTGGTTTTTTTATAAGACATTTCCTATTTCAGCAAGTTTACAGTCTAAATAAAGACCACACAGAACACATTAAGAGCCTGATCAGAGGAAAATTGGGGCTTATGTCTTTTCTGAAAGGTTTGGTAATGAGCAGAGAGGCAGAATTTGCAAGAAAAATGGAAATATTTGCATGTTTAACAGAAGGAACAAGTTTTAGATTTAAGTGAGATTTGATTATAAACGTAAATTCTGCTCTCTTGAGTACCAGTCTATTCTGTACACACACACACACACACAAATACATTCACAGAAGCATCATACAAAACTCTGGTGCCTTCTCCTGCTTCAGTGCCTACTATTGTTTTTTTTTTAGAGTTCACACTAGTAAGCATTTTTTACAGGATTAACATTAAAGTTGGAAGCTGCAAAGCATGGCTATGTAATAACTGTTTGAGGAAGGAACACAGTGCCATTTGAAAGATAAAGTAAGCATTTACAATTCTTGCATAATCAAATGAAAAAGCTTGTCAAGGAAGAATCTCTCCAGACTTTGTGGAATGAAATAATAACAACGTTGTAGAACATACTCTGACTTTCAATGTGATTTAACTGTTTAGGAGCATTGCATAGAGCATGACACCATCCATGACCAGGGCACAAGTGGTCCAGAGCAAGGCTGGGTCCCTACCATGCTAAATGTGTAACACAGAACAGCAATCCTGCAAAAAGCTGTATCCTCAGGCTTCCTTATGAGATCAAAAGTTATATTCACAAGTGTCTACAACTGAAAACAATACTAGGAGTGCAGTCACTGTGGGATTCCTTATTGTAACAAAGGCATCTTTTGAAGATGTGGTTTTCAGCATAGCTTGGAAAAGGGAAGTGAAGGTGCTGGGGAAGATGGAGAGGAAGGAGATATTAATGGAGAAACAAGAAGCAAAGAATGTGGAGAGGAAGCGCTGCTGACTCCAGAATCTAATGATCTTTTCCAGCCTAAATGTCTCTGATTCTAATTCCATCTTATTTTAGCTTCACATCTTGTTTTTAATGGATCTTTATTTTGTTTTGGACTGCCACAGAGGTTATGCTAATCGAAACCCAGCGCAGCAGTCATCAGAGGAATCTATGCTGGGACAAGGCTGCTCTCCAAGGCACTGGTGGGGGAACTGCAGTACAGCATTGTGCTCTGAAGCATTTGCTATCACTTAACTAAATGTCAGCTCTCTGGATACAAACCTCTCAGTGAGAGGAAACAGAAAACACATGAAGAAAAGCTTCCATCTGCAAATCAAGAGAACCCCCTTACTGTCCAATGAGCTACTAAGATTTTAAATTAGGAATCATAAAAAAATAGGCTCCTAAACATAAATTAAGGCAGCGCTAGAACTCTGGTGGCAAAACATTCCTATTGACCCACCTGCAGCTGAATGCCTAAAAGCCTGAATCATCATCAGCACAGTCGAGGGACCTCATATTACCTCAGCAAATGTACTTTATCAGTGATCATTGTGCAAGCTTAGTAGTAATTTGCAATTCCCAGCAGATGCAGAGACTTGTCATCATTTTTGTTTGGTAGAGGCAACATGTTCCACAGAAAAAGGCAAACAAACAACATTGTTAATGTTCTTATTAGCATACTCTTCTACAGCCTTTGGTGCCTGGAACAGATGCTTGGGAAGGGTGGTGCAGCTGCAGTACTTAGAAAAATATATTGGACAGGAAAGAAATTCCCAAAGAAGTCCTATAATCTCCTTAATTCCATCTCTCCCCACCTCTGGCTCCACTCTGCTGAAGGCTGTGTGAGGTTATGTGTTATACCCTGATGGGTACAGCTCCTGCAAAACCTCAGCAGGGGTAATGTGCTGCTGCTGACAGCTGACAGATACATGCACAAGCTACACAGTTCTGATCCGTGAGGGTGCTTAGTTACCCAGCATACCTAACCCCAAAACACAGGGCCAAATAAAAGAAGAATGGGGATGCCTGAGATGCTGTGGTGAGCTGGCTGTCTCTACACACTCATCTTTTCCACTACAACACCGTGTGCCCAGTCCCTTTCCCTTTCCTATGCATGGAGCCTTTGCTTTGCTGGCTGGCATCAATGTTTAGACTTGTGGCAGTGTCAGAAGAATGGTTTGAATGAAGACAATGCTGAAGCAGCAGAAAAGACAGAACAAAAGCCTGCTTCCACAGAGGAGGAGGATGATTTGGGTGCTGGGATACACATTTGTGGGTATCCCACAATGTGGGAGTGTGTATGTGTAGGTTTTTTTATCTAGGGTGGAAGAGAGTTATTGACAGAGGAAATTTCATCTGCCAAGGGCTGCATGTGGACCCTTCTGTACTGTTGGGCAAAAGCTTCCCCAGAAAGCTTTTATCTTCATAGACTCTCACTGAACAGGCATGAGAGTACCCCAAGCTATCCTGCATGCACTGTACATAAATGCTAATTTAAATCATAATAGTGATTCAAAATAACTTTTAAGACAACACTGAAACACTATCTATTGTGCCAGGACAGATGTGTGCAGACATTTTAAGAGCTGTCAGTCAGAGATGAAAAGGTGAGTGTTTGAACAGGTTACACCAAGAAACAACATCCTCCTTTGATACAACTCAGCACTTACAAGCTTTCAACATTTACTGCAGAGTAACTAACCTTGTGTCACAGAGCCTTTATCAGATTTTTAAATCTCTCTTTTTTGTTTTAAAGCCTTTCCCCAGAACCCCATAGTGCCTGAACCCCAGAAGCCAGGTGGCTGCCTGGAGTCAGGCGAGTGCAGCCTGGAGTGGTAGAGGGACACAGAGCAGCACTGCCCTAGGCCATGTGGTGGGCAGTACCCATTGCCTTGCAGACATCCCAAGGGAGCTCCACAACTTGTTCTGGCACTGAATAAAGGCACAAAAATCTCTACATGCTGTACACAGGTATCCCTCAGTCAGGCTTCTGCTGTTCTACTCACTTAGCAAATACCTTAACTAATACATCTGTGTCCTAAATACCAGTCAAATATTTCACACACATCTGTTTCTCTGTACAGCTTTGGTATACAGAAGGCATATGATCTGGAAGAAGAGCAAAGATTACTGCTAGAATTAATTTTAAAGCTGCCACTAGCATCCTAGAGGCTCAAGAGTCTCTAGTTTGTCCACAGGCTCCTTCTGGCACAGAACACACGCTTCAGGCAGATGACAGTTAGACTGTCATGCACAGTATGACGTAAGACTGCTCAGCCAGCAATTTTTTGAGTGTGTGATTTTTGGAGCACACTCTGGATGAGGAGCAAATGCATTGTCAGTGCTTGTAAGAAGCTTCAAGAAATGGATATACCATTAATATTTTAAAGTCAGTTCAGAAGTGTTTCTAGAAATACCACATTTCTTGTCAGGCACATGACTGTAACCTCAGTGCTGCCTTGGCTCTTTTTACCCCTTACTTGAACAGCTCATGAATGGCAGATTGACTGGAAACCCAAAATCACCAGGACAGTAACTGTTACTGATGCCTCATTAACACATGGTGCCAGACCTCTTCACAAGAAATTACCCTTGAAAAACAACCTGTTCCTGATGCTTCATGAGGCTGATAACATCACAGCTGATAAAAATAGATAGCATTGGTGCAGGTTTTACCTCTTGGCTTTGCATAATAATAACCATGACACTCTGCGAAGTAAATACTTATTTTAGCCTCCATTTTAACAATGAGGAATGGTGTGGCTCAGTGTCATCAGTAACTCAGCAGCACAGAGTCCTTTTCCGTTTGGGGAGTTTCTTGTTTATATCCCCATTGCTCTTCTAGCAGGGACTAGAAGAGATGTCACCAACCAGGGTATCCCCTGTTTATATGACACCATAAAAACAAAGTTGATGAGGGGATCAATGGACCAAGGGGACCAAGTGGGGCATAGTCTGAGGGTCTGGTTTGTTTAGCACACATTAAGAAATGGCTGGGGATCTGGGTTTGCTCTTTTTACAGGGTACAGCATGATCTTTAAAAACTATTATACAACAGCAAAAACCCCATGCTGCTGCCCTCTTCTTGCAACAGGCCTTAAAAAGGCCCTGGCTGACCCCATTCCCAGGAAAGATGGTTTTGTGTGTCAGACAAGTTTCCTGCAGTTGGACATTAATGTAACTCACAGCAAGCTGTTTTATGGGCAGAAGGTGCTGGGAGAGAAAATGAGGGATTTCATGAGATCTGAGGAATAAGAACACTGCTTAAATCCAATTCTCCTTGGTGCACTTGCATATAACAGTCTCTTGACACTTGTATCTTCTTTTAAAATACTAATAGCCTTCCTCTAGGTAGTTCTTCATGATCAGCAAGTAAAAAGCATTAGGAAAGAAAAACAGTATTTGTTTGATTTTTAAAGAGTGGCTCTATGCTACGTGGCAACTGCAAATGGCACGAGGGAGTTCTGTGTTTGTTGTCTCTACAGTCTCCAGAGAACATATATTTTGTTTACAAGGCAAACCATTTATAAATGCCAAATCCTGCAAATTCTAGCTGGAATGAGACCAGGAAATAGCTCCACTGCAGAGTTTACCATGGGCTGGTTCTGCCCGAGACTGCCCATTGTGTAGGAACACTCTCTGCTCCTATCCACATAACCATGTCCGTACAAGGTCCTGGACTTGGCACCACGTACCCCATGCTGCACCCTGGATGTTCCCGGCACTATTTTAAGAACTGTTTTGTTGTGTGTTATTAGCAGGTCTGTTTGGAAGTCCTGATCTCCCAAATGTTCTTAGTCCATTAATTTAGCGAGTTAAGGCATTTCTGGCTCCTCGTGCTCCTCATTCCCATTTACTCCATCCAGCCTGTCAGAGTACACATCAATCCAGTGGGATGAGCCACCCCTATTTTAGGCAGAATTATTATTGCAGCAGGGCTCAGTTTGAGTACATGCACCAGTATGGACTCCCTGGGAAGGTAGAACATGAGTTTAGATTCCTTCACTGAAAGCTGGCTTTCACAAAGCTCTGAGAGAAATGTCTCCTCACCTTCCCACCATAGGACAGTGACAGAGATTGGAAGCTGGTTGGCTCTGAGTGTTACCAAGCCAATTTGTCACTGTCACATCAGTTCTCAGTGGTAAAGGCATCTGAGAGTAGCGGCACTGCAGTACATCCAGGATGAAGCAACATTACCAAGACATTGCTGAAATAGTTGCTAGCATGGAGAGAGAAAAACTTCCAACAGCCCAGCTCCTCTAAACTGTGATGAGCACCATAATCTTTCAGGACAAAACCTCCTGCCTTCTGCTTTGATTGGAGCACCTTATGCTAATATTACAGAAGGTGAAAGAAGTTGGTTTACTAATTAGTTACAGAATTGAGTGTATGTTCACTCAACAATAAGATGCTGCCGCCAACCACTCCTGGTGTTATTCATGCAGCAGTGCTCTCCTCCTTCTCCATGCCCTTGGCCAGGACAAGTCTAGATGGGAGCCCAAGGAATCAACCTGGAGCCTGGTAACCCACAGAGATCACAGAATCAATTAGGTGGAAAAAGACCCCTGAGCTCATCGAGTTCAACCTGTGACCTGATACCACCATGTCAACCAGTGAGTGGTGAGTGCCACATCCAGTCATTCCATAAACACCTCCAGACAGTGACTCCACCATCTCCCTGGACAGTCCATTCCAATGTCTAATCATCCTTTCTGTGAAGAAATTCGTCCTAATGTCCAACCTGACCTTCCCCTGGCACAGCTTTAAGACTCTGTCTTCTTGCCCTGTCCCTGGTTGCTGGGGAGAAGAGGTTGACCCTCACCTGGCTACAACAACCTCCTTGTGCACAGCTTAGGACAAGCCCATCGTGGCTCCCTTCCACAGCTGGGCACACGGCCCTGGCTTTACCCTCATGCCTGCTCAGCTTTGTAGGCAAACCAGCCCGGCTGCAGCCTAAAGGGACAGTGTTGCTCGGGGTGGGGCAGCCTTGAGGCCACAGCCATCACTTGACAAAGTTCAAGAAGTATTTTGGACGATGGTCTCAGGTTTCGGTTCCTGGGGCAGTCCTGTGCAGGACCGAGAGATGGACTTGATGGGTCCCTTCCTTCAATCTTCCATCCAGGAGATTCTGTGATTCTCCTGGGCTGCCCTTATGGCCAAGATGGGAGGCCTCTCCTGGGGTGTGACCTGGCGAGTCACCCGGGTGGCTCTTGCCCCTCAGCCCGTGCCCATGTGCATTCCCTCGTATGTCCATCCCCCCTAATGTGCCTGCCTGTGGCAGTGCCAAGAGGATGGTGCCAGACTCTTCAGTGGTGCCCAGAGACAGGAGAAGGAGCAATGGCCATAAAGTAAAGCACAAGAAATTCCATCTCAGCATGAGTAAGAACTGTACGTTGAGGGTGGCAGAGCGCTGGAACAGGCTACCCAGGGAGGGCGTGGAGTCTCCCTCTCCGGAGAAATTCAAAACCCGCCTGAACGTACGTGTTCCTGTCACCTGCTCCAGGTGACCCTGCCTTGGGCCTGGGTGATCCACTCACCCAAAGCTCCCTTCCAACCCAAACAATCCTGGGATTCTGCGTGCCGCGGGAGGGCGGTCTGGGCTGGGGGGGGCAGCCGCCCTCCCTCTATCCCAGCTTCCCTTCCTCCCTCCCTCCTTTCCTCCCTCGCTCCCTCCCCTCCCTGGGCGGACCGGAGGCGGCTGCGGGAGCCGCTCCGTCCCCGCTCCGCCGGCGCTCTGTGGTTTAAGATGGCGGCGGGGGCTGCGGGGGCGAGCCCGTGAGCCCCAGCCCGGAGCTCCGCGGGAGCCGCCGGGACCGGCCTCGGGAGGACCGGGACGCGCCTGCCGGGCCGGCAGCGGCGGGAGCGGCGGGATGTGAGCGCGGCCCGCCATGGGGCAGCAGGTGGGCCGCGTCGGGGAGCCGGGCGCGGGGCTCCAGCACCAGCCGCCGCCGCAGCAGCAGCAGCAGCCGCGGGGTCTGCGGGGGAGCAGCGCGGCCAGGCCGGCGGGCCGCCGGCGGGAGGCGGCCGGGCGCTCCGCAGAGGGAGGATTCAATGTCTTCACCCAGCACGGTGAGCGGCCGGGGCGAGGGGGAAAGGGGCGCGATCGGCCTTCCTCCCCTCCCTCTTTTGTTGTGGTGGGTTTACTGGGGGAGGGGAGAGGCAGGCGGGGGGAGCGGGGCAGCCACGTCCCGGGGGATGCTCACCCTGGCCGCCACGTCCCGGGGGATGCTCGCATTCGGAGGAGCTTTCCCCCCGCACCCGCTGGAGTTGGGGGTCGGGACTACCCGCCAGCCCCAGCGGGAGCGAGGTGGCACCGCCGGGAATCGGGACCTGCGGGGTTCGGTCGCTGTCACCGCGGCGTTTCCGAGCTCTGGTTTTGTTTACAGAGGTAAAGGTAGCATGTGCCTTGTCCGACTGTTTGCCGAGGCGTTTGTGACTTGCCGTTGTAGATCTGTGGGACCGTCTCGGTCCTGACAGAGCGAACAATTTCGTTTTGACTGGGGCATTACAGCTGCCGTCTGATTCTAGGTTGAAGTTTTTGCCTGTCCACTTCTATTCTTATTGCTGTAAATCGAGACCGGAAATGTTTCATGTACACGTTTCTGTAACCTCTCCTAGAAGGACCCACACACCTTTTAATCTCCTTTGTAACCATGTTTCTTTTTTTAAATTTTTTAATATATACTTATTTGTGCATTATATTAAGATGCTGCCAAGGTTTGGAATGTAAGATCAACTGGAACCTGTCTGCCTTGACAAGCATGTTGGGAGTAGATGTGCAGATGCATCTCAAATATTAAAGACCTGAATCAGCTCTGGAGAGCTTGGCTGGCTTGGCTTTAAGTGGAGAGAGAGTTGTCAGTGTTTATAAAGCAAGGCTGCTTCTGACAATACACGTTTTCTTTTGCTCAATTGAATGAGCTCAAGCAAAAAGATTTAGGAACGTGCAACCAGCAGTCTAAAAGTAAATATCGTCTTCTGTGACTGCTGACATGTAAGTATCTATCAAAACAAGAGCACTGCACTAAATCTAGTTCTTAAAAATCTCAGTGTTATCACAGCTTTTGAGTTCAGGGAGCAGTATCAGCTTTAAAACCAAAACAGCACATGCTTGCCGAGTGCCTGACCCACAGTTAAACTAAGAGTTGTTATTTTATTACAACTTCACGTTTTACTCTGTATCTTTGTACGTTAAAAGGCACTTTGGCTAAAACATTGCTGTCACAGACTGCACACTCACAGTGTTATGGACGTCTCAGAAGTTATGCACATACCCCACTTCTTTCAGTGAGGTGTGTCTAAGTTTTTAGTAGCAGGGCAAGAATGCTGTAGAGACTGCTGTGTACACTCCTGCTGATGTCAAACTGTCTTCTCATGCTTTGGTACCAGGATGACTCTTTGGTTCCTGCTCTTACAAGGCAAGGACAGAAAGGACGTTTGGGGAAGTGCATTACAGCATGTGGGGATGTGTAGTGACTTCCCAAAAACATAGTTGGCACTGACTCAAGCACTTCTTTTTGTTGCTGCTGCATGTTTTGGTAGTAATTTAGTTCAGCATCCTGAACAATTCCTTCTAGCTCCTCCTCACACCCTACTAAATTTTAAAGGTAGACAGTAGGGAGAATTATTTACATGGAGTGGCAGGGAAATGGAGAGGAAAAGCTTTCTGAAGCATGCATGCACACCAAGAAGACAAATTATGTGCCCTGCCAGCCCTTCTGCTCTGTCTTCCATAGAATGAGAAACAAGAATGAGCCTGGAAGGCCAACACACTGAATAAAACTGTTCAGTGCCACATAAAAAGAACATTGCTCTGGGATAAGAGCGATGGTATCTTTCAAAATAATTTCACTACTATTTATATTGCTTAGGTTATCTGCTTCAGTGGTAAGGTAATGGATGTAGCTTTACATAGGGTCTTTACTTAGGATTGTTTTTGTTATTTTCCTTGTAGACTGTAAAGGAAGGTGTGTCTTAAAAACATGAAACAGCTTTTTATTCTGTTAGATTATGTAGAAGGGGTGGGACTTTTTGGCAACTCAGGTTTTGAGAGTTTGAGAGCAGGTTTCAAACTTTTCCATCTTGGTGAATGCCTCAGCTGTGTTAAATTGTTCCCTGATTCCATTCACATTTTGCTAGGAATGAGTTAACAAGTCAATATTAATAATCTGTAGCAAATGCTGGTAAAGTTGGGTACCTTTTTAAATACTTGTCTTGGGCAAAAACTAAAATGCATGTAGTGTTCCTAAATCTGGAGTTCACTTCCTTTGTCAGAGAAACTGTTTCCTGTGATGCTGACTCTCCTTGTCCAATGGAATTTTTTATCATCAACTTGTATTCTTATTTTTCATTTAATGACCTTGCTCTCCTGTTTTACTTAGCCAGCAGCAAGCCAGGTTTTCTTTAAGTGAGTCATACGCTTCTGCTGCTGAGATGCTCTGGTTGCTGGTGGTGTTACTTGATCCAGATGCCTCTTTTCTAGTAATTTCTTTCTGGACTCCACCTTCCATCCCAGTTCTGGGACATGTATTCACAGGGTATGGAAAGTGATGGCAAAAGCACAGGATTGTGGGTTAGCACTCTTGGACCAGTGGCTAAAGCAGCCAGTCACAGGATGGGGCTGGATTTTCTCCCTTCCTTGGCTTTCCTTGATGCAGTCATGGATGTGAAGAAGACAACCTGTTTATAAATCCCTACCTTGTGTTGGCAGCTTACCTGCCACGTTGTGCCAGCAGCAAATCTTGCTGAGTACTCCTGCCAAGGTTCATTTTGAGGGGTTGCTTCTTCTGGATTGTTTGTAAAGAGGGTGGAAATAAACAGTGTTTTCAGCCTCAGACCTGTTTTGCTACAGGATTTTGAAGAGCAGTTTGAGTCAAGTGGATGAAGTGTAAAACCCTTTCTGCTAAGCTAACTGGAAATCTGAGGCAAACATTTTCACCCAGCTGACTTGAACCATAGATGTCCTTGAAAATCAAGAGATTGAGTAGAGCCAGTCTGTCCCGTGATTATTTGCTGGGTTATAGTTTGTGTGGCAGAAGCTCTACAGGAGAGACGCTTGGAACAAAGAATTTGAAGATGTTTTATGGAAAGAGCAAGGGATGTGCACTGTGGCACCTGACTATTCATCATGAGAACAGACACCTGGGCTGCTGGGGCTTTCAGCTCACTGTGGTATTGAGTTCTGTGCGTGACATTGAGCAGAAAAGTCCTCAGCAAGCTGATACCCTTATGTGATTCAATTAGTTATGGAGTTCTCCAGGATGCAGGAAGATAATAATGGAATTTACAGTCTTCTGCAATTAGCCCTTCAAAACACCCCTTTGTGAGCATTCCTGGCATGTTGTCAGTGACTTACAGAAGCAGGCTATGGATTGTAAGTATGCTGGTTGCTGTTGGTGTAGTAGAAGGGATGAGTGTGAACATGAGGATTGTTCGAACACTAGTGTTCTGACTGGAACTCATCAGTACCACAACTCCAGAGGGAAGAGCTGCAGTGAGCAGAAGTACAACCAAATTCTTACAGATCAGTGCAACCAGCAAAGACAAGAAGTGCTTGCATTACAGGATGAGCTTTCCCTTCCGGAGAAGGAACAGGAGAGTGAAGAGGGAAGTCAGTTATCTCCTTATCCTTTCAGAAATTTGTTTGAGGAAAGGGGAACAAGCAACAACAACCAACAACTTCCAAGCTGCACGGACTCTACTGAGCTGGTTTGACCTTTGAACAGTGACACTTGTAATTTTCTTTGAGAAGAGCACTGATAACAGCCTACTGTACCGAGATACTCTTTGGAATGGTGTTAGCATGCTTTTCATCTCCAAAAAGACTTGCTGAGTGTTGTAGAGCACATACTGCAGGAAAATCAGATTATTTAAATCCTGGCTGGGAAGCCTTTGCAATACCTGTTTGCAATACTGCTACAGTTGCCTTGGTGATATATTTTGGGGTAGTGGAAGGCTCTGCCACACTTGAGCTTTTGATCCAGCAGGCACAGGACATTTGCTCCCTGTTTTGTTTTCTAGAGGAGGAGTTTAGCAACCTTTTATTACGTGCATCAAGGTCAGGCTAGATAAGCCTATACTTTTAAAAATAAAATTATCATTAAAGCTCCCCTAAGGCAGTCAGAGTGCTATGACACATGATAAAAACATTCTAAAATAGGAAGAAGCATAAATAACACTGTCCCTTTGAAATTCTGAAACTGAAAAGCTGGATGCAGGAAAATGGAAAGAAGGAGAGAAAATAGGGTCAGTTTAACAACTGCACTTTGTGGGCTGCCTAAAATGTTCTTTATTCTTCATCCCAGTGAAATGCAGCAAGCTCAGGCCAGAGCTACTTGCCCACAGACTTTCCTGTCAGTAAATGCCCTGTGCAGATGGAATATAATCACTGTATTCAGTGCCTGGCTTTTTGTACTGTAAATCAGAAATCTTGTGGGACAACAATATATAAATAACTCTTAACTAATTATTTGGGGAATAAAGGACAGTTCAGCTGAGTGTCTAGGGGAACATCCCTTGTAGAACATGAATTTGTAGGCGTGTTCTCTATTGCATCCTTCTCCATGATATCTAAATTATTCCTGCAGATCCATTGCATTAAATATTGATTTTTATACCTTGTGTTAAGCTGGGATTTTTGCATAATGAATTTTGCAGAAGAGAGGAGACTACCAGCTTGATGGAAGGGACAATGTCATACTGACTACTCATCTAATTCTTTTCACATAGACAGGGAACTCAGTCTGAAGAAGGTAAGACTGAAATGAAGTTACCTCAAAAATTTTTACTCAGAACCAACTTAAAAATCAAATTTCAAAGCCCAGACATATCTCTAACTTCTCAGTTCTCCCCATGTAGCAGATGGTGTGGGACAAGTTGTTCTAGCAATATTTCACAAACTTGCTATTGCTTGCAAGTGCAATGTTTTGCAAAAAAAAATTTGTGGGATTTTTTTTGGAATTAAGGACATGGCCAAGTGAACAAATTGGTGGGAAATGAACAGGGACACTACAAGCAAATTACTGCAAGTGTCTTAAACCATCCTTTTTTAATCTAGTGGCATCACCAGCTCACATAATTAGAGTGGGGAGAGCTGGACTATCTCCTGGAGATGTTGTAGCAGGGTTGGCTTCAGGAATATTTCATGGCTGGTACTTATTACAGATTCTGGGACAGTAAGCCTGAAACCATGTTTTCTCTGGTGTTCAGGAGGAGTGACCTGCTCTGTGACCCACTTCAGCATATATCATGTTTGTTTGTTCCTAAAGCAGGCCAGTCCTTGCCCAAGTCAAACTGTACTTTGTAGATCTTTGTTTTACAGCTAAAGCCAGACGATCCTTAGCATGATTTATTCTAGCTCATTTCTCTTAGTTGTCACAACTTAATGTTTCCAGGATACTTACTATCCATAAACTGCCTTCTAAGTACTGCTGACAGCTGGCTAATTTACAGCCACAAGGAACTATCAAAATCCAGCTAATACAAACCAAGAACGAGCACTTTGTACTCACTCCAGTAGGGATGTGTGGGGAAGTTGTTAAAAGTAACTCAGCTGGATTTTGTGTGGTGGCTTGCAGAGCTCATTTTCACCGGGTTGTGTTTCAGAAAGCCAGGGATGGATGGATGACCACAGACCAAAGCCTCAGGTGCATCCTGTGTCCAACCTGATCTCCCAAATCCCCAGTCCGTTAGCAGTGCTTTCAGCAGCTTGTAATTACAGGTGACACAAGGCTTGCAGTGCAAATGGCCCCAGGACTGGCTTTGCAGGTGCATCTGCAATGTAGGCATGAGTTTCCTTCTTAACAGCCTTCAGCACAGTATTGACTGGTAAAGAAATACTTCTCTTAGTTATTTGGGCCACTGGCAGCCTCTTTCCCTCCCCACAGCAGGAAAGAAAACTTGTACTGAGGTGCAGCAGCATTGACTTGCTGGGTCTGAGGTCACTGTTTTATCACCTTACTGCATCATCCTTCACATTTCTCTGGCTTTGTGGTTATGAAATACTTTATTTTAAAGTATTTCTTGGTATTACCCATAGAGATTGTTCTCTCTGGAATAAGGGACACTTACAAAACCATTGAGGCTTCCTGTTGGTAACGCTGCAAACCACAACAACAAAGCTTAGTTCTATTACCCATATCTGCTTAGGAAGTTGCCTGTGCTTTGTGGGCTCTCTATAGAGACATGAGCATCTCTCACTATGATTACTTGTCTGCAGCTGGCTGTAAATTAACTTTTTAATAGGTGGCTTTCAGTACCAGTTAATTCAGCAGAACAATTTAAAAAAAAAACAAAACAGCCCTGAAATAACTTTGCCTTTTTTGAAGGGGAGACAAAGATGTACAGAAGTACTTCACTAAAAATTAAATTAGTTTTATTTCAATCTTCTGCTGCTCTTTAGAGGTTTGTTAAACATCCTTTTTTACTTCTTTTTCAAGAATTTCCCTTCCTCTTCTACCATTAAGCTTATCTTAATCTTACTAAGAGACTTCAATTAAAAATAACTACATATATTAATAACCTTGGAGCTTCACTTACATTAATTTGAAAGTTTTCTGTGACAATAGTGATGCAAGAATTGGGACTACAGTTATATAAGAAAAGTAGCTCTTAAATGAAGGAATGCTCATTTTTCTATAGGACAGCATGCCTCATCCTTTAATTTATAATGTTATTGGGTTGGATCTTGGCTTCTTTCCTGGTTTATCTGACATTTTCTTGGTTTTATTATTTACTTGGTTTTATTATTTATTAGAAGTGAAATGGAAGTAACTGCTTCGTGTTATAAGCTATATATGGCAAAGGCATAGGAACCATCTCCTGCTGCTTTTGGGTCAAGTTAGCAATTGAATTTTAGGCTAAGAGGATGAGAACATTCTGGATTTGTGACCCTGTGCACCTCCATGTCCATTTCTCCTTTGTTTCTCTAGTGATAATCCCAACAACAATGCATCAAGCATGTCTTGGCTATTCCTATTTGTTGTCATCTCAGCTGAGATCAGCACTGTGGCTAATTTTGAAACAGGTTTCAGGCTTGCTTCTGGTTAAAAGAAATTGTGTGAATAATGGCTAAATTATATTGATATTATACATTTTGGAGCATGTAGCATAGATAATGAAGTGCTCCTGTTTTTCAGATTGTGTTTTCAGTTAGACTAATTGTTTTTCAAAATGTTAGCTGCAGAGAGTGGTGTTCCTCAGCAAACACACCAAAACTTATAGGAACTGCAGAATGAAGAGACATTTCCCCATCACAAATCTGTGTGCACTCCAACATGGCCTGGGCTAGGAGCTTGTTTAAATATATTCATATCCAAGTAGATTGGTATTACCTCCTACATTAACCCTAAATATCAGAGATCTAAAAGGTCTTTATAGAGCACAGATCTGTTTTCCAGACAAAACCCCAAAATATTTGTACATTTGAATTTCATATCCCCTGGATTGTGAAGATAACCCTTCAAACCCAAGCTGGAGTGTAAATTAATATAATGAGGCCTTCCTTAGCCTGCAAGGTCAACTCAGTTTCTTAAGATTATTTCCAAGCCTTTGCTGCTCAGGGTTGGTTTTGCTAACCAGCAGTGTCACAGAGTTAACAAGACTGTTCAGTTTTACTGCTGCTATTCAAAAACCTGTGGGAGGCTGCACGACTGATAAGAATATCAATTTTGGGCTGCTGCTTAGGAAAGCCAAGAGCAGAAGTAGAGCTGAGGTACAGCTGTAATGGTATTTCTGAAAATTGCTTAATAATAGAAGGAAACTGGAAAGATTATTTAGATTAGCCTTAAAGGGTTTTTAAAAAAAGAAATTTTAAAGTGTTATTTCCCACCCAGCAATCTGTCAAAACTGGCCAATTAATGAAAGTGTACTTCTGTTCAGCAGTAAAAAAAACCTTTTTATGCCAATCTTTTAAAAATTGATACAAATTGGGTCATCTAGGAAGAAGGAAATGCAGTCTAGGAAATCTGAATAACCTTGAAGATGTTTTGAATAGTGACCTAGCTTCCTTCTCCCATTAGGTCACTGGGTGCAGCCGAACTCAAGGTTATACAGACCTGACTGGTTTGCATAAACATGGACTTAATGCTTGTGTTTAATGCAATTTTTTCTTAAAAAACAAGTTTGAATTATAAGGCTTTTTCTATGTTCACCATTCCCTTCAGTACAGGTGAAAAAGAAATAGCATCCATTGTCTGAGAGCTGATTTGTGGTTCATTTTGTCTTGTGAATTTAGTTTTTTCATCTGTAAACTGACAAATAAAAATTTCAGTCTAATAAGTGGCAGCTCTCAGGCTCAGTTCCTAGATACTGAAGTTAAAATAGGGAGTTTTTACAACTTGAACTGTGAATTGCTGACTGTCCTTTGTGTGCTCTTTGGAATATTGTTGTTTTTAATAAGCAGAGTGTTGGTGAAGTTGCTCTCCCAGTGGCACCTTGATCAAGGCTTAAAGGCTGGGGTGGAGGTGGGACCTTGAGGTGCTCTGAAAGTGCTTTCTTTGATCATTTTGTGATGATATCTCTCAATTCTGGTTTGTTTTCAAACCTGCTTTTCACTGACTTGAATGGCATCAAATAAGCCTGATGAGCTTTACCATCTGTGGCAGTAAAATATAAATTAAAAATAAAATAGTGAGAGCCACCTCTCTGCAGGATTCCTGTGCTCTCCTCTCCTGCCTGGGAAGATGAGTAGGGTTTGGGGAGGTTTTGGCATCTCTTTCTGAGGCAGGGAGATGTCTGAGCGTGGGGAGGGATGAGCAGAGCTTGTGTGATCAATACCACTGTGAAACCTGTGCTCTGGCCTGATTACTCACTGAAGCACAGCAAAATACTTTTTCACTGGTCATCAATTGTATGCTCATTATTCAGGGTTATGTTTGTTGGGTTTACATAATTTTATGTTGGAATAAATAGAGAAAGGAGAGGTACTTTATGAGATTAAAAAGCCTTTATCTACAGAGGATCCTTAGAATAAATAGGAAAATGGTAAGGTTTTGTAGTGTTAGTGTTTCGAGTTACATTTAGTCATTTTTTTAAAATTCAGGATCTTAACCCTGTGGATATAAGGTTTGCAACATAGATGTGGGGAAGGAGCTGATTTTTATGTTAGAAGAAACTATAATTTAATTTTTTTTTTACTAATTAATAAATTTGAGTCCAATATGAACTACAAACCAATTTTTCATATCTTTTTCCTTCCAGAGGTGCTGTAGATACCTTAGGATTGATTTGCAAACTCAGTAGGTGCCCAAATGCTGATTGGAGTGGCTTGGCCTGCCATAGCTGTCCTAAGAGATGGAAGTCCCGCAGGTTGAACCCTTGATACATCTGCTTTGTTAGAAAATGTTTTCATTTTTAGGTCATCATAAAGAAATATATTTGAGTTCTTTAGGGGTAAAATGTACTTAAAAGGCACTGTCCTCTAAATCACACTAATTGTTTGTGTGGTAATTCTTGCACTTAGTTAGAAATACAGATGTGCTTTAAAAAGTTCAATTAGACCACAGGGCTTATGTCTGTCAAAGCTGAGGTTGGCTGTAGTTTTGTGCAGAAATGCAAATTCTTATTTTGAATATGCCTGAATAGCTTCCATCTACTTTGTTGTCAAAGGGTTGAGCTAAATTTGGATCAGACACTTGGCACGTGTCTTTCTTTCCATCCACACACAAGCACTGTGACAGCAGAAGCACAGGGACATTTCTGTGTGCCATGGCAGCATTTCTGCTCAATAAAACACCTTGGTTCTCATTTCCTGCTCGGTGGCAAAGCCTGGAACTGCTCCTAGGTGCAGCCTGACTCTGGAATAAAGCTCAGCTGGGCTCCTGGTGCCTGCTCTGCCCCAGGTGGGGACTCAGTGTAAACTTTGAAATTTTCAGCTAACAAGGTAAAAGGATTGATCACAGCTGCTCACGCCAAACGCTATTTTCAGCCTGCCACGAGAGGGTGCTCCAGTGCCTTCATTTATGCATTGCTAAAAGGTTTTTTCCACTAAGAAAAGTGGGGTGTGTTATTTAACATTACTGTGTTACAGTGCAGTGCTTTAAGTAAGTGTTGGGTTATGAAAGCAGGCAGGATCCCCACAGCAAAAGGCAGATGTGGCTGTATTAAGATGTAACAATACATGTTTATTTTGTTTTTGCCATTAAGAGCTGGGCTGTTTCCCTTTTAGTTGTTTTGTTTCTCTTGGGCTTTATCCTAAGTTAACTTCATCTGCCAGCAAGGGAAGTTTCCCAACTTGTTTATGTGCAAGTATGCAGACAGATTTCGTGCATGGAAGGACATTAAATCTGATACTTTTGCTAGGTAATCTGAGCACTCAAATTAAGAATCACTTCTCTTTGCTTCTGTGCACTTCTCATCTGTAAAATTACAATTACGCTTGCTTGGTTTATGGAGCTGTTTAGACTTAATTTTGGCACAAACAAACCCAGGAAAGCTGTCTGCAGGCTAAATTAAATGTTCAGTCATACATTCTTGTCTCATCCTGTAGGCTTTGGAGAAATGTGTTTGTTGTGGCTCTAGCCTGTATTTCAAAACATTTGTGGCGTGGTAATAGGTCCAAGGGAAGGGTAATGTTTGTGTTAATTGTTGGACTTGAAAAGGAATCTCAAAGCACTGCACTGTGCTCAGTGTTATCTCTCAAATATCCATAAAGAGACTGAAGCTCCACTGAATTAAAACAGAGAGAGAGCTGTAGAGTAATGGCTTTGGCTGCCCAGCAGTAAGGAAATGCAAAGGGAATTGCAGTAAAGCATTCATGCACTTTGGCTGGTGGCTGGGAAACAGGATCTCTGCAAGGAGGTCTCAAACCTGGTGCTAAGGGCAGGTAATTACCCAAAAATAAGATCACCTGACACAGCAGTGGTGTTAGCCATTGACTGCTGAGTTGTTACACTAAATTGGGATGCATTTGTGTTTTTCTAAAAGTCATGTATTAATACAAGCCAGTGAAAGGCCATGCTGAAAGAAACACATGAATGAGTCCTAAGCCAGAGTCCTACCAAGGAGATATGAAAACCTGTTTAAAATACAACCAAGGCAGGCTTCCTGTCTTGCATACTCTCATGCAAAAGCGAAGGCATAACTTCTGGCATGCTGTAGATACCCTTTTATTCTCCCTCAAACTCTCCTAATTTGCTGCAAAGTTGAGATCTTAGGTGCATTTCAGGCCTTGGCATCTGATTTGTTGCTTCCTCCCATCTATTCTTCCTCCCACAGAAAAATACTCTTCATCACACAGTTACCCCCTGAGCTGCAGGCAGGTGGGCTTGTAATTTTTGAAACCTAATCAAAGCTATTAGTCAAACAACATCTCTGTTCACAGTTAGTAGAGAAGTGGGCTTTAGTACATAGAATTTACTGTTTTCATACACCAAAGTGAAAGCTGCAACTCCAAGGATTGCTCTTGTGCTTTTAGAAATTAGATGGTGGCCCTGTGTTGGGAACAAGTGTCATTCCATGGACAATACTGTGTGAAATGAGGGTGTTTGAGGTTTAAGGGGAAACAGAATTGAATGTCCAGGAATTGATGCTGGTGACTAAGTAGGAAGAAAAATTCCCTTTCCTCAGAGCATTTAGCATTCTTACTCAGCTGGGGTCTTATTTGAAGCCATATCTATTCTGAAAATGAGACAGGTGATGCACAGTCTTTCTGACTGTGTGCTCCTAGTTTGTTCCCAAATTCTTTGGCTTTGCTGACAAAGGATGTCAGCTCTAGAACCTGGAATACAGATGTGCAGGAGCTGGAGAAAATAGCTTCCCCCTATGAAGGTACCATCTCTCTCTAGAGACAGATAGATAGACAGATAGATAGATAGATAGATAGATAGATAGATAGATAGATAGATAGATAGATAGATAGATAGATAGATAGATAGATACTGGCACGAGTAAAAATCTCTGCAGTTAGGAAAACTATTTTTCATAGTAGTTAACTATTTAATTTTTTTCTGCACTGGCAGAGTGGTCAGTTTATAAAAGGAAGACTGTTTTGTCACACAGATAAGTGAGGCATGAGCACACGAGATGGTTTATGCAGCACATCTCTAGCAGGACTATGGATGCAACACCCTTTCCCCAGGCCCATGTTCTGTTTTCCAAGTTTGACTGTAGAGGCTTTCTATGATGCTTTGCCCCATGGCAGGTTTTTTTAACCTTTTTTGATGCTTGAACTCAAAGCTGTTTATTTTAATCCTACTTCATTAGTGTGAGTAAGAGTAGGAGTTTTTGTTTAGACAACATCAGTAGTTGGGACAATAGCTGTTTTCAGAGTCTTTTATGACTTTGATTGAAAGTGTTATTTATTAGTTAGATAGTGTGAAGGTTTTGTAATAAAAGCTCTGAGTATTGCACTTTAGGAGGGATCACTGATCAACACCAACTTGAGTCCTGCTCTGCCATAGCTTCCAGATATTGAGGAAATTACTTTTGCTTTGCTTTAGACCTCCCTCATAGCACAAATTTATCCTACTACTCTGTAGGGCTGTCAAAAGAATAAAATACCAAAACTGCAAGACACTCGATATATCAAGTGCTACAAAAATATCCTGTGTAGTATCAAGCCATAATATTAGCATGCCCTGACTGAGAATGTTGTGTAGGCTGTGAATTTAATGTGTCTGAGAATAGGCATTTACTGCTGGGTAGAGCATGGTTAGCAG
The DNA here is from genome assembly GCF_901933205.1 of Camarhynchus parvulus. NCBI lineage: Eukaryota > Metazoa > Chordata > Aves > Passeriformes > Thraupidae > Camarhynchus > Camarhynchus parvulus. The sequence goes on along the minus strand of NC_044578.1, from coordinate 27,116,222 downwards.
CAGTGAGAGGAGTCACCCACAAAGCAGGTACAGCCTTGGCAGAAGTCTGGGATTTAATACATCCTCTTGCTCTTCCATCCTTTAATTGCTCATAAAACATTTCAGCAAAAGTTGTGGATCTTACTGTTTAGTTACCTGAGCAGGGGAGATGGTTACTGCTAGAGGGTTTAGAAATAAATCTTACTAGAATTCATATCCTCAGTGGAAAAACATCATTGCCTCTTGTGACAAATCTAGAAAGCAATGATCCAGATTTAGAAAAACCTCACCGTTTGGGATTAAATACTCATGCTGCTGTTTCCTGACTGCCTTTTGACTAAAAAGAAAATCAGTGGGTGGCAGGTGAGCCCTCTCAACTTTGCATGGTAGCCCTCATGCAGCTTTAAATCTGAAAAAAATGTGCCTGCACACCTCATTGAAGGAGGAACGCCTGGTTCTTGCTTCCAGAGACAGCTGCACAGCTAGCACATGTGTCTGCACCATGATCGCCACCCCAAAGCTCCAGACAAAACCAGGAGAGGAATCCCAACAGCTGCAGAAGGTTCCGTTTATGAATCTTAATTAGGGTTAGGAGTTGGTGGAGGTGTTTCTTTTCATAATTGTCTAGTGATGGTTGGAAGGGCTCCACATCCCAGTTCAGGTTGTCAGGGTAATGCTGTGTCTTCATACAGGAGGAGTTCTGAGCCTGTGTGAGTGCCACATCCCTCTAAAAATACAGAATGCTTTCATGGACCATAGGGTTTTTCTGTGCCCTACCAGGGTGCTCTTAGTTCTCCTTCCTCTTTTCCCCTGCCCAAGTTACACATGTTTTTGAACAGCCTCATTTTTCCAGTTGTGTTTTTTCTTTGAGAGGAGGGTACCACCCTTGCAGCTCTTATGACATTGGCAAAGCTCCCACAAAAACTGGTTTGAGTCCTCCACACCCCGACCTGGTTATTTTTCCTCATTAGTTTAAAGGAAAAACCTGCATTTTATGTATTTGTCTTAGATTACAGCAGCCACCTTCATGCACTAAAAACAAAGCCAAGACTGTCAGTTTCCCTGTTATTCTATTTTACCTGTCATTATGTAGGATGCCCTACCCTTGCTTTAGAAACAGAATCATTAGACTCCATATATTTTGAGTAACTTAGTTTCAACCTTGCTTCTGCAGCATGTATCTCTTGTATCAAGTCTGTTATAAATAATCTGCCTGCAATATTCACAATACATAATTTCTAAAAGATTGACTAGGAATTTTCAAAATAAGCGGAGCAGTTCAGTTTTTTGGGTTGGTTGGTTGGTTTGTTCATTAGTTTGGTTTTTTGGTTTTTTTGGTTTTTTTTTTCCCTGTGATAGGGAGGAGTTATAAGTTGATCTAGGAAGTAAATCCTGATCAATCAAAACCTGATCTCAAAGTAAAGTTTTACAGGATATTGCCTACTTGTATCCTTGGATCTGAATGGCAATGTGATAAGGCTGAATGGATGGAAACTTGTCAAAAGAGACCAATATTTGTGCCCAAAGAATCTAGTTCTGCCAATGAATCTGTTAGTCTAGTTTTGTAGTAATTAGGAATGAAGTTCCTACCCTGGTAATATTTCACTGCATTTTCATTAGAACCAATTCAGATGTGGAAGCTTTACTGAGCAGGCACGTTTGACGTTGCTGGGAAGAGGAGACACCATCCCAGATTAGTCAGTCCTTCTGAGGGCTGATTCCACTTGCTGGATTTGCTCACAACTATTTGATGTTTGCCATTACTCAGTCTCTGGCGTCAGAGCACAAGGTGTGACCCTGTATGTTTAAGTCACTGATCTTTTTAGAGGAAAAAAAAAAATTCAAAATCTTGCTCTATGCAGGTCCCTGCTGGATGTTCTCCAGGCTCTCATTTTTTGTATATCAGTCATTGGTTTGGGTGCTGTTCAGAGGCTTTCCCTTTTTGGGGCACTATTCATGATGAAAGCATGACCTTAAGGGGTGTTGGTCCCACAGCCTCTGCTGATGCATCGTGCTGGAACTTCAGCATCCTTGCTGGGGGAACTTAGTATGCTGGGTGCTTCCAATTTACAGCTCTTGGGTCAGTTTTTCAGGGACTGATCATACAGGCTTTTAAAAAATTTAACATGGTTACGCATGTGTGGTTTATTTTAGACTTAGAGACTTCGTTCCCAAAGCAATAAGTCCCTATTTCCTTGCCTCACTGTTTTTGACAGTTTTGGCACTTGCTCAGCTCTATAACCTATCCAGGTTACTTCTAAGCAGCAGCAGCTCTGTTATATTGACTTTTAAGTGCTTAAAGTAGCTTGGAAACAGTGAGAAGACAGCTTCTGGCAGTGATGTAGATGAACAGGAAACATATCATTAATTCTAAAGACCCTTCAAATAACTTTCAAATATTAATTAGCTCCTGATTCTTCTAAGCAAAGTCCTTCTAAACTGAAAACCCATTTTAAAGCTGAAGCATAGCAGCTTTCAGTCAGGAGTTAATGGGATCTCCCTCTGGATGCTCCATGGCTTGCCAAGGAACAGCTTCTGGGCTGAGGCATGACTTGGAGTTTGCCTCAAGGGTACTTTTTCCAAAGAAATTTGCAAATTAAGTAACAGTTGCAGCAGCTTGGAATTCCAAAAGAGAACTGCCCTGAAAGGCAGGTTTAGTGGCATCTCCAGAAGCTGGCAGTGACTGACTGGCTTGTAGTAAATAAGGGGTGTCCATAAGGATGGGGTAGAGAAGCCCTTGGCTGGAAACAGGATCTGCATGGGATGGTAAATGTTCTGCTTCCTAACTACTGTACTGAGGAGAGCCATGGTCATGTAAATATCTTCAAAATACAGCATTGCCATAGGTAACTGCTGTTAATAGTGGAAATGAAACTGAAAGATCTCCCAAGCTGCCAAAAGCTTTGGAGTGGCTTTAATTTCCAGTACCTGGACAAAAGACAGAAGACAGGATCCCTTTGCTGTAAGAGGCTGAGTCAGAGTGAGTACAAGTTTTGGTAGCTTGAGTAGCTGAGTTGGAATAGGTTTGTGTGACCGTGTTCACAGGGGTTTTGGGATTGGGGAAGAGATGAGGATCTGACTCCATGTTTCAGAAGGCTTGATTTATTATTTTATGATATATTTTACATTAAAACTATACTAAAAGAATAGAAGAAAAGGTTCTCATCAGAAGGCTAGCTAAGAATAGAATAGGGAAGAATGATAACAAAAGCTTCTGTCTCGGACAGAGTCCAAGCCAGCTGACTTGAATTTAGATTAATTAGAAACAACTCTATGAGACCAATCACAGATCCACCTGTTGCATTCCACAGCAGCAAATAATCATTGTTTACATTTTGTTCTTGAGGCCTCTCAGCTTCTCAGGAGGAAAAATCCTAAGGAAAAGATTTTTCATAAAAGTTGTCTGTGACAGGTTTTTACTTTTGAGAGGCTCAAGAGAGAATGTTTTGAGAGGAGCATATGGAGGACTGCCTGTTGTCTTGGGATTTCCAACTTCAAGACAGCACCTGGTGTGCTGGTAGAGCCCAGCAGTGAGCCCTGATCCCACTTCGTGTGGCAGGGATACAATACAGCCCTGTGTAATCCAAGCAGTCAGCTGTCTGACAGCAAATACAGGCCAGCAACAACTGGGAATGTTTTTCTGTGGAGTGGGAGGAAGAAGGAATGAGGTGGAACTCTGTCGAATTAGAAAAAAGAAAATTTCTCAATTGAGCAAGAGTAAAGGACCTTTTTTGGCCTTTCAGACCAGAAGATGTGGGGATGCTGCAACTTGGCACAGCCAGACTTTGGTCTCAGTTTCAGTTTTAAATGGACATTTCATAACACAACAATTCCAAATAAAGCAGCTCCCTGGAGGCAGCTGTATGGCACAACTGGCAAAAGCCTTGCCATGAATGTAGCAATGTCCTTCTGTCAGATCCTTTTATTGGCTCTGTGGAAAAGCATCTTGCTATGCCCAGTAAAATCCACCCAAACTGCTGTTGTGGATGGATGCAGTTTAGGAACTAACCAGTGCTTTCCAGAGCAAGAGGAAACCAACTGCTGAGTGAGCCACGATGTTATACCTCCCACTGGGAATTTCCAGCCCTTTCCCTCTTCCTTCCTCCCTCAGAATATATATAGTAAATACACTAAATTAAGCACTGGGGGAGGTGGCACCCAAAGGCAGGAACTGTAGCAGAGGCTGAGTGGCCCCAGTTAAAAGTAGCTGACAATACCATGGCCAATCCTGTGAGCATCCCAGTCATACCACCCATCCTGGCAGCAGGGGAGATGTCTCAGACAGCTATGCTGGTATTGAGTGGGAGGAAAGCTCCTTAAATAACCACCAGTGGCTCCTCTTCCCTCAGTGTGTCAACACTAAGTTGTTGTTTTATTCTCTGAACAGGAAAAATTAGTCAAGTCATTGTGTGGCAAGCAAGTGATAGAAATGAAATAATGTTTTTTGCTTTTTCTAGCTGCTGGATCTGTTTTAGCACACAGCAGATACTTTCCTTGTCATTTTGCATTTCTATTCAAAAACCTCCAAGGAGTAGATGAAAACCAAAACAGAAGAGGAATAGATTTGGGTAAAATCAGGAGAGTAGCATTCTATTGGACCTCATCACTGACTGCTCCAAAAGAACTTATGTAGGTTTTGGGTTTGGAATACCTGCATTATGAGGAGGTAAGGCAGCATTGGTGCCTTCCCTGTCATTATTCATTTTTGCATGGGGTTAAATTGCAGTTCATAATTCATTCTTGAAAAGCCTTACTCTTAATACACCTTACACTGTCTGCTTCTTATTCCAGGTGAATAGCAAGTGTTGTTGTGGTGCCAAATCAATAAAATAGGATTTCATTTAATTAGTAGTGTCTCACAGCCTGTTACAATCCTAGATAATTCCAAACAACCGTTTTCCTCTTTTGTATTTCCCCAGCACCAGGAGGGGATGTTGGCAGTGGTATAGAAAAACAAACCATTAGTATTCTGGTTAACATTGTAAATTGGCAACAGAGCTCAGTTCTTTAGGGGATTTGTCTTTTGACAAATTGTTAGATAAATCTGAAATTGTAACTAGCTCCCTTGTGATGTTTGTTTGTCTGTAGACCAGATTCTGTCCTTGCTAGCCAAATTGAAGGTTAATCTAAGCATTTTCCATGCTGTTTCTGCTTTTTGAAATGGCAGTCATGAACCTAGGAAAGAGATGTGGCCTAATGTGTCTGGGGAATTAAGTCACTCATTTCCACACTTGTTGTACTTTGTTTGCTTTTCTTTACTGCTCTGAAAACAAATTAGTAGAAAAAACATCATCTGCAGGATGGTTTTGCTCTCTTGGCATCCAGGGACAGTCAAGTTTTCCTCCTCCTGGGTTATTTCTCCCTAGGGCAAATGATGCTTTCTTAACCAGTCTTCTAGCTCAGCAGTCTTCTCGTTTCCTTTGCAAGGTAATTTTTATCCTTTTTTTTAAAGTGCTCTTCACCTTAGGATAGCAATATCTGCTGACTTAACTAGACCATACCTTACTAACCACTGCTTACTAACTACTTGCTTGTAGTATAACTTGTTAGAAGACCTCGATTTTTTTTAGTGAATAGGGTCTAGAAATGAAGAAACTCTCAAACAGGAATAAAGTCTTTTGCTCAGCTTTCTAACTTCCCTTAAATTCAACTGTTTGTTGGGTTTTTTTAAATTAAAAGCAGCTATGACAAATGATGTGAAGAAGAAAGCAAATGGCAAGTGCTAAACTTGTTTGCAGGAGGTTAAAGAAGCAGTACAGGATTCAATGTGATCATGTAGAAGGTGGAAGCCAGAGGAAAATGATTCTGCCTTTGCATGTGAGGTATTAAGTTCTGAGCTGTCCCTGTAACAACAGGAATCCATTTCTGAGCTCTAATAAGACATATCATGACAACATTTATAGGCTCTCTTCAGCCTGGAGGAGAGGTGGCTGAGGTAGAATGAGATAAGGGCTTATAAAAACCATGAGTAACAGAGAAAGCACCTACAGGTACTGATCATTTGGGATGTGCCCTGTAGAGACTGAGGATCATCAAATGAAATTAGGAGATGTCCTGAGCAGTCAGAGCCTGTTCTTTGTTCTACAAGGTGCTGTGAGCTCTTGCTACTGTGGCAGCAGGATTTTGTTTATGTGTAAGGTTAGCTTGCAATACTTCAGACAGCAACTGGACAAAATAAGGCCTGTCAGGAAGTTTAACTGCAACAACACAAGCTCTGGCTCAGAAACACCTCGAGTACAACATGTTGGAGGCTTGGAAAGTATTCTGGAATAATATGATTACCCTTTTGCCAGGCAGGATGCTGGGCTGTAGGTGACCAGGACAGTGGTTGTTGTGTGCCTGAAGAATCCCAGTTGTCAGCTGGCTGACTTACTTTTGACATTTTTAAGTGTTCTGCTAAAAATGAGGGGCAGGACTTGTTTTTCCTGTCATATTTCCTTTAAATGTTCTATAGTTTTGATGTTAACACTCAAAAAGTGCTGTACTCCCTAAAAGATAATCCACAACTTGTAAAGCATCTTTAGTAGCAGACAGATAAAATGTGTGTTGATATCTTAACTGCATAAAATTCCATCAAGTTTAGTACATTGGCTAGTCTTACCTCTCTTGAAGTAATTAAAAAAAAAATACTGTTCTTTCTATTATTCTGTCTTAAAATATCTGACCTACTGAATAATATCCATTACAAACGTACTAAATTATATCAACATTTTCAACCCAGTTCCACTTCACTTATGCACAATTTTGTCTATTCACTTGCTGTTATCTTTCTTTGTAATGAAACTGATTTCATTTCTACATCAGCAAGTCAAACCTTTTGTAGTTTTAAGTGCTTGTAGGAGTACTGAGCCTGCTCAGTCTTACAGTGGCTTCTTTTCCTTCAAAGCTGTATTAATTCTTCCATAACCCAGGAAGGATTTTCCAAAGACATTATTTCAGTGAGTACATTCTTGACTTCATACTGAATTCAGACACGTGGGGTGAAACACTGCAGTTAGATTTGGAAAAGCAAACGTGGTGACACAGCCTGAAACTACAAAGCTGTGGCAGCACTGGGCTCAGAATTCTCCCTCTGGAGAGGCTGGGCTCAGAATTCACCCTCTGGGGAGGCTGGGGCTCGTGTTACCCTGGTCCCTGAGCAGCTGCTGGGCTGGTGCTGGTGAATGGAGCCCCTTGTCTGCTCGGTGGAGCCAATGACAAGTGTCTGGCTTTCACCAAGGGGAAGCGGTTCCGCAGCCAGAGCTAAGTTTAGTGCCATGGATTTGTTCCTCTGACTTCACATTCCTGCTGCCCCCCTCCCAAAGGAAATCAGCCCAGAGGGCTGAGAAGGAGCAGGACAACTAAACCTCCCTCAGCCAGGGCTCAGCTGGATGTCAGGGGCTTTTTTCCACCGTAGGAGTTTTCCCTGGTTCTGAAGTTCACAACACGGCATGCAATTTTTGGGCAAGTATTCACGCTAAAGCTCGGCTTTTCTTGGAGGAAAGGAAACACTTGTTTGTTTTCTAAGACAAATGTATTTCAAAGGAGGCAAGATCACAAGGGTATTTTAGTCAAATGAAGTAAATATTCTAAAAAGGAACCCCCTTCTTTGTTCAAGAGAAGAAAATGGCTGTGGACGATGGTTTGAACAGCATATTGGTTACTGACAAATGAGATTGAGAGTTTTGTGATTTATTTTTAGCTGGAGAATTTTTTTTTAAAACAGAAGTACTGTGTAGCCTTGGCAGTTGCTGCATATTCAGTGTGGGTGGATGGAACTGAGAAATCTCATCTGTGCTAAACAAGCGTTTTGGGATTCCATTAAAAAATTAAACTCATGTACTGGAAACTGAAGCTGTACCAGCTCACCTGGGGAGCTCTGCCCTCCGAATATCCTCCACAAGGTAAGCAGTGCTGCCTGCCCAAGGCACTTGCAAAAATACTTGGACCTCAAGATGTGACATCAGCTCAGATTTGGGCTATTAGAGTGACATTTTCTTTCTCTCCTGAGATTACAGGTCAATGAGTTCATCTTCACCCTTACCTTCCAAGTTTTCCCTCTAACTAAAAGGGCTAAAAATAAATTTCAAAAAGGCAGCTGAGAAACAGTTTAATGTGGTTGTGTTGATCCAAGTGCTGAGTCTAAGGAGAGTACCTAATACTGTAAGGTATCTAATAAGATGTAATTATGTCACTGGGAAAGCAGCTTGGACATTTATATCTTGTTAGCTCAAAGGTCTGATCAGTTAGTGCTTTACAGCTGCAAAATAAACCTCTCTCCAGCTAGACTTTGTGAGTGTGGGTATTTCTGGTTTATTCAGGGATCGGCTGAGCTGTGATTTCTCAAGTAGCCTTTTTGCAGAAGAGCTCTTACTTCAAGTGTTTGTGTTGCACTGTGAGTAAATAAGTACCCATTTGATTTGCTTAGAAGTAGATAATATCTGGCTTTGATGTGGCCAGTAGTAGCAACTCCCCAGGAATTCTGTTGCAGTGAAGTGTAATCCCCATTAAGCAACTTCTCTCTCAAGGTACTGATTTAAAAAGTGCCAAATGACTTGCTGTAAGCTGTCGTGTATTTGGCCATCCTACCTTTCCTGGAGCAGGACTGGGTGACCTAATCCTCCTCACCCTTCACACTGGAGAGGCTTACTGGAACTTGCCAGGACAGAGGAAGAATGTCAGACACACTTTTGATCTACAGTTTCCCAGTTACCTTTGAAATCTGTGTCCCTTCATAGCACTCCTTTCCCTAAAGCTGACATTGTGGCAGTAGCTGCTGTCTGCTGTGGGCAGCATTCAGAGGAAGAGAGGCTGGAGCTTCAGTACTCCATGGAAGGAGGTATGTGATACAGAACACTTACACTTGCTACTCTCTGCTTGTTTCTAGACTCTTGCAGTAGCAAAGCTGACTGCCTCTATAGGAGCTGAGCAAGTCCTTGGGAGTTAAGGGAACAAACACTTGATACAGTATTCATGATTTTGCAAAAGGGTTACATTTGTATTTTTTTTTTTTGTTTTTGTTCTAAGAACCTCTTTGTATTTAATTTTAATTACATTAAAATCTCTCTTCAGGAAAGGAAAAGGTTTTTCCCTTATCTGCTGTGCTGCTGGGTTTTGGTTCCTCACCCAGAGGCCCATTTAAAGAAGTCAGACTTGAACTGTGTCTGGTCTGGTGCTTCTGACCATTCCCAGTACCTGTGCCAGGATACATCTGTTGTACCTTCTAACATCTGCTAGGTCCAGCTCTCTTGTGCTCACATGGGAACCTCGCCCTAAAATGCTTTGTGAATGCTTCTAAACCCCTGCATCCTTTTGCTGGCTGCACTTACCAGAATTGCTTTCCTGACAGAGTTCTGTGAAAATCTTAGAGGTGATGAGAGCCAGACTATTTGGTTAACAGTATTGTACTAAACATGATCTATACTTCATTTACTTCAAAATTCTCTCTTAAAACAGCAGAGCTACCAAATGCTGCTGTGGATGGTTCAGTCACAGCCTGTACTTTGATTTATGAAGAAATTTTTGCATCTTGGTTTCGATGAATGAAGATTTTCAAATGAAGGCTTGGGAGTTTAAACTTGATTTATTTCATACTGGATTCTGCAACAAAAAGCTTCTTCACCAGAAATTAGTTGGGGAAGAAATAGGGAAGCGATGCATTATGTTGGTAATGGGAGAAATGTGTCACTGACATCTAAGCAAAGAAATGGGCTGAGGGACACCTTTGATTGCATTAATAACTGGTACCAGGGAAACAAAAGACAGGCAGTTTTTCTAAAATCTTAACACAGCTAACCCCTTGTAATGTTCAGGTAGACAGACAATGTCTTGAATTCTTCATACATTGGTGGAACTAAATCAATTGAGATCAATATCTCTCTCTCCTTTTACCAATTAGATTCAGTAACACCAAATCCCAAAACCTTGTCTTCCCTAGGATTTTTGTATTAAGGTAGCCAAGAAGCCCCTCTCAGGCAAAGACCCACCACTTTAACCCCTGTTTCATATCAACACTTCATCATGTTGCAAAATTAATCTGTTTGCAAGGGATGAAGTATATAGAGATCTCTTTCTCCATGTATTTCTCACCTGAGACCAAAGATCACCTTTATCTATGTCAGATAGATTTTGAAAATTGAGGCATGACAGTGCTGCCAACTTGAAATATTTCCTTTTATATGATGTGAGCTGTTCATGATGCAATTTTGTCACTGACTCTGAAATCTCCTCCCTTTCTGTCTCTCCCAGCCTGGTACCATAAATAGAAACCTACTCCTTGCCCATCCCGAGTTCTTGGCTTGGAGCTATATTTCTTGGCTTTCCTCAGTGGGTTGTTTACAATACTTAAACCTTGCCCCACTCTATGGGAGGCCCAAGGACTAACTATGGGTCTGTGCTTGGCTCTAGCAAACCACATTATTAAGAGTCTGGTTGCTTGCAGGAGAGGAACACCTAGGAATGGCATTTAGGTAGTGCCTGCATTTTACCAAGGCCATATGTGAGCTGTCTGACCCCTTCAAACCAGTGTTTTGCCTGGCCACATGGATGTCAGCAGAAAAACTAGGTGGTCCATTTAGGTAAAGGCTGCAGTCTGTTCCAGGGTAAAGGAAGTTCATAGGTCTGCTTCAATGCTACCACATTATTAGACAGCAGAAACTTGGCCTGTTCAGCACTGGTTGCTATTCAGTGTGTAGCTTGTCTTGAGTATTTTTGGTTAGCAGGAAGCACTGAGACTTGGCTTCAGAAACAAAGCTGCTGTAGTACTTGATACTGTTCCAATCATGTCAGCAAAATAGGAAACCCACTTGCTGCTGTGTTATCAGTTTTGTTTCCGTGTATTCATTAAGGCAGAAATCCTCCCACTAAGAAGCCAGTTAAAGATCTGAAGGTCCAGTGGTGTAATGTTTTGTATGTGATGTATGTTTTGAAGGTGCAGTGGAAAATACCAATTATACCAGCACTTATTAGGTACTTGATGGTCTACTTTCCATGAGTTGATGACCAATGCCTGTTCTTTGGTGGTCTTAAAAGTAAGCAAATAAAATGAGTCTGTCTGTAAAACTGCATCCTACATAATTTATTGGTGTTTAGTTTAAGGACTCAAGAGTGAAAATAAAATATGTGGCATATGCAGGGATCTTGGTGGCTTTGTGTTTGAGTTGTCCCTATGTGAAAAGATACAAGTCTACACCCTGTGGGTTTTGTTGTATAGTATATCAGATTAAGACTGTGCAATAACCAGTATTTACCCCATAAACCTCCTTGTCTCTTTCCTTCCATTGACAAACCAGTCACTTTGGCCTATGGCAAACAACACCAAATCAATTTCAGGGCTGTATTTTCATTAACACATTCTTTTCTTTGATTAAGAGACATTGAAATTCAGAGTATAGCAAATTTTTTAGAAGCTCCCTGAACTATACATCATCAAGTAGCATAGTCAGCAAGATTTCCTTTTATTCAACTTTTCCCCACTGCTGGAAGAACTAGAAAAATGCTTCTAAATGGATGACTTAAGTTGTACAGGAAGGGTAACCACTCTCAGGAAACAGCTTTGAAGGGCACCACAGGGAATAGGGTAAAGAGCTGGGAAGAACTGCTGTGCCTGAAAGGTGGATTCTTCCACTGAGGAAGTTGAGTGTACCAGAATTAAGATTTTATGTCATGCACTTACTGTGAAGAGCACAGGAACAGGATGCAGATGTGGTGGATGCAGGTGTCAAAGTGATGGCCTGTTGTGTAAAATATCTATCTAGGAAAATCAGTTTTAAGAGAGAATGCCCATCTAGAAGCCAGAAAGATGCTTGATTTAATTCTGGCTGGGTGCATTTGACAGGACCTTATGAACTGCTGTGTACTCTGTGTCCTTTCTACTGGAGAGCACCTTCAGGAGGGTGCCTGGAAAGAGTGTGCACAAAATTACTCTGCTGCAAGAGACTTACAGGCAAAATGTTTCTCACCAATAATGCCACTGCTGGCAACTAGATGGTTCCCATCAGGAGCTCTTAACACACCAGCCAGCCATTAGGCTTTGGCTACAGCCTCTTCTGACAGAGGCTAAAATTGATGGGGTAAGTAGGGATATGTGCAAAATACATTATTAATCCAACTTAACTTCCTGCTAATCCTTCTTTGTTTGAAATACCAATTATTCATCCGTTGTACTTTAACTAAGAAGTGAATGTGTTATTTTAGCTAAGGTTAGTAACTGTTACAGCTGAGACTAATCTAACCACAAATCCATACATAGCTTGCCCTTTCCTAGTACCATTTTAGGTAAGGGTGATTGTCACAAAGCTCATCCATGTCTTTCTGAAGCTGTGCTGGCTTTCTCCACAAATTCTAATTATTTTTTGTGTATTAACAGATATGCTAAGCTTAGTACAAATGCCAGTGTAATTCAGAGTACTTGGAGCACATGCAACCTGAAAAGACAATAAACTGCAAGAAGCAAAACAAAGAGGAAAAGAGAGAAAGCCTAGGAACTCTCAAGTAAAGGTATCTCAACCTCTGACCACTGGGTAGCATGCTGCAGGATTCACTGAGCTTGGTTTTGGAAGAGGAAGAAAAGAGGTCACCCCCTTGTCAGAACTTGAGGAACAGCAGTATTCAGGTGTCCTAAGTTAATTCTTTGCCTAGTTAGTTTTCCACAAATGTAAGCTGTTGGTTGCAGGGGAAATGACTCTTGTCAGAAGCAATATGGGAAAGGCAACTTCTCATCATCACAGCATCTCCACAGTTCTGTATACACTTTTACAGCATCCATAGCCTTACAAAACACAGACATTTGGAATAAGCCTGCTTGCTTACCTTTAGTCTGGTTTGAATCATCCTCACACGGTGCAGCTGCCCCATCATGGAATGGTGAAGTTCACAGATCATGGAAGTCCTGCTTTCTTGCCTCACTGGGCTGCAGCAACTCCTCTCCCCCTACAAAAGCCCAAACCACAGACTTCCCTTCCCCTGCTCCCTTTTATACCCCTCTGCAGGCCCACCACCCTCCCAGGTGTGAGACTGCCATGGTGAGTGCTGGTTTGTTAACCCTTCCATGACCAGGAAGGAGCCTGTTGTGCCACAAGGCAGCTCTACTAGAAAACCAGGGCTTTTAAAGAATTTATCAACTATTCTCTGGGTTTTGAGAGGTAATTTGATGGGGCCCTTGTGGAAACTGTCCCAAGTGATTATTAAATCAGCAAATGTGCAGTTCAGACTGGATGCACTGTGCTGGCCTTGCTTTCTGTGTCTTTCTGAGTTCTTGACATGTCCAAGAGCGTTCATGTGCTCAGTGTTTGTACCTCTCTAAGGTATGGATTTTCACCAACACCCTTTGCTGTTGATTCCTGTGAGTAGTGCTCCAGCAGTGGTATGTGGAGTGGAAAAGTGAATCAATCTGGGCGGTCCCCTTAATGGGTGATCTGTTTTGTAATTTGTGCAAAGGAATTTCTCCAAGGAAACTGTTTGCTTTCTTCCCAAACATTTTGTTACCTAACTCATAGTGGAACAAAACTCTGTCTCTCCAGCTCATCTCAAAGTTGTTTCAACTTGCAGTCCAGTCCCCACATCCTCTGCGTGTTGAGCAGTCCCTGGAAAGCTCCACCCTCCCATCCAGTTAATAACCAGTTAGCCCAGGGTCTGATTTTCCCAGTCTCTGCTCTGCCTGCCCGGCAGTGCTTCCTTTCCCCTTGGCCCTCGGCCTTGTGAGCAGTGACTGCTGTGTGTGGAGCCCTTGTGCTCAGCCTCGTGGTGCCAAGCAGCCTCTTTGCCCTCTGGGAAGCACAGAACATGAGTGTGGGGACAGTCCTCTTCCAGTCCAGCAGCTATGGCAAGGAGGGCAGGCTGCTCTGCTGCCTCAGCGAGGGCACCTCTGAACCAGCTGTGAGCTTCACAGGTAGGATGCTCGGGGTGGAATCCTGTCCTGTCCCTTTCCTGTGTTTTTCTAAGTGCTTCAGGGAGGATGAGGTCCTTTCAAGTTTGTGTTTGTCTTGTAGTATGAGGCCAGCCACAGGCAGGTGTGAGATTGCCAGCTTTTATTGGGATCTTAGGATTAGTAAAATGCTTCTTTTCTCCAAGTACTTACGTAGTATTTCAGAAATAGAGACCACTTCAGTACTTAATGTGACTCTGAAATTTAAAATTTAGTATATTCTACCTCCTGCTCTGAGACTAAAGAGATTGGTAATTGGAGTGTTTGCCGCAAAGGTGGGGGACAAAGCACCCCTTACATGGTGGCTGGATAGGAAAGGTTTCATATCCGGAGAGAAGCAAATTGTATTGTGGGAATAAAGAAAAGGAAGGAGATGGATGAAGCATAACCTCCTTGTGTGACTGTGTATTACTTGTTCACTAAGTGATGATGTCAGTTTTCCATTGCATAGGAAATGGAAGTGATAATATAAGATTTATGGTTAGCCTTGAAAAGGAGCTGACATAAAACGGAATTTCCCAGCTCATTTCCTGACTTTTGGTGCAGACTGAGCTCACAAGCTGTTCAGCTGGAGGGACACCATTGGTGACATGCTTTGGTTATCTCTGTGGTGATCATATTTCTGTTCTGTGATGGATGGTGTAGATACCACACTGTATGGAACAGTGTGGGCTGTTATGGAATTATAGCCTGCAAGAAATACTTTTGTATCTGGTAAAAACCCCTTTAGGTGTTGGGTAACCTTTACAGTTATTTAAGCATTTAGGTCACTTTAAACAAGTAAAGGGAGTTAGTGAGACGTGAACTCTTAAAAGCATTTGATTTTTAGGTAATAAGATTTTTAGGTAAGCACTGTAGCTAAGTGATTGAAGCTTCTCATCAAACATTAACTTCTACTGGCTTTTTTGTACATCAAGTGGGTGTTAAGAACCTGTGCCAGCCTCCCAGGCATTCCCAAGAAAGTGCTAGGAGTCCCACATCTGCTTTGACTCCCCACTGCCAGTCCAGCACAGCCCCACACATTTCCATGTGGGCAGAACTCTTGGTGCTGAGCAGGTGGCATTTCTGCTGGCTTCACCTTGCCTGCAGTGGGCTCAGCTGGGCACAGGGCTTGCTGCAACACCTCTGGAGCTGAGCTGGCCCTGGGCTGCTTCAGGTTATCCATGGGTGCGTGGATGAACACTTAACTTTGTGCTGTCTGTGGAGCAGGGCTTGGCTGCTCAGTGTGTGAGCTTTTCTGGCTGGAGAAAGAAACTTAAAGGACGCTTTGACTTAGAATAAATGCTGTATTTTTGTTTAAAGCCTTTTACTGGTTGGCAGATACATAATTGAAAGTAAGAAGGTAATTAACACCATTAGGGGATTTTGGAGCTGAGAGGTTGGGTATTTTTTGGAAACTGCCTACTTTTGTGTTTGCTCTCTAGCAGAGATGTGTAAGTCAGGGTTCTCATGCAGCACGTTTGACTTTGCTTAAAGCATTGAAACACTCATAACATAAGTCACTGTAGGAGCATAAAGAATGTATTATTTAATTAAATAGTATTTTTACTCCATAAAGAGAGCTGGATTTAGGAACTGGTGTTCTTTCATAGAGCTGAGTATGCACACATCCAGCCCCAAGAAAATACAGTGGGATGTTGGCAGCCATGCTGTAATGTAGGTGACTGAGCATTGGGATTTCTTATTTTCCATGATAGCTTCCAGTCTGATGGGTTACTATCTTGTAAAACTAATTGCAGTTGAAAGTTAGGAATAAGAGGTGTATGTAAATATTGCATCTGCAGGCAGTGCAATCAAGGAACTGACATTTTGGTGCCTTAGTCTGTAGGCTCTTGTTTTTGTGCTAGGAGAACCTTGACAGAAGGCTACTTTTAGGTTATTAAGTAATTGCAAGATGAGCAGGTTATGCAAGAAATAGAACTCTGAATAATTACCAGAAATGCAGTCAAAAACCACTTAGCCAAGTTTAAAATGGAAACAGAGCAAACCTCAACCACTTACTTTCTCATATACCTACAGTACAGTTAAAAAATTACATTATAGGCAGGAAACCCCCCATAGTCCCTATTTTCCAGGCTTGAGCTCTGGCCTGTGACACAGATTTGGCATATTACTGTGCCTGATACATGGCAAAGGCTTCTTCCTGTTTTGTGTCTCACTGACTTCCCAGTTTCCCTATCCTGTGCTGCATTTGAGCTCTTTGTTCCTTTTTCAAGTGCCTTACGGAGCAGCTCTTGCTCATGAGTGTAAATCTCAGGGGCCTGTGGAGAAGGAGGTAGGTGTAGCCACACACATTCTCTGACAGTGTCTGCTTAAAAACATCACAAGCCTGACTTCTCAGCCCATCAGAAATGGGCCAAACCAATGACTGTAGAGCAAAGAAAGCCTCAGATTTTTTTAGAGAGAACTTTTTATGTTTAGTACACTTAATGAAATCTCCTTGCAGTATACATTTCTCTAAGTAAGTTCAGCTAGAGAATTCAGAAGTAGATATTGGGACAGGGACTTAGATCTGTGCTGTCAGAAAAAGTATATATAACTTTACACCTTCATGTGTTTTTGTTCCCTTGAGCAGCCCTCATGTATGAAACCACACCATCACTCTGTCTTTTCCTAATTTTGGCATTTACTCTACTGCATGTTCCTGGAAAACCTTTCCATGACTTAGAAAGCCAGTGATGGTCTTGATATAGCACTAGCATGAACTGTTCACAGTTTTGCTTCTTACTACAGTTCTTCCTAAACCCCTGTGGATTTAGATTCATTTTAATCATCACAAGAACTGTAGGGACTTTTTCTTTTGTTTCTAAAACATGTCAGATTCCTCCCCCCACTCCTTTGTAGTGACAAGTTTGCATCAGTTGTCCGTTGAAACAGCAAAATAGAAATGCTGCTGCTAAATACCCAGCATCACCTGTACTGCCTTCTGTCCCTGCTCCTGTCAGTTTTCCACCTCTGTTTCCACAGTCTTGAAATGTGTTACAAATCACTGTCGTTCCTGTTAATATTGAACCAGTTACTATCCCCACTTATACGTCTCATTTGTGCCATAATTCACTTTTACTTGTATTTGTAATGTTGGTTTCAAATCCAGGCTGTGTCCACCACAGAAACAATAACATTTTGTTATTAAAAGGTTTTCTTCACTACTTCATGTAATTTTAAAAAGTGCTTTTAGTTGTGCACCTATTTTTAATCTATGAATCCTTAAATAATTTTGAATACAGGTGTAGATATATAATAAGTATTAAATAGAAATTATATACACATAGCTTGCTATTTGGCTTATAGCAGTTAAATCACCTTCTCCAGGAGTTGGACTGGAGGATACCTGTGGCCACCTTCCAACTCAGGAAGGGAAATGATTAGAACTGTACACAAAGTGATTGCCTCTCCTGTCCTTTCCTCAGAGGCCCTGCACCGCCCTTACGGCTGCGACGTCGAGCCCCAGGCACTGAACGAAGCCATCAGGTGGAGCTCCAAGGAGAACCTGCTTGGAGCCACTGAGAGCGACCCCAATCTCTTTGTTGCACTTTACGATTTTGTAGCAAGTGGTGACAACACACTCAGCATCACCAAAGGTAACACGGGGAGTGCAGAGCAGCTGTGGGCTTGAAAACTTAGCAACAGAAATCAGGAAGTGGAATCCCTGCCTGGATAGGAATGGGAATAGTGCACTTAGAGACTGGGAATAGTGCACTTAGAGACTGGGAATAGTGCACTTAGAGAAGGTGATTCCCTACAGCAATGGTGGGAAGCAGACAGCCTGTCCCTCATGGTGCTGGAGGGACACCTGCTGGGCAGTTCTGCTGGGACAGGCACAGTCCAGCCCTCTCCTGTGCCAGGCTCCCCACATCACTGGCCCTGTGGGATACCTGCTGTAGGAAGGGCAGAGGGAAATGGGTACATCACAGATGGTAACAAAACTTGGCAATTTCAACTGGGGGCAGAATCAAGAATTAAGCTTGCACAGACACTTTCTGATTCTGGTCAGTACATGTGTCAGAGCTGTTAAATCATATGGCACTTAAAGCTTCAAGAAAACAAACCTCAACCCTCCAAGAAAATAAAGTCTTCCTATTCTAATAAGCTGGATACAGTAAGCTTTTTGAGTTCATCTCACTGCACTAAATCAGTGAACAGTATCCTAGGTATTCTGTCTGAGCCTTTGCTTCATAAATACCTTGTATGTAGCAGTTTATTTATGATTTCTTTTGTTAAACTACAAACCCAGGCTCAATTCATGCTGAATTTCTCCCTCAAGAAGACCCAGCAGCTTGCACTGTGCTTATTTTGTGTTTTTCTTTCTGGTCCCAGGTGAGAAGTTGCGAGTCTTGGGTTACAACCAGAATGGTGAATGGAGTGAGGTACGTTCAAAGAATGGGCAGGGCTGGGTACCAAGCAACTACATCACCCCAGTGAACAGCCTGGAGAAGCACTCGTGGTACCACGGGCCCGTGTCCCGCAGCGCAGCCGAGTATCTGCTCAGCAGCCTCATCAATGGCAGCTTCCTGGTCCGGGAGAGCGAGAGCAGCCCGGGGCAGCTGTCCATCTCGCTCAGGTACGAGGGACGTGTTTACCACTACAGGATCAACACCACCTCAGATGGCAAGGTAAGCACCTCTGGACACTGCTGTGGGGAGAGGAGATGAAGATAGCATCTTGCAGAATCTCAAGTTGGAGATCCAGTATTAGTATAAAAGAACACGTGTGCCAAAGGTGTAGTGGTGACTCCCCAAAAAGTGCTTTAGAAGAAATGCAGACAGTTCTTGTCTGGGCTGAAAGCAGCTGGGTAGCAAGGTAGCTGTGGTTGGAGGTGGGGATAGCCTTCCACTGATCCCCATAGAAGCAGCAGAGCTTTAAATCAGCATTTTTAACTAAGATGAAGTAGTGGCATGTTGTGTTGAGAGACCTAAGAATTCCAGCTTCTAGTCCTGTAAAGCACGAGGCAGGAGACATTTAATTGTCACAAAAACTGACACAGCTCTTAAGTGATGGCTTACATGTAGTTGTCTTCTGCGGGTAAAAATCCCACAGATTAGTAGTTATTTACCCAACAAGAAGAGAACAAATATTCTAAAATCCTGGTTTTCTGATTTTTAAAAAAGACATCAGCACGTTTGTACCTGTTTTCCAGCGTTACTGAAAACTTGCAGCTGCCTTAATTTAAGCAGATTCCTGTTTCTTGCTCTACAGGTCTATGTGACAGCAGAAAGCCGTTTCAGCACCCTGGCAGAGCTGGTGCACCATCACTCCACGGTGGCAGATGGCCTGGTGACAACCCTGCATTACCCAGCCCCCAAGTGCAATAAGCCCACCGTGTATGGAGTGTCCCCCATCCATGACAAGTGGGAGATGGAGCGCACCGACATCACCATGAAGCACAAGCTCGGGGGAGGGCAGTATGGAGAGGTCTACGTGGGGGTCTGGAAGAAATACAATCTCACGGTGGCTGTGAAAACGTTAAAGGTGAGTTTTCAGATTCTGGGCACTGTTCATTTGGTCACTGTTTATGACATGAGTAAGGAAATTGGAATGTTCTCAATTACACCTTGTGATAAGAACATCAGAGAGCGGAGTGTGCTGCTCTGCATAAAATCCCTGCTTGGGAGTAGCTTTGCAAATCAAAGTGACCCCATCAAACTTACACCAGTGCCCGTGGCTTAGAAACAAATCGGAATTTTGGCCCAGCAGGAGCCGCATGTCCAAGTCAGACCGATAGAAATGGTTACAAACCCAACTTCCCTTCCTCCAGAGGAGCTATGGAGGCTTTAAGAAATCAAAGATGTAGAAAATACCTTCTATAAGCTGTCCTCCACTCCTGAAAAGATTCAGCTTCTCCGTTTCTCTTCCTTTTCAAAACTTTTGTTTCAACATTAACAACTGCAATTCTAAGTGGCCCCTGAATAAGTTAATTTTTATAGCTATACAGGGGAACTAAGTCAGTGATCCTGAGAGTCTTCCTCTCATCAGCCACAACACCAAATGAGAAATCTTGGCCCTGCCAGGGTACTGCAGATCATCTGCAGGACAGCCAGGTAGCTGTTCAGGGCTAGTACGGTTTGCTTTGGTAAAAGATAAAACAGCAGAATGGAGACAAAGATGCCATCATTTATATTCAACCAGGATGTGTGGTGTCAACCAGACCTTGGTCATGAAGATAAATGTTCCCTTCTTTTGCCTCTCTGTGTGTCTAGGAAGATACCATGGAGGTGGAAGAGTTCTTGAAAGAAGCTGCTGTGATGAAGGAGATCAAGCACCCAAATCTAGTGCAGTTGTTAGGTGAGTGAAATGCCTTGCTCTTTGTGTTCTTACTTAGTCTTCATTTTGGCAGAAACTTGCCCGGTTTAAATGCAGCGGCAGCTTTTCTGTATTTATATAACTTTATGAATCAGGTCAGGTTATAGGGTGGTATTTTTGACAGCTTTATGTAATACTGGAGCTAAGAGACACTAATTTTAAATAAAACATCAAATACAGTCACTTACATTAGTAGACAACTTCGCTGTTGAGGCACGACTGTTACATAAAAGTTTGTAATATCAGCCTCCTGCTGGTTTGTGTCCTTGGCCTTAACAGGCTCCAGGGTTCAGCGATCAGGTTCAGATTCCTTCTCTGCTCTGTTAAATCAGATTTACAGAATAATTTTCTGTGGCTTATTTTTCTGAGAGAACAGGAAAAAATTGTAAGAAAATTCGAAGTGAAAGGAAAAATTCTGTTCGAAGCACAACAAATACCATTCTCCATACTTCTCAAATCAGAGACATTTACAGAAAAGGCTGCATTGAAAAGAACAAATTAGTCCATAATTAGGCAGAAGACACCAGATTGCTGCTGCTGTGAGGAACTCTGTGTATCACCAAATAAGTACATGAGATCAAACAACTTAGGACTGGAAAAATCCACAGGCTTTACATGGTGACTGTGCCCTGTTGTCTCACTGGCAGGTGCATGATATGATGATCATTATTAAATAGTTTGAAATAGCTGTTAAATCCACATGGACAAAGATTCTTAAGGAGACACCATAAACCTTTACTAGAGCTGTCAAGCCAAGCCTAGGATGAAAGGAGAAATGTGAAGAATGTGATGGCTTTTACTAATGGCAACTGTTCTGTACCCACTTTAAAAAAAGGGCACAAATGAAGTGTGTGCCAGCCCTGTCTGGTTCCAGGAGCAGCAACTCAGAGATTTGTCATCAGAGAGGTGCATTTTTGCTCTTTCTGGTGCACAGTGCTGTACTCCTGAAAGTGTAAAGAGCTGCAGGGGGGATCCCAGAGCTGTGACAAGAGTATCCTGTTGCCCTCCTCCTCCGCCTTTACATGCTTTGTACAGTGACTGTAGCAAGGAGTCATCCCAGGAATGTGTGAGAATGCTGCTCTAGGAGCAGGTCCCACCGTGCTGACTCCTTACCCAGCACATGGGAGTGGCTCACATTACTCTGTAGTGACATTTCAGTCTGGAAATCTTGCCAGCTGACAGGTACCTGCTTCCAGTTGGCCACTCTTCAGCTCTATGAAGGCAGAGAGGGGAAGAAAAGCAAACTGTGTGTTCATAATTCCTCTTTTTTCATTCTGTAACCTTTCAAAGAACAGAACTACTGCTTCATGAATATTAGATAGGAATAGTGGTGCTTTCATAGACATGTTTCTCTCTATCCATGAAGTGGATGGAGAGAAAAACAGACAGAAGCCCTGAGTTTGGGCTGCACTGACCTGGGTCTTGTCCATGGAAGTCTTCACTTTCCCAGAGGAGCGCTCAGTGGTACAAAATGCGATGTTAAATCAGGAGCAGTGGTGAGGAAGGGAAGCTCTATTCACCTGCTGCCTGCTGCTCCCTGGCAGGTGTGTGCACCCTGGAGCCCCCGTTTTACATCGTGACAGAGTACATGCCCTACGGGAACCTGCTGGACTACCTGCGCGAGTGCAACCGCGAGGAGGTCAGCGCTGTCGTGCTGCTCTACATGGCCACCCAGATCTCCTCTGCCATGGAGTACCTGGAGAAGAAGAACTTCATCCACAGGTGGGGGAGGACGTGTTGAGCTGGTACAGTTTCAGATTGCAGTGATAAACAGGCCACCAGAATGATGGGCTGGGAGTTCCAGTTTTTGGGGAGGTTTCTTCCACAGCTGGGATTCACACTGGCTTATCCACTGGCTCTGGTGGTTTCAGTAGGGTCTTGCAGTAGCTTTTCTCCAGGACTTCCATAGCAATCTTGTGCCCAACTGCCTGGAAGCCCCTGTCTGCAGACAGTGCCCACCCAAAGTCCTGTTGAAATGCAGATAAAGCCGTGCCATAAACCTGTTACCAGTGTGTGATGAGCTGCTGATCCCATCCTATCCCATCCTGTCCTTGGCGCCGTAACAGCCACCATTACTGAAAACTTAATAGAATTTTAAAAATTAATCCTAATCCAGATTTACCTCATTGCTCCTAAGAATAAGTCCACTCAGTTTCTGACACTGTTCAGGGCAAAGCTCACCTTGTCTCTACCTGCTGTATACAGAGAGCACCTGATCCAGGGGAGCAGGACCCCAAAACTGCATTCAAAAGCCCTGCTTGAGCTGCAGTGGTGTCCTTTGCTCCTTTGTACAGGGACCTGGCAGCACGGAACTGCTTAGTTGGAGAAAACCACGTGGTGAAGGTGGCTGACTTTGGCTTAAGTCGACTCATGACTGGTGATACCTACACAGCCCATGCTGGGGCCAAGTTCCCAATCAAATGGACAGCTCCTGAGAGCCTGGCCTACAACACCTTTTCAATCAAATCAGATGTGTGGGGTAAGAAAACTCACCTTCAGTGTCCTTTTCTTGTTCATTTTGGTTTTTTCTGCCAGCCCAGACAATAACTTGCTTTCTTGCCTGGGCAGAAACCCTTGTGAAGACAGTCACAGGCCAGGCCAGAACTTCATGAATTAATAATATTTTTAGCATGTGATGTCTCCACATAGACTGGCCTGAAATACCTGCCAGGAAATAATGCTACTTTAAGGTGCAGTGAAGGCCACAGAGTAATGAACAACAAAAGGGCAGACTTGTGACCAGGAATTTTGTTTTCCTCCTTTTGCAGCCTTTGGGGTGCTGTTATGGGAAATTGCTACCTATGGGATGTCACCATACCCAGGCATTGACCTCTCTCAGGTGTATGATCTGCTGGAAAAGGGCTATCGGATGGAGCAACCAGAGGGGTGCCCTCCCAAGGTGTATGAGCTGATGAGGGCATGTGAGTATCTTCTTCCAGTTGTGGGGACAAAGCCTGGGAAGGTGGGAGGAATCTGGAATTAACAGCAATACCTGATCCTCAGCATGTAACAGTGAGCTTGGGCTTCAGTTATGAAACAAAGAAGGTGGGGAATGGTGAAGGATATTACTGCTTAAAAAACCTTAAGGAAGCTGACAAAAGCCCAAAAGCTGGGAATTCATATGATCATAATGCAAAACAAGCAGAATGCCAGTGACTTTCCAGACCCTGTGGTGATACCAGCAGACAGTGCTTCCAGAATACATCCTTCTAGTGCAGATTTCTATCTGCAGATATTACACTTTTCATCATGATACTCTTCTGTAACTTCCCAAGCTCCATCTAGGATCAAGGCACTCTCCTCCTTTTTCCCCCAGAGGGTCCACACATCCTTCTTTTGGAAGGGTCTGCCTGAAATTCAGTATTAAGAGCATGGGAGCAGGATGGTGCCTGAAGCTCTACACACTCAGTTATCTGTGGCTGGGCTAGATGTGTTCAGTCCAAGCAGCCAGGGTAGCAAATACAGAATTGTCCTTTGCCCAAACAATTCAGACAGGGGGATAGGGAGATCAGAAAAACCTGTAGAGTTGGCAGAGAGCTGGGAATTTTAGAATTGGTTCCTTCTTCTCATGATTTGTTTGTGAGGATTCAGTAGGGTACTAACTGCTGCCATGAATCAGCACCTGTGAATGACTCTAAAGCCTGTTTAACAGTGGGTCAGAGTGTGACAACTTTCTGTCTGCTTGGACAGAAAAAAAATTCATCTCCCTGTTTCAGGCTCTGAGACTTTGCTTTGTGGCATTGCAGGCTGGAAGTGGAACCCACCAGACCGACCTTCCTTTGCTGAGACCCACCAGGCTTTTGAAACCATGTTCCATGACTCGAGCATCTCAGAGGGTGAGAGCTGCTGTTGTTTTCTTCCTGAAACAGCACTGGAGGTTATCCCCAGAGTGCTGTGTCTCATGGATGGGCCCTTAAGGCTCATCTGCTGGCAGTGGAGGTAAAGTGGATCTAGATCCCTTATTCTTTTAGCCATAATTGAGATCAATAACTCGTTTCACAAACATTGAATTAAAGTTCAGACACATTCCAGTGCAGGGAACAGTGTAATTTCATTTGAGCAGTAAATGCCAAAGAGCTGATTTAAAGAATATTGTCTCCTCTATCAGAGGAAATCTCTTGTTTTCCAGGCTGAAGAGTGAGGGATACTAAGTGATGGAGAGAGAGAAAGATGTATGCATATCACAGTCCCTTGCTGACTGCAGCAATTAGGTCATAAAATACTATTCTACCAGCCTCCACTTTTAACAAAATGTGCTTTAATCTCTGGATTTTCTGCTTAACTACTTCTAGGAGCAAATCTGTGCAGCTCAAGTCTGAAATATAATCTACCAGGAGGTAAAAACTGGTGAGGAATGTGATACTATTCAGCAGACAAGCAGAAATGTCAGAGCATTCTGCTCAGTTTTTAAATTAAATATGCAACTGATCCATCAACTTCCCTGCTACAGAAAAAAGACACCAGATGGAATTTTACCAGTGAGGATCTATAATAGACACATCCAGTGGCCACACAAATGCCAAGCTGGGTGTGGCCAGGAGGTTGTGGGGTTTTTTCTGTGTTGGTTTTTTTTTTGTTGACCTATTGTCGACATTCAATCTTCATTTCTTCATCTAGGGGGACGCAGTGCTTTGCCTCAAGCAAAGCAGCTTAGACCCAGATTCCAGGGAGGACACAACTTTGGGGGTGCATCAGTAGGAGGCACCTTGATTAAAGACAGGCAAATGCATCCAGTGCTGCCTTTAGCTCTTGAGCAGCCTTTAATAGACCCCTGCTACAGATCCTACCTTGCTTTTTTTTTTTATTTCCTTGGGCTGAATTTATAAAGATGTAAATGAGTTTGAAATCGTTAGGAAAAACATCTGACCCTGAATACTTCTACACTTGAACAAAGACTAAATCCATAAATTATGTATTACTCAGTCATGGATCTCTTCCATGAAAAGACCCAGGTTTGTTTTTTTTTTCTCTTCCTTTGCTGGTTTCTGTTTTGACTATTCCCTTTTTTCCTTACAGAGGTAGCAGAGGAGCTTGGAAGAACAGCCTCATCCTCATCCATAGTTCCTTACCTGCCCCGCTTACCCATGCTTCCCTCCAAGACAAGAACCCTGAAGAAACAGGCCGAGAACAAGGAGAACATTGAGGGAACACAGGACACTGTGGAGCACTCAGCATCCAGCTCAGCACCAGGTGTGGGCACAGGGTGTAAATTCCCAGAGAAACAACAAGCAACACGACATGGGCGTGCTTTGTGCTGCTGTGTCAATTATTTACTAGCAAATAGAAAACACTGTGGTTTTTTCAATGTTCTTTTAGTAAACCCTATTGTATTTTTTCTTTCAAATTCAGTTTTGCTGCTCTTTTTTAAGTGACAGCTTCAAAACTAAAGTTAACAATGCAGCAAGAGATTTTTCTCCTATACTTAGGGTGTTTGGAAAGGAGCAGAACATTATGGGAAGGGAGCAATAGACTGAAAGAAAAGAGCAGCTCTTTTCTGATCTCTCTCCAAAGTGGCCTTCTCAGTATAGACAACAGACAAGTCACATACAGAAAAAAAGTAAAGAAAAAATCAAATACAAGTGCTTGCTTCTTCCCTCACTCTATCTCTGCAGCTCCTGGACAGGTAAATACACCAGGCCTATAGAAGCCAGTGCAGGACAGGGAGGTGGAAATGGAAATAGATTATCCAGATTGACACCTGTCTCTCCTGCCCAGGTTTCATCAGAAGCACACAGCCAGCAGGCGGGTCCCCCGCGCTGCCCCGCAAGCAGAGGGACAAGTCCCCCAGCAGCCTCCTGGAGGATGCCAAAGAGACCACGTTCACCAGGGACAGGAAAGGGGGCTTCTTCAGCTCCTTCATGAAGAAGAGGAATGCTCCCACGCCTCCCAAGCGCAGCAGCTCCTTCCGGGAGATGGAGAACCAGCCCCATAAGAAATACGAACTGACGGGTAACTTTTCCTCTGTCGCTTCCTTGCAGCACGTGGACGGGTTCTCCTTTGCTCCCGCGCAGCAGGACACGAGCCTGGCACCCCCCAAGTGCTACGGAGGGGGCTTTGTGCAGAGGACCTTCTACAGCGAGGAGGGCACTGGGCCCAGCAGTGCTGGGGGTGTGAGCACTGGTGGAGGGTGGTCGGGCATCACTGGCTTCTTCACGCCACGCTTGATTAAAAAGACGCTGGGTTTACGAGCAGGAAAACCCACTGGCAATGAAGAAGCTTCAAAGCCTTTTCCAAGGTCAAACTCTACATCTTCCATGTCCTCAGGGCTTCCAGAGCAGGATAGGATGGCAATGACCCTTCCCAGAAATTCCCAGAGGTCAAAAATTCAGCTGGAACGGACTGTGTCCACCTCCTCCCAGCCTGATGAGAGCACAGAGAGGGCCAGTGACCTGATTCCCAAAAGGTTTGAAGAAGGCCCTGCTTTGACCAGAGAGGACCAAAAGCAAAACTCTTGCCAAGGGGTGCCACAGCACTCCCTTTTCGAACTCCCTCCGCGTCGGAAGAAAAGGAGGGTCCGGGGCTAGTGGCAGCTCCTAAGGGCAAGGAGAAAAACAGTGGCCCACGACAAGGGGCCCTTGAGGATGGCGAGAGGCCGGGGTGGTCATCTCCGGTAAAGGCTGCAGCAATACTTCCAACCACTCATAACCACAAAGTGCCAGTCCTAATCTCACCCACTCTAAAACACACTCCAGCAGACGTGCAGCTCATTGGCACAGACTCTCAGGGTAATAAATTTAAGCTCTTATCTGAGCATCAGGTCACTTCTTCTGGCGACAGGGACCGGCCCAGACGGGTAAAACCAAAGTGTGCTCCACCTCCACCACCGGTGATGCGGCTCCTCCAGCAGCCGGCTGCCTGCTCGGACGCAGCAGAAGAGCTGAGCAGCGCGGCGGGAGCGCAGCACGGACTGGAACCCAACGAAGGGAGTAAGAAGGCAGCAGCAGCAGCAGCACCTGTTGGTGGAAAATCCGGGAGGCCCGTGATGCCTCCGCCCCAAGTGCCTCTGTCAACGTCTTCCACCTCCCCAGTGAAAATGGCCAACGGCACGGCCGGCGCCAAGGTAGCGCTGAGAAAGACCAAACAGGCGGCTGAGAAAATCCCCGCAGACAAGATCAGCAAGGAGGCGCTGCTGGAGTGTGCAGATCTCCTCTCCAGCGCCATCGCCGAGCCCACGCCCAACAGCCAGCTGGTGGACACGGGGCACCAGCTGCTGGATTACTGCTCAGGCTACGTGGACTGCATCCCCCACACGCGCAACAAATTCGCCTTCCGGGAAGCCGTGAGCAAACTGGAACTCAGCCTGCAGGAGCTGCAGGTGTCCTCGACGGCTGCTGGTGTCCACGGGGCGAACCCCGTCCTTAATAACTTATTGTCATGTGTCCAAGAAATCAGTGATGTGGTGCAAAGGTAGCTACTGTCAATCTGGGTAAGAGAAACACACACGGGGAGGGCGGGACTGTTTTTCTGTACTGATGCTTTCAAAAGGAAAGACTGATACTTGAGTATGTGAAGTACCTCAGATCACTGAGTTCTCCTCACGTTTACAGGTTCATCTCAAAAAATTGGGGATGGAGAGGGTAGATTAAAGCTGTAAGGGGCAGAACATCAAGGATCTGTCCCTACCTAGTCAGGCTGATCTGCTTGGTATGGCAAGGGAAAGAAAGTTCCTTCTCCTCCCCTGGAGAGGCAGGAGAACCGATGGCAGGTTCTCCCTCTGGGCAGGATGGTGGTGACAGCTGGAGCCCTGGGCTGGCTGCAGCTGCCTGGCTGCACAGATCCCACCCTGGCTGCTCTCACCTGTGCTTTGCTGTCCTGATGAGGCCAAGGAAAGGCACTGGGGCTCTGCTGGTACCAAGGGCAGAGCAGCCGGAGCAGCTCCAGAGGGGGGTCATGTGCAGCTGGGGGAAAGGTCTAATGCACTGACAGTATTCAGAGCTGCTGGAGGTGGATGCACTGGTCTGGATGGCTTAACTTCCACAGCACTGTTGCTGCTGTAATGAGAACTGCAAGATTAGTTAATATATGAAACTGTCCCTTTTCCCTCCTGTCCACCTCATCCACCATGTTCTCATTGTCATTGTATTGGAAGTGTCAGGGATGCTGGGCAGACTTACCACTGGAATTCCCCCTTCCCACCACACGGCCTTCACTCAGCTGATACCTATTTCTAGTGGTCTAGCACAGGTGCTGCTGGATGGTCATTTTTGAGTAGTTTGGGGCTCTTGCACAACTTGCCAGTGTTGTTGTTGGGGTGGGTGGGTTCTTCCTTTTTTTAAGCTCTAGATTGTTTTTAACTTGTTACCACGTTTACCCCCCAGTTCAGTGTGATCACCGTGAGGACCCATGGTAGGTAAGGCAGAGCCTCTGCCTCCCTGGCTGTTCTCCACATTCCTTTAGCAGTCACAGCCCTGCAGGCCCAGCTGGAGAACCAGAAAGTATAGCCCAGGCTGCCCACCACGTGTCCTTACTGCTGCAGGACTCCCTGCACCTGTCCCTTAGCCTTCACACTGCCAGATTCCTGGGATTTGTTCTGGTGTTTACCTGTCTCACAAGCTTCTCTGCATCCCAAGGTGATAAAGTGTGGCAGCACACAGGAAACACCACAGGTATCTCCGTGGATTTGTTCCCATATTTTAAAGGCTAGACCAGAATCCTGCACTGTGGTGTAGGGAATGTGCACATAACCTGTGCACAGCTGTGCCTGAGGCGTGGCAACAAAAGCTGTGGCTCTGCCTTGAAGGGCTCCCAGTGGGTCTCTGATGCCTTCTAACAACCCCAGAATGAGAGCAGCTGAGTGGTTGGTGTTGTCATCCTTGGTCCTGGTGCTGTTTGCAGACTGTTGTGGCCTCAAAAAGCTGGTCTGTGTCTATGCACAGCTCCCCAAGGTGTGAATGTACTGGCAAGTAGGTAGAGCTCAGTTGCTGGTTTGTGAAAGGAAACAGGCCTGAAACCTGGCCCCAAATACACCTTACCTGCATGCTGCTGCTCCCTGCACACTGCTGGTGATAGAGGGTCTTGCTTGCTTTGCACCTTAAGCCTTTATTTTTTTGGCTAAAACACTTTCTAAACTTGTTTTTGAAGTGTGGCTGTGCTGCTTTTAGTCTGAGCATTTAGAATGGAGCTGTGGCACAGGTGTGACTTTAGAAGATGGCACTTTGTTTCTGTCTAGAAGCACATGGTGGTGCTTGGAAGAAGGCTGGGTGTCTCAGCAAGGGTCCCTGTTTTATCCACAAAACATAGCGAGACAGGCCTGGAAAAATCTTTAGAAATGGGCTGAGAATCCTCATTTCATTTCTGGTCTGAGCTAAGCAAAGTTATTTCAGGGTATGTGGAGACACAGCAGAGAGCAGCATGTGAGGTACAATGGAGCAGTGAGCTGCTGTGGCCCAGAAGTGAAGTGATGGGGGGGAAAGAACCAAGCAACCCCTTGTGCTGGCAAGTCCTGATCCCTGCAGCCCTGGGCTGTCCCACGGCTCTTCCACAGGCAGAGTACCAACCCCTTATCTCCTAGACTTTACTGAGGGCTTTTGTGGTTTACCTTATCTCTTCCAGTCATCTTCATGGAAGGTGTGCATCCAAACTGACTGCCTTTGGAAAGGTGACCTGCAAAGGGAAGGTGGCTTGTGGCATTGCTTCACAGGGCCTGTCAAACAATCAGAAGGATTTAGAAGGTGGGGGGCTCTCTTTTCTTGGGGGCAGAAGGGCAAGTCTTGCTTACCCTGGCAGGCCATCACATGGTTCCATGATTGTACTGCTGCTCAGCTTGGGACAAGAGGGCTGGAACTGAAGAGATTCCAGGGAAAGGAATTTTAACCAGAACATTTTAAAGTTTAGCCCAATTCTGATCAATATTTTGAAAGAAGCCCCCCCCCTTTTTTGGTTTTTTTTTTCTTTTCCTAAATGCCAGTCTTCCAGAAAAGCTACAGCAAAAGTGGTAGAATAGCAATATGGAATTTCTAACTACTAGAACTCCTCTCTTGCTGCCCTTTCTGAAGAAAGCAGCTGTGTCCCAATGAACACTGTGGGCCATCCCCACTTCCTTTCAGGTGCCCCATTTTCTCCTTGCCCCTGCAGCAGACAGGGCAGTGGGACAGGGCAGCATCCAGCTGCTTTTCCAGAGTCACAGAATGGCTGAGGTTGGAGGGAACTTTAGAGAGCACCTGGTCCAAACACTCTCCCAAGCAGGGCCACCAAGAGTCACCTGTGAGCACCATGTCCAGGCAGCTTTTGGGCATCTCCAAGCACAGAGACTCTACAACCCCTATGCCCCACACAGGAGCCCCTTCAGTGCTGACCCCTCCTCTGGGTCAAAATCAAAGGCTGGTGGAATTTGGGGATTGTCACTCTCATGGGAAGTGTCTTCCCTGCCCTCACCTGTCATCTAACATCAGGTAGGCAGATTGTGGCAGAGGTGGTGCTTGACAGGTTTTTTTCCCCCTAAACTGAAGGCTGTGGAATTGCTGGGACTTCTGCTGCCCTAGAGTGTTTTATTCCCAAACTGCAATGCTCCCCTGCCCTCTGGCAGGATAGCAAAAGGAATCTGGGAAAGCTGGTTCTGCTGTAAATTACCATCCAGTTGTCTTTTCTTCCACTGCTGCTTCTAAGACTTCTACCATTCCCTGTCCCTTTAGCTAGGTCTGCCTTTCTCTTCAGCCTTAAAGGTCTCCACTGTGGCCAGTTCTCTGTTTTCAGCCTGGCACCAGATGTGCAAAGGAACAAATGTGGGTGCTGACACCCCATTATTTGTCCCAGTGAAGAGCACTTCCTGCTCCATGGTTTGGGGCAGGGCACAAGGCAGAAGTCCCGTTGCTTCTTCTCCTCAGCACTGTCAGACAGCTGTGGGGGCACAGCTGGAGCTGGGCTGG
The DNA here is from genome assembly GCF_901933205.1 of Camarhynchus parvulus. Classification (NCBI taxonomy): domain Eukaryota; kingdom Metazoa; phylum Chordata; class Aves; order Passeriformes; family Thraupidae; genus Camarhynchus; species Camarhynchus parvulus. The sequence goes on along the minus strand of NC_044578.1, from coordinate 27,085,175 downwards.
CTCTCTTGCACTGCTGTGGGCCAGAATTTAAAGCAGTTGTCTTTGCCATGGGGAGGGCACCAAGCACAAAGCACAGAGTGAGCTCAGGGGGGCACTTTCTCTCCCTGCCACTGTGGGAATAGCTGACTCACAGGTGCAATTCTCTCCTCTTCCTGCACTGTAGACCCTTCTTAACCCCAAAGTGGTGCACTTGATTTAGTCATGTTCTTCATTAGTGTGGGCAGGGTGAGGCTGAGCTTGGAGTCTGGGTCTTGGGAGTGCACCAAATTCAGCCAGTGGGAAAGGGGAATTGAAGGGAGCAGGGTTGCTGATGGCACAGCAGGGAGGGAGAGAGGAGAGGCTGTGCTTGTCCTCCTCAGGATTTCTCCTGGGTGCCACTGGCCCTGTGGCTGTGAGACACGGCCAAACACAAGGGCTGACATCTGTCAGGGTGCTTTGGGGGAGTTGTGGGGCACAGGGAGCCAAACCCCACCGTGGAGACAGAGCAGCCCCTCCCCACCAGGCAGAGGTGTGGGTGGGTCACACTGCAGCCACAGAGCAATCCCAGCCCTCGTGTCCTACCGCTTACCTGAGTCAGGCTTTTCCACAGCACTGACAGGCACCAGTGACTCCACAGGATGGTGGTCCCAAAGCCATCAGGCTGCTGCCTTCTCTGGGACACTCAGCTCAGCCCTGCTGCTCACCAGGAGCTGGCAGGGAGACTTAAAGGGAACTGCAGCACGTGTGGAGGCTGCTGGGGTGGTGCTGCTCATCCCTGGAGTGTGGAACAAAGCCCTCAGCCCACTCTCTGGTAGCAGGTCTCAGGAGGTTCTGGGACACGGATTTGTTTTTCCCAGCTCCAGGCTCAGCAATGTCTGTACCAAAGGAGGTCGTGCTTCCCCATGTGTCTGTTGTGCACGGGAGGTGGAGCCTGCTCGGCTCACATGGCACTGTTTGTATTGGTAGTGAACTCGTTGAGGGCAGGAATGGATTGAAATGAATCACATTAATCACCAATCACTCTTAGCAGTGTTGTCAACTGTTTTTGTTTTTTAATTGTTATTGTAATATATTTTGGTTGTTTTTCTAATTTAATTCTCTCACTATCGTCTGACTGTGAACTGCGAACAGTGTTAAACTTGATGTAAATAAGGCCTTGGAAGGGCCTCTTTGCCTGTTGTTCCACAAAGTTTTGCCAATTTGCATTTTGTTTTAAATAAAGGTTGCAATATTTTATTGGCAAAAACCACTCAAGTAGATGCTGGGTTTTTTTTCCCCTTAATGAATATTTGAAACTGCTCAGTCCTAACCAGAAGCTCTTTAATTTGGGTAGAAAAAATTGTTAAAAAAGAGAGATAATTGAATTCCACCAGGATGCAGAAAAAGCAGTATCTTTATTTATGCAGTATCTATTTAGAACCAAACTGTTGCCCTGGCGTGGTCAGAGAGCAGCTGTTGCTGTGGTGGGGCTGAGCAGAGCTCACCCAGGTGTGACACGCACACTGGTGCCCCAGCAGAGCGCAGCTCTGGCCTCGCCCTTGTCAATGTCACCCCCACCTCCCTCAGCAGCCAGAGCTGCTCCCTGCCCACCTCAAACCAGTCCCCCAGTGACCTCCTGCCACCCCAGCCTGGGGCAGCCTAACCCAGCTGAACACTTGTTGACATTCAGGAAAAATCCTGGGTTATCCTGGCTTGCACACACAACCTTTAGGCCACTAACCTTCGGCACACAGCTTGCTAAACCTCCTGCCCAGGTGACCAAACACAAGCTGAGCTGTGTCCTGTGAGGCAGCAGCCTCCCTGCCCCAGCTGGAGGCATCACCCCAATGGTTCCCAGGTTTCTGACACCTGAGATTAACCATAAACCAAGTCTCAGAAATGCCTGATCACCCCCACTGGCACAGCCCCAAAGTCTGTTCCACACAGCTGGGTTAAGGCAGCTGCACTGGCTGAGCAGTGGGAGAGCAGCTGCCTCATCTCTGCCTGGGGCTGTGACACCTCCTCAGATAACAGGGCCTGGAGGGAAGCAGGGACTCAGAGGCTGCAGGGCCCGGAGGTGTCTGTCTGGTCAGTCTTCCCCAGAGGTCACACTGCTCATCACTGGCACCACAAAATCGGTCAGAGCTTAAAACAGACCAAAGGTCCCCTGTGGGGGTGGCTGGGAAGCCAAGCCCTGTCCTTGGCAGGGGCTGTGTCACTCCTGGCCAGCACAGCCCTGTTGGAAGGGAGTTTTGACCCAGAGGTCACAGAGCGATTCCCGTAACACTGATGAAATGTTTTGGAGCTGCTGCAACACACTTATCACCTGGCCAGACAGCAAACAGCCCCTTGTAGTAGTAGTAGTAATAATAATAATAATAATGCTGATGTCAGCCAAAAAGCCACATCATGAAATGTACTGAAGACAAAAACGAAAAAATGAAGGCAAAAATCCAAGCTTTTACTGCATCCATGAAAACTCACATTCAGCTGCAGCCTGATGCTTCAGCCACCATCCTCCTCACCTTCCCTTTGTCCTTGGGCAGAGGAGTTCTCTCCCCTTTTTGGTTCTGCAGTGAAGGAAATGGGCTCTTCACCAACCTGCTCAGTAAAATAATTGCAGCAGAAGTTCCCCTCCCCCCGGCAGCTGCTTCCATACAACGGAAGACTCCAGTGAGAGGTGGACACTCCAAGGTGAGAGCTATGGATTTGGCATCTCCAGAGGAGATTATTCAGTCCTTTTTTCCCTGCACGCACTACAATCCTGGCACATGTGTCCCTGAGCAGCAAACACCTTAGAAAGGCATGACAGCAACAGAAGGGAAAAACTCTTCTCCACTAAAGCAGTTCTGTGTGATGTTGTAAAATGACAGAGAAAACTGGGGACAGGGATGTGGCTTGGGCCACACTGTCTCAACAGGACCAGCCTGTCCAAGGCCTCCCTTCACCATGCAGCAACAAACCAAGGACTTGGACATTCCCAGTCCCCAGTCACATGTAACAGCATCTGTCAGCAGAACCATATCATCCCTCCAGCTAAAAGAAGGGACTTAGAACACCAGACAGGCTCCAGACAGCCAAGCACAGGCTGTCCCCACATCCCAGGAGTAAGGGATGCACCTCCTTCCCTGCAACAGCTCTGGGGGACTTAAGTCTCTGTTAAGTCCCTGTGCAAGTGCCTGGCTGGGTCATCTGCCTCTGACCCTGTGCAAAGAGAGCAGCTCCCGGAGTGCAGAACCACCTTCAGCACAAGAACCTCAGCAGGTCAGGTCCCCCTGGTGTTCAAGGAAGGAAGTAATTGATGCGCTGGGGCACGGATTTGCAGCCCTGTGCAGAGAAAAGCTTCTCCTCTTTGGGGACAAACACCATCATCTGGGCCACCTGGTCGAGCGTTGCCTCGGTGTAGGGAAGGCCCCGGGCCAGGAAGGCGTCCCGTGCACAGAGCCTCACGTGCTGGTACTCCAGGGGCAGGAACGGCACCACGAAATCAATCAGGTTCTCCCTGAGGAGCTGGCTGTGGGCATAGCTGTTCTCTGAGCACAGCACAAGAAAGGCAAACTCAGAAGCTTCACCTGAGAGCATCATCCCATCAGGCTTGGCTCTGAGGGGCTCATCCAGTGGGACCCCCTTGTGCAGAGCTGCTCAGCACTCTGAGCACAGAGCATCTCTAGGAGTCACACCAAGAGATGCCTGGAGCCCCAAAGAAGCCTCAGCACCGCCCTGTGAGGCTGAGCTGCCTCTTCCCCCAGCCATTGTCAGGGCTGAAGGCGCCTGGAGGCCTCTTGGCTCACAGGGACCACGGCTGGGGCTCTCATTGTCAACAATCCCTGGAGTGAGGGTCTGTTCCCCAGGCACAGCCCTGTGGGGCACTCAGTGGATGGGACACTGCAGAGGGGCAGCCTTGCAGCAGCCTGCCCACAGCCCCCCAGGCAGGCCCAGCCCTTACCTGCAGCCTCCTGCAGCTCCAGCCGCAGCCGCTGCTCCAGCAGCTCCAAGGGGATCTCCTCCCGTGCCCGGCCGGCTCGCCAGAACTCCAGGGCCACCTCATTGATGGTGTTGCCACCAAGATTGCTGTGGACACAGAGGGAAGTCACTCGAGATTTCCCCCAGAGAGAGCTGGCAGCACCTTCCCTGCAGGCAGGCCCCAGCAGTGCTGCTGGCAACAGAGGATTTGCTGTCTAGGATCAGCACATGGAGAGCCAGTGTTCTTCCCAAAGAGCCCCTTTCCACAGGAATGCAGCTGTCTGCCATCCTGCCAGGGGCAGCAGGATCCTCCATCTCCCTCAGTCCCCTGTCCTGGCTTGGGAAGCCACCAACCTTGCAGGTGACACTTGGCTCCACACCAAATGCTGAACAAGCCAGCACAAAGTCCAGGTTAAAGGGCAGAGCACGTGGCAGGAGTCCCTCTGGAAGTAAAGGTCCAGGGCAGGGATTCAAGTGGCAGCCCAGGACTTGGCACAGCATCCTCTGCTCATGGGACAAAGCAGCAACACAGCTCCCACCTAAGGGCTCCTCTGGACACCCATGGGGGCAGCTCTGGGGTGGAGTTTGCAAGGTCCTGGCAGTTGCTGAGGGTCCCAGGACAGCCCTTCAGCCTGGAAAGCAGGTCCAGGAAAGGTGTTTCCCATCCCCAAGTGCTGGTGAGGGGCTTGCCCCCAGCCCTGAATGCCCCAGTGGACTGGGAACCAGCTGGATGCAGAACTTGTGTGGGTGGGAGGCAGAGAGGCAGTGGGAGGTGCAGATCTTGCACCCCACCCTCATGGCAGAGGCTCTGGACCCCAAATGGAAGGCAGGGAAAATTAAAAAGCCACCACTGTTTCCCACCATGCCCCCACCCACTGTCAGGGAGAAAACAGCCTGTACTGATCCTGCTCCCAACCCAAAGAGCCCCTTTAGGCTGGACAGGCAGCCAGCCCCACCCCATCTGTAGCACCCTGCCAGTGCCCACAGGAGCCCTGGGCCACAGCCATCCCTGCTAAAGCAGGTCAGTGTCACGCTGCCACCAGGAGTGATGAAACCCCTGGGGTGACACACTGCTGCAGTTCAAGGCACCTCACTCCCCTCTGCTTGCTGACACTGTGTCCATTCCTGACCTGCATGGCTGCCAAGCAGGACACCAGCCCTGTGCAGCTGGCAGCATGTCCAGCCCTGCTGAGCAACAGGGCAGGACCTGCCCCTTCCACCACAGCCCCTTCCACACAGCTGGGACCAGAGTGAGGGCAGTTCCACAGGCACTGGGCACACAGGCAGGGAAACCTCTCTGAGGGAAGCACCAAGCTTGGAGGTTGGAACCTTTGCCTGGATGGTGGAAGTGGAGAAGGAATGCTCTGCTCACCTCCAACCACCAGGAACAGACATGCCAGAGCCAAGCTCAAGGCTGCAATGCCCAAACTGAAGGGGGCCCAAGATCCTGATCTCTGACTCTTTAAGGGAACTTCAGTCAGGTGCCTGCCTCACATCCTGGTTCTGAGATGTCCCATTTCTCCCTCCAGCTGCATCCCACACAGAGACAGTGCTGGGGTGCACCTGTGCCCGGCTCCTGGGAAAGGAACCAACTAAACCAGGCTGTGCTGATGCCAGGATCAGCCTCACAGCACCTGTGCAGCCACAGCCAGGCAGTGGGAACTCCCCAGCTCCTAACAATGCATGGGAACTTCCCACCAGGACCTTCAGCCCTAACTCTGCTCCCTGGAGTGTGACATCTGCCCAACTGGGCACGGTGACATGATTTTAATTGACTGTGCTTCCTTGCCTCCAAATCTAGACTGTGGCTCAGGTGTCCCAACCCAGCTGGACCTCAGCTCCTCCTGCAAATGTTCCCAGGGAGAGTGCCCAGCATGCACAGGTAAAACTGAACATGGAGGCAACCCCCACGAGGGAACAAGGCACCTGTGCCCTCCCCTGCAGCCTCAGCCCCTTGTATCACACACCTCTGGGGACAAACACCATTACTTGGGGACCAGAAATCACCTGAGGAAGAGGAAGATGGATCTCTGCTGATCTGCCTGGTCCTTGTTGGTGTGCTGAGCCATGAAGGGTGTGATGGCATCCAGGAGGTTGGAGTGCAGCTTCTCGGCCTCGTCGAAGATGAGCAGGGCCTGCCTGCAGCGCTGCAGGGTCTCGCTGATCTGCCTCTGCAGCTGGGCCTGCAGCGGGGAGCGCAGTCAGGAGCCCGGGGACCACCCAGCCAAGCACCACAGCTGCTCCATCCCCTCCCACCCAGCAGGACAGGGCAGACAACAGGAAGAGCAAAGGCAGGAAAAAGAGTGAGGTGGGATAGATTAGTTTAATAAGTGAAAGAAAGAGGAAAGAAAGACATCAAGTGGTGCAAAGGCAGCCACCCACCCTGCCACAAACAGACTGATGCCCAGCCCGTCTCTGAGCAATGACTTCCTGCCCCCAAATCCCCTCCCTGCAGCTTTTATTCCTGAGCATGGCAGTAAATGATATGGAATATCCCTTTGGCACTAGGACTCAGCTCTTTGGCGTGTCCCAAACTTCTTGTACTGACCTCAGGGGCTGAGTGGGAGAGAGGGGAAGCCCTGAGGCTGTGCAGGCACTGCTCAGCAGGAACCAGGCAGTGCTGTGGGACCCAGTTTCCCTCACAAACCCAAGGCACAGCCCCACAGAAGCTGCTGGGAAGGACACGAACTCCAGCCCAGCCCAGCCCACGGGATCACCCCCTGTTGTTGGCTCTCACCTTGTAGGAGTCCACGTAGTTGTGGTGTGGGAAGTGGAGCAGGGACACGAACACCCTGACACAGTCACTCCTCAGCCCGTCCCGGTACAGGTGAGTGGCCACCATCCGAGCCACAAAGTTCTTCCCCGTGCCAGACCAGCCATGGAAGGACAGGACCAGAGCCTTGGGGGGCCGTGGGCTCTGCAGGAACCCCTGCACTGCCTGCAGCACCACATCCTTGGCCAGGTGCTGCCCGTGCAGCTGCCCATTGAGCTCTGCCTCCAGCCCTGCACAGAGAGCACGAGCTCAGCTCCACCTGCCAGCGCAGCTACTGCAGGTGGAGGTAAGAGGAGAAAACATGGCACAGCTGCCTGGTCAAGAGGACTGTGAAGTGGCATTAAAGCCACAGGCTGCCTATGCCCTGCCTACATCAGCCTCTGGCCCCAAAAGGACACAAAATCTTCCACTGACTCCTTTTTTCCTTTAGGAAAAGGCAGGGATGCTTGGCAGCTGCAGAGAGCACCGGTGCCCCAAGGCCCTCCCAAGCTCCCAGCACAGGGCTTGCATAGCAGGAATCTCAGGGACAGCAAACACAAAGACACCTGCTCATGGCTTACACACAGGTGTCAGTGTGCCCTCCCGACCTAGGGCAGGGTCCTGAGCCAGTTTGGATCCTGCTAAATGTGCCTGGAAGCTATGGGATGCAGGCAGGGCTCGTGGCAAGCTGGAGCAGATACGCTGTGCAGTAAGGAACAAACAAACTCTCTTTGGTCTCAGAACTTCAAATGGGACACAGGACTGAGCTCAGCCTCTCACCCTCCCACAGCTCAGCACCCCACTCAGAAAAGCCCTTCACTAACACCACTTTGTAGAATATGCTTTAACAGGAAAAAGCCTCAAAACAAGCCACAAAGCAGCACAGCCCCTACCTGTGATGTTGTTGATTATCCTGCAGTCTCCTGTCTCACAGCACTTGCCGAAGCTGCAGTACCAGGCAGAGAGGATCTCCAGGTAATCCTGGCCCACCAGAGGAAAGCTCCAGCCTGGAAACGGGAGCAGAATGAGCAGAGAGGTTCCAGGAAAGGCTTTTTTACATTTTGGGCTCACGGCAATCCTCTCTCAGGTGCACGGACTCAGCCATGTCCCTGCGGGCAGCCCTGGCTGTGGGGAGGGACAATGAGCTCGGAACTGGCAGCAGCTCGAGATGGCTCCGAGTGCGCAAGAAGTGCAAGAGCCTCATCCCGGAGTGTGCCAAGGAGGGGCAGCAACCTCGGGAAGGAAGGGCAGCGCCACAGGAGCCGGGGCCACAGCAGGGTCCGGACCCGCTGCTCCCTCCGGAGCACGGGAGAGAACAGAGCAAGGCGCTTACCTGGGATGGGACTGGCCTCTCGTTCTCCTTGCTGCTTCTCCTCCTCCTCGCAGCTCTCCTGCCACACCTTGCACGCTAGGTACTGCCAGTAGTGCTTGGAGAGAGCTCCCAAATGCTTCTTCACGGCTTCGTACCTCAGCCTGCCCCACGGTGCCCCCTCCGGGACGGCTCCCTGCTCCTCTGCCCAGGGCGCCCGGGGCGGTGGCGTTGTCCCGGGGCTGCCCGAGCCGCCCAGGAGCAGCAGCAGCACCAGCACAAAGCAGCCGAGCCCGCGGGGGGCCGGGAGCCTGGCCGGGCCCATGGCAGTGACGCGGGATCGGGGAACGGAGCGGCCCCGGGAATGGAGCGGCCCCGGGAATGGAGCGGGCCCGGGAATGGAGCGGGCCCCGGGAATGGAGCGGGCCCGGGAACGGAGCAGCCCCGGGAATGGAGCGGGCCCCGGGAACGGAGCGGGCCCCGGGAACGGAGCGGGCCCCGGGAACGGAGCGGGCCCAGCCCAGCCCCGCTGGCAGCCGCGGCCGGCCCGGCCCGAGCCGCTCTCACTTCCTGAGGCGTTGCTGGGAGCAGCCGCGGGCGGTGCCGGCCCCGGCCAGACGTGGCTTCCCTGTCGCCGCCGCAGCCACGGGGACGCGACAAAAGCCAAGCCCGGGGTCAGCGGAGGCTCCGGCCCCGCCCCGGGCCCGGCCAGCCCCGGGCGGGAGGGGAAGGGCTGGGGAGGGGCCCGGGGAGGCTCCCGGCCACCGCCTCCCACAGAGCTGCGGCGCTGGCAACGAGCGCCTGGGAAAGGAAATAACCCGGATTTTAAGTAGCCCAGCGGCTCGACTGAGGTTTTGCAGCCACAGCCGCAAAAGCAAATGGCAGCTCTTCCTCAGTGTCCTTTCAAAGGGGACACAAAAATAAGAGGTGGGGAAATAAAAACAAGGGAGCAGCGGGAGAGCAGCAGGGCTGGTCAGGCTGCGTTGGCTGCCCGTTGTCCTGATATCCAAACTGAGCCCAAGGCCAAAATGCTTTGCAAATGGAAAGGAATTCAAGGTTATCCCACATGCTCAGAAAAACAGAAGTAAGGAGGATGATAAATAGAATTAATCCGGCCTGGTAGTTGCCTGTTCCAGGTGGATGGGAGGGGGGAATTCAGCCCAGGCGTGGAGCAGAGCGCATCACCATCTACAGGTGCCTGCAAATATTACACAGCAGCATTTCACATACTGGGACCAACAAAACGGCCCCTTCAGCTACAAAAACAGTGAG